>NC_138314.1:16930000-17207500 GCF_965601325.2 Salmo salar | reverse complement strand
AGATAACTGAGCACGCTGGAACACACATATGTGGATTACCAAAAGCATTCCTCCAATGATTCTGAATAATGATCTGAACAGTAAGTTCATCTTTCCTATAATAACATGGCTGCCTGGTGAAGCTGTGGCACTGAGACAAAAACAGGCTCAACAGTCCCATCTGGTGGTAAACAGAAGTCAACACATCTCTCTGTCCCTACTGGGAAAGTACATACTGTACTGTAATGTAGTGGTGAACCGCAGTATTGGTTTAGTTGAGTTTATTAGGATCAGCGTTAGCTACTGCACATGCAGCAGTTGCTCTTCCTGGGGTTCACATAAAATGTACAAATACATGACAAAGTACAGAACAGTTATAGACAAGAACAACATAAGACATTACATTAAATTCAAAATACAAACAAAATAAGTGTTATATATAGAAGAGACACCAAGAGACAACAAAAATACTATTTACACACTATTCAGATACACATATTCATATTCTGATAAACAGTACATATAAATGAGATATTTTGAAATGTTTATAGAAAGAGGAGAGGTGCTGTGATACTAATTATGTTTTTCATCTGTTTTTAAAGCTAAACTTGCATTAAATCTGTTTTAGGTTTGGGTACTGTGAAGAAACACATAGTGGAGTGTCTGGTGGGGTATGCATGTCTGTTTGAAGTGTATGCAAATAGATTATACAAGTGGTCAGACATTTTCAACACAAACGTTTCTTAAAAAGACTAGAAGAGAAGTAGTCCATTTCTCCTCAACCCTCAACCATGAAAGACTATCATGCATGTTGTTGATGTTAGTTCTGTGTGTGCAGTTAAGGGCAAGGCGGGCTGCTTTATTTTGAGCCAGCTGCCGCTTTTCTAGGTCTTTCTTTGCTGCACCTGACCATATTACCAGACGGTAATCGAGATGGGACAAGATCAGAGCCTGAATTATATTGATGAATCAGTCCCCTCTAGTCTACGGCCATACATACCTACACCCTTAGCCTCGTTCAGCACCGTAACAGTTTCATTCAAGGTTTTATCACAAACCACAACACTCAAACTGTCCATGTAAACTGATGGTGTATACACGCTTCTCAGCCTTGTGCAGGAAAGAGAGCTCCACCTTGTGGCGATCAGTGGTCTCTGACCTGGTCCAGTCTCTCTCACTGTCAAACTGGAGGCTCGTGTTGACTGGGATCCTCAGGCAGGCAGGAACACACAGAAACAAGAGAGAAACACTGCTTAGAGTGCTGAGTACACTCACCCTCTCAGTCTCTCTTGGTCTCTCTTAGTCCCTGAGTCTCTCTGTCTCTCTCGGGCAGTAAAAGCCATGTTTGAATACAGTTCTACAACTCTGTACTGAATGGAGTAATGCTTTAGCCTAGTTTCTCCCATGCTTTTGTGTGTGCGTGCATGTGTAGAGCATCATCATGACAAGTGTTTAAATTAAACAGAGGAGAAGTGTAGTACAGTGCCGGTCGGCACGGTCACAGTAACCAGGCCAGCTGACATTACAGCATCATCTGGGGATGTAGTCTGAAGTGCATTACATCATCTTGTACTGCTACAACAGACCTTGTAATTGTGCTAGCTGAGATTGAGAGAGAGAGGGGGATGAGGAGAGAGAGGGATATGAGTTGGATAGATAAGTGCAGATAATGCTACAATAAGACCTTTGATGGTGAATTTGGGAAGTGTGACTGAGATAGTTTGCCTATATAACTAACAACCGAAGACTTGGATGTTGATTAAGGCAGCCCTCCGTACCTCTCTGATTCAGAGGGGTTGGGTTAAAAGCGGAAGACACATTTCAGTTGAAAGCATTCAGTTTAACAACTGACTAGGTATCCCACCTTTCCTTTCCCTTAAAATGGTATCTGCATATTTAATCTAAGCCCAATTTGGGGCTGCAGGTAGCCTGGCGGGTAGGAGCGTTGGGCCAATAAATGAAAGGTTGCTGAATCGAATCCCCGCGCTGACAAGGTACAAATCTGTTGTTCTGCCCCTGAGCAAGGCAGTTAACCCACTGTTCCCTGAGTGCTGATTACGTGGATGTTGATTAAGGCAGCCCCCAGCACCTCTCTGATTCAGAGGGGTTGGGTTAAATGCAGAAGACACATTTCAGTTGAACGCATTCAGTTGTACAACTGACTAGGCAAACCCCTTTCCATTTGTACTAATCAGAGCGGAAAACAGACACACAAATTATAGATGAGAGGACCAGTAGAACCTTTACTACATGGAGGTCTAGAGATGTTATGTTGGGATATGTGAAATCAAATCAAATATGTTGTGTTCAATGTAGGCCTACAGGTAACTGCCAAAATAAAGGAAACAAAAACATAAAGTGTCTTAATAGTGTGCTGGGCCACCCTACTCTACAAGTGTCTGGAACTCTATTGTAGAAATGCGACAGCATTCTTCAACAAGATATTACATCATTTGGTGTTATGTTGATGGTGGTGGAAAATGCTGCCTCAGTTACTGCTCCAACTGGGAATTTTTATACATGACCCTAAGCATGATGGGATGCTAATTGCTTAATTAACTCAGGAAACACACCTGTGTGGAAGCACCTGCTTTCAATATATTTTGTATCACTCATTTACTCAAGTGTTTCCTTTACCTGTATGATGGAATATTTTAGAATATATTGGGTCTTTCCACCTCAAAAAGCACACGAAAGAGAATTTCGACACTCACCGTCTCAGATTATTCTAAAATCGTTTCTGTAGTTAGTAACAGATATGATTAGCATTCCTGAAATATTGAAATATAATTTTATCTCTGAGAAATTCTGCTAATTAATTGCATGCAAATGTACCATTTTAATTTATATGATTCAGATAATATTCAATAAATATAGTACTTGTCACGTCCTGACCAGTAAAAGGGGTTATTTGTCATTGTAGTTTGGTCAGGGCGTGGCAGGGGGTGTTTGTTTTGTGTGTTTCGGTGTTTTTGGTTTAGGTTCTATGTTTTCAATTTCTATGTTTATATCTAGGTTTCTATTTCTATGTTGGGTTTTTGACAATGACCTCCAATTAGAGGCAGCTGGTTGTCGTTGTCTCTAATTGGAGGCCATATTTAGTTGTGTTTGTTTCACTTGTGTTTTGTGGGTGGTTATTTTCTGTATAGCCTGGGAGCCTTATGGAACTGTTTTTCGTCGTTTGTTTAGTTTGTTTAAGTGTTTTCTTTAAATAAATTAAGAAGATGAGCACTTTACCCGCCGCGCCTTGGTCCAATCCTTATGACGCCCATGACAGAACCACCCACCAAACAAGGACCAAGCAGCGGGGATTGGAGCACCGAGGAGACGGATGGACGTGGGAGGCAGAACGACGTTTCTGGGAGAGAAAATTAAGGGAGCTACATGAAGCAGAGAGGCATCCCCCCAAAAAAATTGGGGGGGGGGGGGGGGGCACACGGGGAGTCAGAGTGGAGACCTGAGCCAACTCCCCGTGCTTATTATGGGGAGCGATGGATCAAGCAAGTACCTTGTTACGCAGAAATGCGCACGGTGTTGCCCATACGCACGCACAGTCCGGTACGGCCAGTAAGGGCTCCGCAGCGTTGCCGGGCGAGAGTTGTCCGGCAACCAGGAAGAAGTGTGCCGGCACAATGGATCTGGTCTCCAGTGCGTCTCCTCGGCCCAGTTTACCTTGCGCCTGCTCTACGCACGGCAGCCCTCATTCCCCAGCACAGCCCAGTTCGCCCTGTGCCAGCGCTCCGCCTGTGCCGGGCTACAGTGACCATCCAGCCAGGACGGGTTGTGCAGGCCGTGCGCTCCAGACCTCCAGTGCGTCTCCACGGCCCAGTGTGCCCCATGCCCGCTTTGCGCACCCAATCTCCTGTAAGTCTCCCCAGTCTGGGGAGACCGGTCCCAGCTCCACGCAGGAGGCCTCCAGCGACGCTCCTCAGCCCTGAGCCTCCAGCGACGCTCCTCAGCCCTGAGCCTCCAGCGACGCTCCTGAGCCTCCAGCGACGCTCCTCAGCCCTGAGCCTCCAGCGACGCTCCTCAGCCCTGAGCCTCCAGCGACGCTCCCCAGCCCTGAGCCTCCAGCGACGCTCCCCAGCCCGGAGCCTCCAGCGACGCTCCCCAGCCCGGAGCCTCCAGCGACGCTCCCCAGCGACGCTGCCCAGCCCGGAGCCTCCAGCGACGCCTCTCAGCCCGGAGCCTTCAGCGACGCCTCTCAGCCCGGAGTCTCCAGCGACGCCTTTCGTCGTTTGTTTATTTTGTTTAAGTGTTTTCTTTAAATAAATGAAGAAGATGAGCACTTTACCCGCTGCGCCTTGGTCCAATCCTTACGACGCCCATGACAGTACCTAACACCCGATTTGGACCAAACTTCTTCCAACCTATAAGTAAGACATGAGGAATCCCAAAAAAATCTAACGCCACCCACAAACCCCCCACAACCCACGCCAATCCCACCCAAACAACCAATATACAGTATGACAAGTAGTTTGAAGCTACCCTGAGCCTGATTGCTGTCTTGCATCTTTGCCCCACCTATCTGGATTACTGACTCCTGCCTGCCCTTGACCTGGCTTTACCTGCCCCTGTTGGATTAATAAACTGTTGTTACTTCAATGTTGTCTGCATCTGGGTCTTACCTTGAAACGTGATACTGTATACTGGTTGTTCGGGTGGGATTGGCATGGGGTGTGGGGAGGTCTTTGCGTGGCTTTTTACTCATTGGTAGGAAGAGGTTTGGTCTAAATCGGATGTCCGGCTCTATATTTATTGAATATTATCTGAATCTATATATAAATTAAGATGTCAAATTTGGGTGCAATCAATTATCTTAATTTCTCAGATATCAAATCAAATTTCGACCAAATAATGTTTCAGGAATGCCAATAATACCTGTTTCTAACTACAGAAACAATTTCAGAATGGCTTACCAAGAAAAACTTCCAAAAATACTAATTTGAGGTAAAAAGGAGTTGGAGCACTCAACCAAAAAAGGTAGAGATTGATTTCTTATTGCTCACTTTAATCCATTGTACAGGATGTGAACAGGTGACTGACGTTTTAAGGTAAAACTGATCTCTTCCTCAGAGTGACCTGACCATTGGACATAACTCCTATTTATAGCCTAGTGGCCAATTGAGACACAACAATATAAAAAAGTTATAATTATATTATGTTTCAAGGTAAATGGAAAATTATTGCATAAACTGATAAGAGAAATTGTGTGTCTCGTTAATCAGTAGTCCTTGTTAAAATAAAAAATATAAAATCAATCCCTATCCCATAGGTGATATTTGGGTGTCTGTGAATCCGGAGACAAAGAGATCCAAAAAATCAAGGCAGCAACAAGTTTTTCTTGGTAAGCCATTCTTGTGATTTTGTCATTATTGTTGAGCACCCCTCCTTTTTCTTTGTTTGCTGAAGCACGAAAGCCCACCTGAACTCATGATTAAAAACTATATGCCAATCCCTCAGCCATAGTAATAACAGGCAATGCCTGCTCTGCTCTGTTCAAAATGACTAGAAGTAGCAGGCAAAGTGATCCCATCCCACCTCTGCTATTTTTATTGTCTATCGATGGGTTAGCTGACAAAGTCACAAAAACGATGTGCACGCTTCCATGGAGCAGAATTCAGCGTGTTTCTGGATGGACAGATTGCTAGTAAGAATGACAAGAAACTGCCATGTGGGGAATTGCAAGTGGCCTGTTTCAGCTTGTTTCATCTTGTTCTTGATAGCATGTCTTGTTTTGAGGTGTTTTGACTGATTTCATGTCAATGCTAATATGGCAAAAATTTGCTAGCTAGCTAACCAACAACTGTAATGATGTATTTGAGAGACAACAAGTGCTCATTGTGCAAATTAATTCATTAGCTAATAAATAATAAACATTGGAGACGAAATATAGCGTACATGTTGTCAACAATCTAAGCCTACCCTGTCTCTAACTCTAATGCCCTAACGATCTGGAGAATACATTGAGCTGAGCAGCTTGAACATGCATTTAACTGGGAGAGAGATGATTTAAAGTATCAGGTTATATTAGTCATATGTACGGGATACACATGGTGTACACCATCCAGCGAAATGCTTACTTGCAGGTTTCTTATCGACAATGCAACAACGATAAGAAATAATGAAAGATAAGAATACGAATATGAAAGTAAATGGCTCAGTAAAATATACTGGTCAAAAAAATAAAGGGAACACTTAAACAACACAATGTAACTCCAAGTCAATCACACTTCTGTGAAATCAAACTGTCCACTTAGGAAGCACACTGATTGACAATAAATTTCACATGCTGTTGTGCAAATGGAATAGACAACAGGTGGAAATTATAGGCAATAAGCAAGACACCCCCAATAAAGGAGTGGTTCTGCAGGTGGAGACCACAGACCACTTCTCAGTTCCTATGCTTCCTGGCTGATGTTTTGGTCACTTTTGAATGCTGGCGGTGCTTTCACTCTAGTGGTAGCATGAGACGGAGTCTACAACCCACACAAGTGGCTCAGGTAGTGCAGCTCATCCAGGATGGCACATCAATGCGAGCTGTGGCAAGAAGGTTTGCTGTGTCTGTCAGCGTAGTGTCCAGAGCATGGAGGCGCTACCAGGAGACAGGCCAGTACATCAGGAGACGTGGAGGAGGCCGTAGGAGGGCAACAACCCAGCAGCAGGACCGCTAGCTCCGCCTTTGTGTAAGGAGGAGCAGGAGGAGCACTGCCAGAGCCCTGCAACATGACCTCCAGCAGGCCACAAATGTGCATGTGTCTGCTCAAACGGTCAGAAACAGACTCCATGAGGGTGGTATGAGGGCCCGACGTCCACAGGTGGGGGTTGTGCTTACAGCCCAACACCGTGCAGGACATTTGGCATTTGCCAGAGAACACCAAGATTGGCAAATTCGCTACTGGCGCCCTGTGCTCTTCACAGATGAAAGCAGGTTCACACTGAGCACATGTGACAGACGTGACAGAGTCTGGAGACGCCGTGGAGAACGTTCTGCTGCCTGCAACATCCTCCAGCATGACCGGTTTGGCGGTGGGTCAGTCATGGTGTGGGGTGGCATTTCTTTGGGGGGCTGCACAGCCCTCCATGTGCTCGCCAGAGGTAGCCTGACTGCCATTAGGTACCGAGATGAGATCCTCAGACCCCTTGTGAGACCATATGCTGGTGCGGTTGGCCCTGGGTTCCTCCTAATGCAAGACAATGCTTGACCTCATGTGGCTGGAGTGTGTCAGCAGTTCCTGCAAGAGGAAGGCATTGATGCTATGGACTGGCCCGCCCGTTCCCCAGACCTGAATCCAATTGAGCACATCTGGGACATCATGTCTCGCTCCATCCACCAACGCCACGTTGCACCACAGACTGTCCAGGAGTTGGCGGATGCTTTAGTCCAGGTCTGGGAGGAGATCCCTCAGGAGACCATCCGCCACCTCATCAGGAGCATGCCCAGGCGTTGTAGGGAGGTCATACAGGCACGTGGAGGCCACACACACTACTGAGCCTCATTTTGACTTGTTTTAAGGACATTACATCAAAGTTGGATCAGCCTGTAGTGTGGCTTTCCACTTTAATTTTGAGTGTGACTCCAAATCCAGACCTCCATGGGTTGATAAATTGGATTTCCATTGATTATTTTTGTGTGATTTTGTTTTCAGCACATTCAACTATGTAAAGAAAAAAGTATTTAATAAGATTATTTCTTTCATTCAGATCTAGGATGTGTTGTTTAAGTGTTCCCTTTATTTTTTTGAGCAGTGTATAATAAATATTTTAGCATAAGTATTAAAATACTTCATGTATTATACTTATGCTAAAATATTTATTCTATTTTACTGAGCTATTTACTTTTATATTCGTATTCTTAAATTGTGCCTTCATGGCACAATTTATAGTCCAATATTTGGGGGGGAAGGTATTTTTGGGGGTGAGTTCTGAGAGTATTGACAGAGTAGGGTCAGGGGACAGACAGACACCAGGCTATTGTGTGTAACAATACAGGGACACAAAGGATACAAAATTCCTCAAACAATGGTGCGCACACGCACGCACATGAACACACAAACACACACACTCTGAAGGTCATGCAGGGCCTCCTCTTATGGTCCATGTCTGTCTATCGACAGCCAGCTGAATTGTTGCGGATATAGTACTGACAGAGGAGGACAGGTTGGGAGGAAGAGAGGAGGAGAGGAAGAGCTTCAGGCCAAAGATAGATCAGCCTAGTACAGTCTGAAATAGGGTCTAAAGGAGCTCCAAATGCAGGTCACTCTCAATTCCAAAAAGGAATGGATGAGATGGAGGAGGGGCGGTGAGTGGAGGGGGGATTGAGAAATGAGGACTGAGGCAGATTTCTGTTGCACTTAAAAATGATAAAGATAATTAGCTAAATATAGATCTGAGAATAAGGGCCATGATCTCATGCTGCTACGGAACTTCTTATCCCTCTCATAGCCACACACACACACACACACACTGAGAGAGACACACACTCACACAGAGAGAGAGACACACACACTCTCACTGCGAGAGAGAGACTGAGACACACACACAGACACACACAGACACACACACACACACACACACACACACACACACACACACACACACACACTGAGAAAGACACACACACACAAACAAGGACACTGCCTAGAAAATCACTGCTTAATAACCTACAGTACACACAGAAGCCTGACAGTGTGTAGTGAGGGGGCTCATCCCCATCGAGTTGAAAGTTGACTGGTTTATTTCCAATTCAGAGCTTGTTAATGTAAAACCAGCCAAACAAAGATGTCTCTGTCTGCAGACTCTCCTTTGATTCTCTGAGCGCTCCAGCTAACAGAAGCTAACAGAAGAAGTCTCAGATCTAAGTCTCAGAGCCACTCAGTGCCTAAGGCTCTCATTCTACTCTACAGTTGCACTACTCTGGATCATTCAGTGCCAATTGGAATGACCTCCAGCGTAAACAACAACTGCTGTAGAAGATGACAACACCACTAATAGTGCCAGTGGTACTGCTGAGTCACCGTGACAACAGGATGGGTAGAGCAGAGCAGCATCAGGGTATGACTAGGAAGGACATCAGCGAATGGGTAGAAAGTGTAATAGGCTCAGCAGCTCATTAACATGGTGATGATCCACTGGGAACTACTGGGAGAAAGAGAGGACTGGCTCTCTGTTACCATGGATTTGTGGCAGGATTTCACAAACTCGGTCCTCGGGACCCCATAATCAACTAATCATCAAGCTGTGATAATTTGAATCAGCTGTGTAGTATTAAGACAAAAACCAAAACATGCACCCCTTCGGGTCCCGATTAGAGAGAGAGAGAAATAGGAGGAGGCGTTTGAGATGAGAAACTGCCAAAAACAGCCTTTTACCATAAGACCAATGGCGCCGATAGAGATGGCACCTTTGCTTCTAGTCCTTAGGAAACTGTGCAGTATTTAGTTTTTTAATGTATTATTTCTTACAATGTTAGCCCAGAAAACCTTAAGTGTTATTACATACAGCCGGTAAGAACTATTGGATATCAGAGAGACATCAACTTACCAGCACAACCGGCATTACGACAAGGAATACGACTTTCCCAAACCGGATCCTTTGTCTGCACCTCCCAGGACATTTGAACAGATTCCAGAGGCCGACCCAAAACAATGCCGCCGGAGGAGAGGGTGCCGGAGCGGTCTTCTAGTGAGGCTTCGGATACCCACACACCACCCACCGCTTCCGAGTATATTACTCGCTAATGTCCAGTCCCTTTTTAATAAAGTCGACAAAATCAGGACAAGAGTTGCTTTCCACAGAGATATCTGGGATTGTAACTTACTCTGTTTCACGGAAACATGGCTAGCTTGGGACGTGCTGTCGGAGTCAGTACAGCCAACCGGATTTTCAGTGCATCGTGCCGACAGGAATAAACATCTCTCCGGTAAGAAGAAGGGCGGGGGTGAATGTTTCATGATTAACGACTCATGGTGTAATTGTAACAACATACAGGAACTCAAGTCCTTTTGTTCCCCTGACCTCGAATTCCTTACAATCAAATGCCGACTGTATTATCTCCCAAGAGAACTCTCCTCGGTTATTGTCACAGCCGGTTATATCCCCCCGGACCCTCAAGATGGCCATCAAGGAACTTCACTGGACTTTATGCAAACTGGAAACCATATATCCTGAGGCTGCATTTATTGTAGCTGGGGATTCTAATAAAGCTAATTTGAGAACAAGGCTACCTAAATTCTATCAGCATATTGATTGCAGTACACGAGCGAGTAACACGCTCGACCATTTCTACTCTAAGTGCCGCGATGCATACAAGGCCCTCCCCCACCCTCCTTTTTGCAAATCTGACCATTACTCCATCTTGTTGCTCCCCTCCTATAGGCAGAACCTAAAACAGGAAGTGCCTGTGGTTAGGTCTATCCAACGCTGGTCTGACTAATCGGATTCCACGCTTCAAGATTTCTTCGATCACGTGGACTGGGATATGTTACGGGTAGCCTCAGAGAACAACATTGACGTATACACTGACTCAGTGAGCGAGTTTATAAGGAAGTGTATAGGAGATGTTGTACCCACTGTGACTATTAAAACCTTCCCTAACCAGAAATCGTAGATTGATGGCAGCATTCGTGAAAAACTGAAAGCACGTACCACCGCATTTAACCTCACTAGGGTAGGGGGCAGCATTCGGAATTTTGGATGAAAAGCGTGCCCAAAGTAAACTGCCTGCTACTCAGGTCC
Source organism: Salmo salar (assembly GCF_965601325.2). Taxonomy (NCBI): domain Eukaryota; kingdom Metazoa; phylum Chordata; class Actinopteri; order Salmoniformes; family Salmonidae; genus Salmo; species Salmo salar. The sequence goes on along the minus strand of NC_138314.1, from coordinate 17,196,784 downwards.
AGAACCTAGGATATGCATATAATTGGTAGATTTGGATGGAAAATACTCAAAAGTTTCCAAAACTGTCTGTGAGTATAACAGAACTAATATGGCAGGTGAAAACCTGAGGAAAATCCATCCAGGAAGTGCTATTATTTTGAAATGCCTGTTTTTCCATTGAAAGCCTATCCACCATACAAAGACTTATAACCCAGTTCACAATCCCTAGGGCTTCCACTACATGTGGCCAGTCTTTGGGCATTGTTTCAGGCTTTTACTCTGAAAAATGAGGGAGAAACACCACTTTCAATGATAGGACAGTGTAAATTTCCAGACCTGAGTCCTGCGCGTGACCGGGAGTGTGCCTTTCTTGTTTTTCCTTTTCTATTGACGAAGCTATTGTCCGGTTGAAATATGATCGATTATTTATGACAAAAACAACCTGAGGATTGATTATAAACATTGTTTGACATGTTTCTACAAACTTTTATGGTACTTTTTAGATTTTTCGTCTGTCTGTTGTGACCGCGCTTTGCAGAGTCTACAGACAATCATGGATTACAAAACAAAAACCAGCCCCTTTGCAGACATCGATGTCTTGCTTCCAGACAAATTAAACAACTTCTTTGAGCACTTTGAGGACAATACAGTGCCACCAACGCGGCCCGCTACAAAGACTGTGGGCTCTCCTTCTCTGTGGCCGACGTGAGTAAAACATTTAAGCGTGTTAACCCTCGCAAGGCTGCCAGCCCAGACGGCATCCCTAGCCGCGTCCTCCGAGCATGAGCAGACCAGCTGGCTGGTGTGTTTACGGACATATTCAATCAATCCCTATCCCAGTCTGCTGTCCCCACATGCTTCAAGATGGCCACCATTGTTCCTGTTCCCAAGAAAGCTAAGGTAACTGAACTAAATGACTATGGCCCGTAACACTCACTTCTGTCATCATGAAGTGCTTTGAGAGACTAGTCAAGGATCATATCACCTCCATCCTACCTGTCACCCTAGACCCACTTCAATTTGCTTACCACCCCAATTGGTCCACAGACGACACAATCGCCATCACACTGCACACTGCCCTATCCCATCTGGGCAAAAGAAATACCTATGTAAGAATGCTGTTCATTGACTACAGCTCAGCATTCAACACCATAGTACCCTCCAAACTCATCATTAAGCTTGAGTCCCAGGGTCTTGACCCCACCCTGTGCAACTGGGTCCTGGACTTCCTGACGGGCCGCCCCCAGGTGGTAAAGGTAGGAAACAACATCTCCACTCTGCAGATCCTCAACACTGGGACCCCACAAGGGTGCGTTCTCAGCCCCCTCCTGTACTCCCTTTTCACCCACGACTGCATGGCCATGCACGCCTCCAACTCAATCAACAAGTTTGCAGACGACACAACAGTGTTAGGCTTGATTACCAACAACGACGAGACAGCCTACAGGGAGGAGGTGAGGGCCCTCAGAGTGTGGTGTCAGGAAAATAACCTCTCAATCAATGTCAGCAAAACAAAAGAGATGATCGTGGACTTCAGGAAACAGCAGAGGGAGCACCCCCCAATCCACATCAACGGGACAGCAGTGAAGAAGCTGGAAAGTTTTAAGTTCCTCAGTGGACATATCACTGGCAAACTGAAACGGTCCACGCACAGAGAGAGTGTGGGGAAGAAGGCGCAACAGAAGGCGCAACAGCGCCTCTTCAACCTTAGAAGGCTGAAAAAATGTGGCTTGTCACCAAAAACCCTAACTATCTCGCATTACTTATCTCATGTGTATTCCTTTACTAGATTGTGTGTATTAGGTGTTGTTGTGGAATGTGTTAGATATTAGGTTTTGTTGTGGAATTTGTTAGATATTACCTGTTAGATACTGCTGCACTGTCGGATCTAGAAGCATAAGCATTTCGCTACACTCGCAATAACATCTGCCAACCATGTGTATGTGACCAATACAATACATTTGACTTAGTCAGAGGCCATCATGAGACAATGCATTATAGTGTTATATTATTCACCTGATTAATGGACATAAACTGTTGGTCTTCTGTTGATTGATCACTCACCTTACATGCCACCTCATCTTGTGCATGTTCAGTACTAAAGAAGTGTCTCCGTCAGGAGATCTGATCACATCAGTCTCATTACACCTCTCTCATGACCCTAATAATCTGTACATCTCCCCTATCTAGATCCCCTTTCTGAAGTCAAATAAGTTCAATCTAAACAAGCGTTATTGTCATGTCGGGTTCTGCTGCACTTTAGCTAATGGACAATGCTGGGAAACCTGTTCAGAGAGCGATACACAACATTTACACAGGAAACTAAACCACATGCTCACGGGACAGGAACAAGATCAATAATGCGTGTGCAAGCACACAGAAGCGCACACACACACACGCACGCACACACACACACACACACACACACACACACACACACACACACACACACACACACACACACACACACACAATAACGGTGATCAGATTGTGTACTCACATGCTGCTCTTCTTTCTGGGGGAGCTGAAGGAGCTCTTCCTGTGCTGACTGAGGGAGCCCCCCATGGCAACGCTGGGTGTGTATGTGTGTAGTGTGTGTGTTGTATCTTATTCCAAGTGACAGGCGTATCTTTTAGAGCACTCTCTCCATATTCCCACTCTCTGAAAATAGTAGAATCTCAGTGATGAGGGCACGACCGCTATAGCCTCATCTCATCTCACACATCACATCCCTGACTAACTAGCTCCTTCTGTCTCTCTCTCTCCAGCTCCTTCTGTCTCTCTCTCTGGCTCCTTCTGTCTCTCTCTCCAGCTCCTTCTGTCTCTCTCTCTGACTCCTTCTGTCTCTCTCTCCAGCTCCTTCTTACTCTCTCTGCTGCTGCTGATGTTGTATCTAGGGTGAATGGTCTGGCTGCTCAGGAGTCCTGATCACATGTCAACTATTCCGCCAGTCCCTGCCTCTCTCTCTGTATGTCTGCCAGCCCTCTCCCTCTCTCTCCTTCTATTGCTTCCTCTAACCCCTCCTCTCCTCTCTTCTCTCTCTCTCACTTTCGATCGAGTGGTCCCTCCTGCACAGACCAGATTCCTTGCATTACAGAGCTTCTCTAAAGAAAGAGAGATAGTGGGAGTGACAAAGAATGAGAGAGAGGGCGGGGCGGGGGTGGTGTAAAGGCCACTAAGCTCTGACAGTGAAGGGGGAAGAGGGAAGGAGGGTAGGGCTGAGGGTATTGTTCCAGAGGGAGACTCGCCCCTATTGTTAGTCAGCTGAACAACAGACAGAGAGGGAAGAGAGCGAGGGATGGTGGGAGGAGAGAGAGGGTTGTAAAACCAGCCTATATTTATGTTTATTTATTTTCCCTTTTGCACTTTAACTATTTGCACATCGTTACAACACTGTATAGACATAATATGACATTTGAAATGTCTTTATTCTTTTGGAACTTTTGTGAATGTAATGTTTACTGTTAGTTTTGTATTGTTCATTTCACTTTTGTTTATTATCTATTTCACTTGCTTTGGCAATGTAAACATATGTTTCCCATGCCAATAAAGCCCCTTAAATTGAAATTGAATTGAGAGAGGGATGGTGGGAGGAAAAGAGAAGGGGGGTGAGCATTAACACAGCCCCTGTTGTTCTGAGACATTCTACCTGCTGTGAACCAATGTGTGTCAGGACCCCTCCCCTAAGCCCAGCATTAGCACGCACACACACACACACACACACACACACACACACACACACACACACACACACACACACACACACACACACAGAGAGAGAGAGAGAGAGCATGCCGAGGTTGGACTGCACAGCGTTCTTCTCAGTCAAAGGATGAAGGTAATCTGAGCACTGGTGTAAAGCACTTAAGTAAAAATACTGTAAAGTACTACTTAAGTAGTTTTTAGGGTATCTGTACTTCAGATGCTCCTAATATTTTGTATACTCAGTGCATTTTAGCAATTACATTTACTTTTGATACTTAAGTATATTTGAAACCAAATACTTTGACTTTTACTCAAGTAGTATTTTACTGGGTGACATTCACTTTTACTTGAATCATATTGTATTAAGATACACAATATATATACACAAAAGTAGGTGGACACCCCTTCAAATTAGTGAATTCGGCTATTTCAGCCACACCCGTTGCTGACAGGTGTATAAAACTGAGCACACCGCCATGCAATCTCCATAGACAAACATTAGCAGTAGAATGGTCTTACTGAAGAGCTCAGTGATTTTCAATGTGGCACCGTCATAGGATGCCACCTTTCCAACAAGTCAGTTTGTAAAATGTCTGCCCTGCTAGAGCTGCCCTGGTCAACTGTAAGTGCTGTTATTGTGAAGTGGAAACCACAATTTGGTAGGCCGCACAAGCTCACAGAATGGGACTACCAAGTGCTGATGCGCGTAGCACGTTAACATTTTGCAAAACTCACTACCGATTTCCAAACTGCCTCTGGAAGCAACATCAGCACAAGAACTGTTCATCGGGAGCTTCATGAAATGGGTTTCCATGGCCGACGGGCAGCAGCACACAAGCCTAAGATCACCTTACGCAACGCCAAGCGTTGGCTGGAGTGGTGTAAAGCTCACCACCAATGGACATATAGGTGTCCACATACTTTTGGTCATGTAGTGTATCTTTACTTTAACACAAATATGATAATTGGGTACTTTTTCACTACTGACTCTGAGTGACCCTGCTATGTCTCTGTTCTCGGGGACTGTTCTGTCTTCTCAAAGCACAGAGCCAACACGGTTATGAAATAAAAGTATTTTAACAGTACTCTTCATCAAATCAAAGTTTATTGGTCGCGTACACAGATTTGCAGATGTTATCGCAGGTGCGGTGTTTCTAGCTCCAACAGTCTAGTAATGCCTAGCAATAAATAAAAAAATCATACATAATGAATAAAAATACGAAAATTAAGAAATATCAGAACGAGCAATGTCAGAGACTGGAATATAAACATATATACTGAACAAAAATATAATCGCAACATGTAAAGTGTTGGTCCCATGTTTCATGAGCTGAAATAAAAGATTCCAGAAATATTCCATATGCACAAAAAGCTTATTTCACTCAAATTGTGTACACAAATGTGTTTACATCCCTGTTAGTGAGCCTTTCTCCTTTGCCAAGATAATCCTTTCACCTGACAGGTGTGGCATATCAAGAAGCTGATTAAACAGCACGATCATTACACGGGTGCAGATTGTGCTGGGGACAATAAAAGGCCTCTCTAAAATGTGCAGTTTTGTTACATAACACACTGCACAGACGTCTCAAGTTTAGAGACCTCATTCTGGCATTCTGACTGCAGGAATGTCCACCAGAGCTGTTGTAAGAAATTGAATGTTCATTTCTCTACCATAAGCCGCCTCCAACTTTGTTTTACAGAATTTGTCAGTTTGTCCAACTGGCCTCACAATCCCCAGCCACCTGGACAGCTGATGAAACTGTGGGTTTGCACAAACTGTCAGAAACCGTCTCAGGGAAGCTCATCTGCGTGCTCGTCGTCGTAACCAGGGTCTTGATCTGACTATAATTTGGCGTCATAACCGACTTTAGTGAGAAAATGTTCCCCTTCGATGGCCACTGGCACACTGGAGAAGTGTGCTCTTCATGGATGAATCCAGGTTTTAACTGTACCAGGCAGATGGCAGACACTGTGTATGGCGTCGTGTGGGCGAGCGGTTTGCTGATGTCAACGTTGTGAACAGAGTGCCCCATGGTGGCGATGGGGTTATAGTGCGGGCAGGCATAAGCTACGGACAACGAACACAACTGCATTTTATCAACGTCAATTTGAATACACAGAGATACCGTGAAGAGATCCTGAGGCCCATTGTCGTGCCATTCATCCTAGGCCATCACCTCATATTTCAGCATGATAATGCACGGCCCCATGTCACAAGGATCTATACACAATTCAAGGAAGCTGAAAATGTCCCAGTTCTTCCATAGCCTGCATACTCACCAGACATGTCACCCATTGAGCATGTTTGGGATGCTCTGGATCGATGTGTATGACAGCATGTTCCAGCCAATATCCAGAAACTTCAAACAGCCATTGTAGAGGAGTGGGACAACATTCCACAGCCCACAATCAACAGCCTGATCAACTCTATGTAAAGAACATGTGTCAGGCAGCATGAGGAAAATGGTGGTCATAGCAGATGCTGACTGGTTTTCTGATCCACACCCCTACATTTTTTTAAGTTGTCTGTGACCAACAGATGCATATCAGTCATGTGAAATCCATAGATTAGTGTCACGTCCTGACCATAGTAAGATGTTATTTTCTATGGTAGAGTAGGTCAGGGCGTGACAGGGGGTGTTTTGTGTTTATTCTATGTGTTCTATTTCTATGTTCTTAGGTTCTAGTTTTTGTATTTCTATGTTGGTTTGTTTGGGATGATCTCCAATTAGAGGTATCTGGTCCTCGTTGTCTCTAATTGGAGATCATACTTAAGTAGGAGTTTTTCTACCTGGGTTTTGTGGGTGATTTATTTTTGAGTAGTGTTTTGTTTCTCCTCTGCGTCACGGTTTGTTGTTTTGTCAATTCAGTTTATTTATGTATTGCAAAGTTTCACAGAGTAAATCAAATGTGGAATGAAACACACGCGGCACTTTGGTCCGCTTCTCCTTTTGACAACCGTGACAATTAGGGCCTAATGAATTTATTTAAATTGACTGATTTCCTTATATGAACTGTAAAATCTTTGAAGTTGTTGCATGTTACGTTTATATTTTTGTTCAGTGTACAGTACCAGTCAAAAGCTTGGACACACCTACTCATTCAAGAGTTTTTCTTTATTTTTTACTATTTTCTACATTGGAGAATAACAGTGAAGACATCAAACCGATTAAATAACACATGGAATCATGTAGTAACAAAAAAGTGTTTAACAAATCAAAATATATTTTATATTTGAGATTCTTCAAAGTAGCCACCCTTTGCCTTGATGACAGATTTGCACACTCTTGGCATTCTCTCAACCAGCTTCACCTGGAATGCTTTTCCAACAGTCTTGAAGGAGTTCCCACATATGCTGAGCACTTGTCAGCTGCTTTTCCTTCACTCTGCAGTCCAACTCATCCCAAACCATCTCAATTGGGTCAGGTCAGGTGATTGTGGAGGCCAGGTCATCTGATGCAGCACTCCATCACTCTCCTTCTTGGTCAAATAGCCCTTTTTTATTTCACCTTTATTTAACCCGGTAAGCTAGTTGAGAACAAGTTCTCATTTACAACTGTGACCTGGCCAAGATAAAGCAAAGCAGTGCGACACAAACAACAACACAGAGTTACACATGGAATAAACAAGCGTACAGTCAATAACACAATAGAAAAAAGAAAGTCTATATACAGTGTGTGCAAATGGCGTGAGGACGTAAGACAATAAATAGGTCATAGTAGCGAAGTAATTACAATTTAGCAAATGAACACTGGAGTGATAGATGAGCAGATGGTGATGTTCAAGTAGAAATACTGGTGTGAAAAAGAGCAGAAAAGTAAATAAAAACAATATGGAGATGAGGTAGGTAGATTGGGTGGGCTATTTACAGATGGGCTATGTACAGCTGCAGCGATCGGTTAGCTGCTCAGATAGCTGATGTTTAAAGTTAGTGAGGGAAATATAAGTCTCCAGCTTCAGCGATTTTTGCAATTCGTTCCAGTCATTGGCAGCAGAGAACTGGAAGGAAAGGTGGCCAAAGTAGGTGATGGCTTTGGGGATGACCAGTGAGATATACCTGCTGGAGCGCGTGCTATGGGTAGGTGTTGTTATCGTGACCAGTGAGCTGAAATAAGGCGGAGCTTTACCTAGCATAGACGTATAGATGACCTGGAGCCAGTGGGTCTGGCGACGAATATGTAGCGAGGGCCAGCCGACTAGAGCATACAGGTTGCAGTGGTGGGTAGTATAAGGGGCTTTGGTGACAAAACGGATGGCACTGTGATAGACTGCATCCAGTTTGCTGAGTAGTGTTGGAGGCTATTTTGTAAATCACATCACCGAAGTCGAGGATCGGTAGGATAGTCAGTTTTACGAGGGTATGTTTGGCAGCGTGAGTGAAGGAGGCTTTGTTGCTAAATATGAAGCCGATTCTAGATTTAATTTCGGATTGGAGATGTTTAATATGAGTCTGGAAGGAGAGTTTCCAGTCTAGCCAGACACCTAGGTATTTGTAGTTGTTCACATATTCTAAGTCAGAACCGTCCAGAGTAGTGATGCTAGTTGGGCGGGCGGGTGTGAAAGGTTGAGAAGCATGCATTTGGTTTTACTAGCGTTTAAGAGCAGTTGGAGGCCACGGAAGGAGTGTTGTATGGCATTGAAGCTTGTTTGGAGGTTAGTTAACACAGTGTCCAAAGAAGGGCCAGAAGTATACAGAATGGTGTCGTCTGCGTAGAGGTGGATCAGGGAATCCGCCGCAGCAAGAACGACATCATTGATATATACAGAGAAAAGAATCGGCCCGAGAACTGAACCTGTGGTACCCCCAAAGAGAATGCCAGAGGTCCGGACAACAAGCCCTCCGATTTGACACACTGAACTCTGTCTGAGAAGTAGTTGGTGAACCAGGCGAGGCAGTCATTTGAGAAACCAAGGCTGTTGAGTCTGCCGATAAGAATACGGTGATTGACAGAGTCGAAAGCCTTGGCCAGGTCGATGAATACGGCTGCATAGTACTGTCTTTTATCGATGGCGGTTATGATATCGTTTAGTACCTTGAGCGTGGCTGAGGTGCACCCGTGACCAGCTCGAAAACCGGATTGCACAGTGGAGAAGGTACGGTGGGATTCAAAATGGTCAGTGATCTGTATATTAACTTGGCTTCAAAGACTTTAGAAAGGCAGGGCAGGATGGATATAGGTCTATAACAGTTTGGGTCTAGAGTGTCACCCCCTTTGAAGAGGGGGATGACCGCGGCAGCTTTCCAATCTTTAGGGATCTTGGACGATATGAAAGAGAGGTTGAACAGACTGGTAATAGGGGTTGCAACAATGGCGGCGGATAATTTTAGAAAGAGAGGGTCCAGATTGTCTAGCCCAGCTGATTTGTACGGGTCCAAGTTTTGCAGCTCTTTCAGAACATCTGCTATCTGGATATCGGTGAAGGAGAAGCTGGGGAGGCTTGGGCAAGTAACTGCGGGGGGTGCGGAGCTGTTGGCCGGGGTTGGGGTAGCCAGGAGGAAAGCATGGCCAGCTGTAGAGAAATGCTTATTGAAATTCTCGATTATCGTCGATTTATTGGTGGTGACAGTGTTACCTAGCCTCAGTGCAGTGGGCAGCTCGGAGGAGGTGCTCTCTCCTTACACAGCCTGGAGGTGTGTTGGGTCATTGTCCTGTTGAAAACAAATGAAAGTCCTACTAAGTGCAAATCAGACGGGATGGCATTTCGCTGCAGAATGCTGTGGTAGCCATGCTGGTTAAGTGTGCCTTGAATTCTTTTAAATAAATCACTGACAGTGTCACCAGCAAAGCACCCCCACATCATCACATCTCCTCCTCCATGCTTCACGTTGGGAAACACAGATGCTCGAGTAATCCGTTCACCTACTGTGCGTCTCACAAAGACACGGTGGTTGGAACCAAAAATCTAACATTTGGACTCATCAGATCAAAGGAAAGATTTTCACCGGTCTAATGTCCATTGCTCATATTTCTTGGCCCAAGCAAGTCTCTTCTTATTATTGGTATCCTTTAGTAGTGGTTTCTTGGCATCAAATCGACCATGAAGGCCTGATTCAGTCAGTCTCCTCTGAACAGTTGATGTTGAGATATGTCTGTTACTTGAACTCTGTGAAGCATTTATTTGGGCTGCAATTTCTGAGGCTGGTAACTCTATTGAACGTATCCTCTGCAGTAGAGGTGACTCTGGGTCTTCCTTTCCTGTGGCGGTCCTCATGAGAGCCAGTTTCATCATAGCACTTGATGGTTTTTGCGACTGCACTTGAAGAAACTTTCAAGGTTCTTGAAATTTTCCGCATTGACTGACATTCATGTCTTAAAGTAATGATGGACTGTCGTTTCTCTTTGCTTATTTGAGCTGTTCTTGCCATAATATGGACTTGGTCTTTTACCAAATAGGGCTATCTTCTGTATACCACCCCTACCTTGTCACAACACAACTGATTGGCTCAAACGCATTAAGAAGGAAAGAAATTCCACAAATGAACTTTGAACAAGGCTAACCTGTTAATTGAAATGCATTCCAGGTGACTACCTCATGAAGCTGGTTGAGAGAATGCCAAGAGTGTGCAAAGCTGTCATCAAGGCAAAGGGTGGCTATTTGAAGAATCTCAAATATAAAATATATTTGTTTAACACTTATTTGATTAGTACATGATTCCATATGTGTTATTTCATAGTTTTGATGTCTTCAGTATTATTCTACAATGTAGAAACTAGTAAAAATAAAGAAAAACCCTTGAATGAGTAGGTGTGTCCAAACTTTTGACTGGTGCTGTATATACATATCATGGTGTGTATAGACAGTATGGACAGTATATGAATAGAAAAGGTGTGTACAGCACAAGTTATATTGGACGAGCCATGACTAGAATACAGTATTCTGTATATTACCTTATGTGTTATCTCATAATGATCTTGTCTAACTTACACAACAATCTTGAGTCAGTTAAAAATGTTTGCATAGAGAGCATATCATCATATTTTCAGTTAATAATAAGACATAAGGCCCATACATGCTTATATCAAGCAATACAGTATACCAGTCAGCTTCAAATTAAATGTTATTAATATTATACATTTTGGTTTTAAATAGATAATGTCATGAAGTGCAAAACTTCACGTTATCAAAACAAAAGACATCATTTGGGAGTGAAGCAGAGGGTGAGTGCTCGCAGAGCAGGGGTTAGGGGTCAGAGGTTAGGCATCAGAGATTAGGGATATCTCACATAGCCCATTTTAAGCAGGGAATCAGCTGCCTAGTCAGAACCTCCAACCCTCTTCTGTGGTTGAAGAATGTTGAGAAAACTGAGATCTACTGTTCAGCTATCTCTGGTCCAGTGCATTACATTAAGCCGCACCTAACACACTGGACCAGAGCTATTGTTCAGCTATCTCTGACCAGCAGAGGAGAGTGAGGTCAGTGATAATTCATGCCATGTTAAAGGACTGCTGTGGGTTTGTTGCTGGTTGACTGACAGCAAAACCAGCAGAGTTGGGGTCAATTCAGTAAGTACACTGAAATTCCAACTCCAATTCTCTTCAATGTTGGGGTCAATTTCTGAATTGAAACCAACCCTGGAAACCAGTGTCAGAGATATCTCCAGAGAGAGAGGGAATGTATGTATGGCTATAGGGGTACTGTGATAGAGAATAGATAGAAATTGGCCCCAACCACAGATTAAAGAGGTTGGTTGGCACACACCAAAGGGGGAGGGGTGCTGCTGACATATTCTGTATAGCAGGATACTGCATTTCACTCACAAGACACACCGAAACAAGACAACCCTGTCCCCTTCCTAACCTCATACATTCCTGACTCTCCGATAAAGTACTTGGAGGAAAACATTTCTTGTGTCAGTTCCATTAAAGATATATATCATAGTTGTTTTTACAATAGTTGAAATACTTAGCCTTTACATCATACAAAGAAATACAACAACTTAATTACCCATAGTCAGTCAGTCAGTTAGGCTAGAGAGGAGTGACATCAGAATATCATATTGCACTTTTTATGGTACCACTTTACTTAGGGTGGTGATATGTAGCAATAATAAAGCATTCATAAAGGCTTTATATGCATGACAAGAGTCAATGCCCTACATGTTTTTATACCCTTTATACATGCTTTTATGAGGTCTTATGCAGCATCTAAGTAAAGTGTTACCCTTTTGGTAGTCAGGACTGATACGTACTGATATACAACCACTAAACACAAAGGAGAAGAATCATCGTCCTGCATAATCGTCAGTCGTTGTATATGTATTATAGGAATAATTAAGTCTAAGGCAAAGTAAAAAAGAAGTGACTTTATCCTAACTCCGAGCTGTTATTTTTGAGACATGATCAAAAAGGATCTGATTGGTTAGAAACCCACAGTCGGTCCCTAAAACAGGAGGATCTGGCCCAGATCCTTCCGTGTGGTTTTAGGAGAAAAGAAACCATTCTTCACTGTGGTTGTCCCATAGAGTTGTATAGAGGGCTCACTTGGATATTGTTAATGTCACTGCCTGGTAGAGGTTTGGTTCTTCAGGGAAGTCACACCTCTGACACACACACACCCAGAGGCAGATGCCATTTTGTCCGAGGAGTTGACTCGACAGTTTGGTGAGGCTCAGACACAAGGCATTCTGGGCGAGAGTTGTGGCTGTATCTGTGGGCGCGTTCAACATTGCAGCCAACTTTAAAGGTGGGTCGAGACTGACTGATCTACAAATCACCATGCGGTCACGTCCTGACCATAGTAAGTTGTTATTATCTATGGTAGAGTAGGTCAGGGCGTGACAGGTTTTTTTTTCTAGTTGTTATGTTCTAGTTTTGTATTTCTATGTTGGGTTGTTCTAGTTTTTGTATTTCTATGTTGGGCTTTGTTTGAGATTATCTCCAATTAGAGGCAGCTGGTCATCGTTGTCTCTAATTGGAGGTCATATTTAAGTTGGTGTTTGTCCCACTTGGGTTTGTGGGAGATTAATTTTGAGTAGTGTATGTTTCACCTCTGCGTCACAGTTTGTTGTTTTTTGTCTTTCAGTTTATTTATGTATTGCAGAGGTTTCACAGTATAAATAAAATGTGGAACGACACACACGCTGCGCTTTGGTCCGCTCCTCCATTCGACAGCCGTGACACATGCATCACAAATTACTACTATATTGTAGATCAGTCAGTCACAATTTACCCATGATGCATCACGGTTTTGATGCTCTCGAACACAGCTTGGGGCTCTGTGGTCGGCTGTCCTTCATCTTGTTGCTTTCATTACCATTGTTGCATTCATTACCAGTAACTTATTAATAACGTATGTATAATGTATGTATATGTATAAAGCCTTTAACTCTCTGTGTGGTTATAAATCCTGTATAACTCTGTGGTTATAAGTCTATGTGTGTTGCTATTGACTAACTGGATTCCTTTCAGCTCATAGTAGAGCTAAGGGCCTTAACGGTGCATCTCTATTGAACTCATGTGTTGTTATTTAGCTTTTGTTTCTGTGTTTATAAAGCCTTTAATACTGCTGCTGAAAGGCCACACCCATTTTGTCTGCAGCAGAGTGTCCTCAGACTCTCTACACACACAGGAGACATGAGCGGTATGAGCATTACACACACACGCCTCTTCACGTACACCTTCAGGGTCAGAGGTCAGAGATGGACCAATCACACTAAGGCAGACATGTTCATAGGCCCGGTCCAGAAACAACCCCTAACAATTACTTGCCATTTGCAGATCTGAAGGGACTGGAAAGGAAAACCCAAAAGGATGCTGGCTCCACCTAGCCTTCCAATAGGCTTAAGGAAGTTTCTGCCATTTTGCACACACCTAGATGGTTCTGTCAGATCTGCAGATGATGAAGCTAGCTAGAGAATAAGAAGTGTTTCTGGACCAAGTCGTAAGTTTAGTGACTGCTGTTTAAGGGAAGATTGGTAGAAATTGTGAATGAGTGGAGTTAGAGAGAGGAGTGGGAGAGTTTACTGGGCGAGGGGAGGGATCAAGTGAAGTTTGTGAGGGAAATGAACAAGTGGAGTTATAGAAAAAATGAAGTTGCGCTTCAGGAAGCAGCAGCCACTTGGAAAAGTCAGGCAGCCAATCAGGGCTCTGGGAGGGGGCAAGTGGCATGGGAGAGGGGAGAGGCCAGGTGTATGACGGGAAGGGGAGGAGGGGGGGTCGGAGCTAGCAGGGCAACAGGTGAGAGATGCTAAGAAAAGAGTGTTTAAAAGCCTAGATATGCTGAGAGGAAAGAGCTGAAAATAACACACTACTGAAGAGAGAGTGAGATATTGCATCAATATAACACATCCAAGGTAAGATGATACTTTTTGTTAATGCTATTGATTTAACCAAATTATTTCTACAGTTTTATTATCTACAGTTTTAAAATCAGTCCATGGATATCACTGAAATACTCTTGTAACTAGTCTGTCAGAAAATACTGTTTTAGCTAGTAGTAGCCTCAAACTAAGTGGTTTGAGAGGTCCAAATCAGCAGCCTTCAATTTCTAGGTAGAGGCTAGGGGAATCTATGGGTATGGGACTCTATAAACCCTAAATATGTATCATTATCAGCCATCTTATCCCACATATGTGGCTATTTTTCCCAAATATGTGGCTCCAAATTCAAGCCAAAATATTAAGGAAAATATAAAGCCGTGGCTATAACAAGGCCATTATATTATCATTTGTGTGAGTAATATGCCTAGCACACAGGCTACCATTGTCACACCCTGATCTATTTCACCTGTGTTTGTGTTTGTCTCCACCCCCCTTCAGGTGTCGCCAATCTTCCCCATTATCCCCAGGTTCTTTATACCTGTGTTCTCTGTTTGTCTGTTGCCAGTTCGTTTTGTTTCGTGAAACCTAACAGCGTTTTTCTCCTTGCTCCTGTCTGTTCTAATTCCTGGTTTCCCGGTTTTGACCATTCTGCCGACCCTGAGCCTGCCTGCCGTTCTGTACCTTGCCACACCACACTGGATTATTGACCCCTGCCTGCTCTGACCCTGAGACTGCCTGCCGTTCTGGACCTTTTGCACCGTCTCTGGATTACTGACCTCTGCCTGCCCTTGACCTGTAGTTTTGCCTGCCCCTGTACTAGTAATAAACTTTTGTTACTTCGACACTGTCTGCATCTGGGTCTTACCTGAAATGTGATAGTACGAACTAGCCATGACTGACCCAGCAGCATGACTGACTCCAGCTTCGGCAAGACTATGCAGTGGATTTCCGCATGTTCCTGCACGGAGTATCGGCGGAAGTAAAGGATGAGCTTGCAGCCCAGGAACTACCGATGGATCACCGCCTTGACCATTCGGATCGATGGGCGACTACGGGAACGAAGGAAGGAGAGGAGATTCGATTTCACTCACCCGTCCAAGGATTCCACCTCGCCTCCGAGGCATCCTGGAAGTCCCCGACATATCACGTTTCAGGTAAGACCCAAGTGCAGACTGTGTTGAAGTAACAATGTTTATTACAACAACAGGGGCAGGCAAACGACAGGTCAGGCAGGCAGGGGTCGATAACCCAGAGTAGGGGCAAAGGCACCAGATGGCAGGCAGGCTCAGGGTCAGGTGCAGGCAGAATGGTCAGGCAGGCAGGCTCAGAGTCAGGACAGGCAAAGTTCAAAACCAGGAGGGCAAGAAAAGAGAGACTGGGGAAAAGCAGGATCTGCGGAACAAAACGCTGGTTGACTTGACAAACAAGACGAACTGGCAACAAACAAAGAACACAGGTATAAGTACCCAGGGGATAATGGGCGACACCTGGAGGGGGTGGAGACAAGCACAAGGACAGGTGAAAGAGATCAGGGCATGACACAACGGCTCTATTGCCAAGAACCCGAGGATACCCGAGTTCCCCCGAGAGTCTCCGAAGACTGCCAATTCACCTCTTCCCGAGCCTATGCAACTAGGCTCCAGCTGATGGCTGTGCAGGCTTCACACTTAGAGTTGACTGTATTTTTGGACTACTGGTCATTTCGTCTCCACCTGTCCACTAAAAGATCAGGCTCACCAGTAGGAGTGAGTACTCTGGTGGGCCATACGGAGAACTTTTCTTCTCCCCTTATTCGCACCCCTTTTCATGCCATTTTGCTGTGTAGGAACCAGTCGAAATCTCGCCGGGCACTCATCGACTCTGGGGCCGATGAGAGCTTTATGGACACTACCCTGGCTTCCGATGTTATGCTCGTTGTTGGAAGGATCGGACCAAGGTGCAGCGTGGTAGGCGTACATTTTCAATTTATTAAATGCACACCGAAAACAAAACAAATACAAACGAAAACATAACGTTCAGTAGGGCATACAGCACAGTACCAAAAACAAGATCCCACAAACTAAGGTGGGAAAAAGGTTGCCAAAGTATGATCCCCAATCAGAGACAACGATAGACAGCTGCCTCTGATTGGGAACCATACCCGGCAAACAAAGAAATAGAAAAATTAGAATGCCCACCTAAATCACACCCTGACCTAACCAAATAGAGAAATAAAAAGGCCCTCTAAGGTCAGGGCGTGACATCCGAGCTGGACATCCCCACTCAGCCCCTCTCCATTCCCATAGACATTAGAGCACTGGACGGGCGCTCTATAGGCCGGGTCACCCACAATACCACCCCCATCAACCTACGTGTGTCAGGGAACCACAGCAAGATGATCCAATTCCTGCTCATTAAGTCTCCTCAGGATCCTGTGGTATTGGGATTATCCTGGCTCTAGCGACACAATCCCCTAACGGGGAAAGGGGGATGGAGCCGGTCGGGCGCAACCCAGGCGACATGGAGTTGTGGGGATCCGAGCTCAAGCAAGAGCCGAAGCCACCCTCCCGGCCCAGAACCCCACGCTAAGGGAAGGGAGAAGCGGAGGGCGTGGGCCCCCAACCCTACCCTGTCCTCAGAGAGTCATAGATACTCCCGCCGTTTACCCGTGCTTCATTGGTCTGTTTCGCTTGATGGCCCTCCGATCTGCACTTGTTAGATGGCCCTCCGACCTGCAACCGTTTTCTATGGTTATATATGTGTTCCCTTTCTTGTAGTGTATCTTATTGCCCATTTTACTATCATCCTGGGCTTATAGATCGAGTCAATCCTTCATGAGATGAACTGCAACATGTCGGCTATAGCGATTTAATTCATGAATGCGTTTTTTATATTGTGATAGTGAAGAGCAAAATTCCTCTCAAGAGAATTAGCATTACATTTACACCAACTGGTAGGCTAAATGGTAAAGAGAACTGGTGAAGAACGTTACCCCTCTACATACACATTTCTTTACTGGAATCTCTAAATGTAAATACTGGCAGATCCATAAAATGTCCTTGTACAGTCGTAGAGCTAATTACATTTAGAGGATTCTAAATTAATATCTAAGGGGCTTTTATACAATTATAAGGCAGAGTTAATAAAAAAACTGTTTTAAAATGTATATGTTCATTAAGTAGTCTTGCTTGTCTCAGAGCAGCGCGAAACATTGCTGAAATAGTTGACCACACGTGGGTAGGCTATTGCTTGTTGGGGGGGATTTTCACACAGTAGCCGGGCTATTAAACTAATCGTTAGAAAACAGATTGGCTCTCGGAACTCATTAACATTTTTTTTGTATTTTGTATTTTGTATTAATTACAGTCATTTACCATTCTCATTCTCGGACTGGAAACGTTGTTTGCAGAGTTCACAATCTCATTTTCAAGTTCATGTTTAAAAAATAATGATATTTTGGAGAGGATTTCATTTTCAAATAACCGAAAGTGAGCGGTTGTAATCTGAATAAAGGGGAAAAGGCCATTCTTGAACATAGGGTGAGACAATAGGCCCTTTTCATTTTGTCTGGCTTGCCATTCCAAATAAAATTGAATATTTTTTGCTCATATAATTTAAACAGGTCGCTCTCCGCCTGACTCTCCGCCAATGCCACCTGGCAATCAACCAAAAACACAACATCTACTGTGGTATTCCATTTCCAGCAAGACTATTCAAGCCATCGACTCACTGATGGTTGAAGATGATGAGCGAGTGCTGCAAAACCAGTTCAGATTTAAGTATAACTTTTGTATGACTGACGCCTTTAGTGAGAGGTCTAATGCTTTAATATTCAACCATTTCTACCCTCTGAATTCATATTCATTATATAAATACATCAGATGAACCGCAACATGTCAGTTAAAGCGGTTTGATTCATGAATGCATAAAATCAACTAATGTCAGCCTTTAAATGCTTTATTATCCAAATGTTTAAAGTGAGTGTGGACGACGGAGAAAATGCATTTGACTGTTAGTTAGCGCTTTCAAGAGGAACGGAAAATTGCATGTCAATAAACCATGTACCATCGAAAATCTCTTCCCAACTATTTTGCAATCTATATGGCTCTCTGCCAATAATTACATTTAGATGATTGGAGGATTCTAAATTAATATCTAAGGGCATTTTTCGTTAGGGAAAATCTGGAAAACGATATGCGCAAGAGACGGTGGTAATATTTTCTAATATTACGGTAATAATATTTTTCCTTTTAGAGAATATAATACATGGCATCCAGGTCAGGATAACCAAAGCATTTCTTTATTAAAGACTATCAGAAAGAATGTTGGTACTTATTTATTTTGATCCAAAGCCATGAATGAGTGATTCATTCATCTTTATGCAGGTGCCAGGCTATATGACCGCGCCATCAACTTGATTATTTAGCAGACATCACTTGCTTTTATTCCATGTGTAACTCTGTGTTGTTGTTTGTGTCGCACTGCTTTGCTTTATCTTGGCCAGGTCGCAGTTGTAAATGACAACTTGTTCTCAACTAGCTTAGCTGGTTAAATAAAGGTGAAATAAAACATTTAACATTTAAAACAATATTCAGTCAACACATATCTTAAGAATATCATGGAATATAATTGAACATTTTCGTTTCTAAATTCAATCACCTTCTTTGTCCTCATCATTCAGTTAATTGAAATTCAATTTTGAAGTTGCGCACAATTATCAGATTCTATTTGGTTTATATCACCCATTCATTGTCAGGTAGAGACACATTTAGCGCCTTCAGACCCAAAAGCATAATCAGTGCTCTAACTCCCCCTTGCATTGGTCTGGAGCAATGAAACAATGATGCAGGGTAACGTACTAAACCACAAATTACCTCTAAGTCTCACAGCATAATCTCAAAACTTTTAGTTGAGCAACCACTGAAAGCCCAATATAGGCTATATCTCAATCAATTAAAAAAATACTATATTCTGGTGCTCCTGAATGTTATGCTGTGCTCCTAACTTTTTTAAGTTGGGAGCAATAATTTTTTATTTAATTTAAAGCCCTGTGTGTAGGTGTTATATATTATACAATATCAGTCACGACTTCTGCCGAAGTCGATGCCTCTCCTTGTTCGGGCGGTGTTCGGCGGTCGACGTCACCGGTCTTCTAGCCATCGCCGATCCATTTTTCCTTTTCCATTTGTTTTGTCTTCTTTTCCCACACACCTAGTTTTCATTTCCCTCATTATGTGTTGTGTATTTAACCCTCTGTTCCCCCCATGTATTTGTGTGGTATTGTTTATTTGTAAGTGCTTGTGCACATTTGTTTGACTGGTGCACATTGGGTTATTTTGCCCATATTTTGTATTTCGTATGCCGTAGGTTTTACCTTTTAAACTGCTCTGGCTATTACCAAGTTCTGCTCTCCTGCATCTGACTTCCCTGCCACCAGGTAAGGGGTGCGTAAAATATCAGGCAGACGGGGATGGTGGGTGTGTGTGTTCACTTAGAGGGTAGTACATATTATGAAGGTTCTTGCAGGTGGAGAAAGTGTAGTTTGGGTCGATGCGTTTGAGTTCACGGACAGTCAGGAACATTCCAATGGGAGAACCAAGTGTAAAGAAGGTCTGAGGATGGACAGACAGCTGGGGGTAGTTAATGGACACCTGGAGAGAAAGAGAACGTGAGAGAGAGCGAGGTGGGGAGGAGGGGGGAGTGTATTTATTTATATTCAGCCCACAGAAGAGCAAGAAAATAAGCTTGAATAGCCCAGTAGAACTCGATCCCATACAAAATGTCAACATAATGTGATATTACATGGGTCAATACAATCCAGTGAAAATGAATGACCCTGTCGTGGAAATGACCACCAGGGATACCTGAAGTCAAACTTAAATGAATCATTCTTTATTGTCAGTTAACTGGAGAGGTTCCAACAAACGTATAATGCACCACAGTACACATTGGTGTAACGTCTGCATCCAACTCACACTCTCAAACACGTAGATCCTCTGAACACAACTCACTTTCCAGCTCTCACTCTCAAACACATAGATCCCCTGAACGCAGCTCACTGAATTCTGATCACCTGTTCACACACCTGTATGTCATTATGACACACTATATAGTTCAGTTCTTTGCACCACATCATTGTGAAGTATTGCTTGTTTTGTGACATGGTTCTATTTGGAGTGCTGGTGTCACTGTAATTTATGCCGCCTGTGTATGAAAGTTTTTGCCTGCCTCACTGATGATGCCTATTCCCTGCCTGTACTTTAGCCTATCTTCTTTCCTTTTATCAACCTATTGCCTGATCTCCCAGACGATGTTACTAGCCTTTTCCCTGCCTGTACTGTTGCCTTTTTGGACCCCCCTGTGTATACCTTCTGCCTGCCCCTGGACCCAGCTTGTGTTTTTTTTTAAGCTAACCTGGCCTTATGACTCCCATGTTTTATTCACGTGACCAAACTCGTCTTATCTTTGGTTTCTGTGAGGGGGGGGGGGGGGGGGGGGCATGGCAGCGCGCAGAAACTACCCTGTTACGTCAGTCTTTCCTCAGCGCTAGGACAATTGTAGCCTACATTTTTCCGGTTTCGATGATTGTGTTATACTGTAGATACTTCTGTGAATGTCTGAACATTGCATCCAACAATAAACTGCTCACATTCTGAACATAACTTTAAGGACTGTGTTTGTGCAAAATGTTTCTGAAAACTGTGGCCAGCTCAAATGCTGATTGTTGCGTCATTCAATACTGACCATTCTAAATAAGTGTTCTAATCACACCGGTTTGATCGTACACTACAGGGACCACTGTAGAATGATCACATACGTGTGAAAAGGTTCAATTGTATTCATTTGGTTATTGCTTAAACAATCAAAGGAGGTTCTATCATAAGTAAACAAAATCAATGCATGAAACCAGAGACTTTCAAACCCTTCATTCCAGGTTGTATAATCCAACGAGAAACTGATCCTCCTTCCATAGCCCTTACTTGTAAAACCATTGCAGTAGAATCTTTTAACTTAAGACCTTCCCTTCATACAGTTACACATATGCGTCATTACACAATTTCAGTAATGGATTCTGGCAATGACATTTCAGCTGGAGCTTTTGTTGCGAGTGGCATGTTAATGACAGATCAAACTGATACCCCAATCAATTACGGGCACGGCTGACCACCCCCCTCCTCCTTCCCGGCATTCATTCTTCTGGCATTTCTTCTTCAGATAGTGTTTCAGTTTGTCCAATGGCACATGTTCAAAGTGGATGGACCTTGATAATGTCCTGATTTCGCTCACCTGAGCCACCACTATCCTTTACGGTTCATTATGTCTTGTCCTTTTTCTGACCAGTACACCAGCAGCATGAGAAGTTTGGACGGGATCTCTCTCCATGCTCACTCTACGTGGACACATGCCGCACTCCTGAGATAAAAGGCAGTTGATAGCTTCGACTGGACGCTGTGCACAGGTTGCTGGCTCGGACTCAGGAAGGACAGGGCCATAGTGAACGCCATTGTAGTCATTACTTCAGCCGGTTAGAGGGGGTGAGGCTCACACTGTTCTCGGACGAATTATCCCTTCCGTGCATCAAGACACCATCTGTGGTCACCTTCGCCATAACCTCGAAAGAGGACAGACCAGAACAATCGTTTAGTTTAGGGCATTTCTGATTCAGGAAATCCAGGCAAATGATTCACTGTATGACAAATTATTACTTCTACCAATATTCTTAATACAAAGAGAATAACAAGACACATTTGAAACCATTTTTGCAAATTGGCTTACACTCACTCCCCTATCACATTGGCGACCTCACAGCAGAGTTACAGGTTCAGGGAGTTGATGGCTAATTCTTAGGGAGAAATCCCAACCATACAACAGACCCAATCTGGTGAGATTTGTATTGAAGCAAGACAAAAAAAAAACAGCAATACACTTCTTCATATAAAACACCTTATCCATCACCCAATCAAGCTCTCTGTCTGTAAGGTTACCTGCTTTGGTCCACATGGCATAGTCTCAGCACTTTCTAGTAACAATCCCCAAATCCAACAATCTGATACATTCTGTAGAACAGAGACATTACTAGCTATTTGTAAGGAAGTATTTGACCTGGGGAAAACTTCAATCCATTTGGAGTAACTGTCAACCCGTACCAACATACATTTTTCCCTTTTACAAGTAGAATAAAAAGTAAACGAATCAAAATAACAAATTCAATTAGAATTACAACCCTTGATAACTCCATAAGGAAATAATTGTATCCCATAAGGTAATTCAATGAATAGTAAAATAGACTAGAGACAGGTTTCCCTCATTCAGGGGCAGCGCTCCCTCTCTCTCCTTATTGTGGTCCAAATCACACATAGGACTATTGATAAATTATAAACTTCTACCAGTGTTTACATATTACATTTAAATATCTCACCCAATGTTGCTAGCCTTTCTAGTGAGGGTGATCAGGCCTTACCAGAAAGTCAGAACAGAGGTCAGAGGTCATTCAACCCAATTAAGTGAGTGTTCTTTCCCTTTTCTTTCCCTGTACCTCAGACTCATTATTTAAATACATTTTGTGTGCCAGATTTACATTGGGTTTTTCAGTACATTTCTTTATCAAGAGAATTTACATGTGTGTAACCAAAACTTGGACAATAGATACTTCAGAAAAATTGTGTCCCCTTGAAGTTGCAATCTTTCTAACCTGTGAAAAACCCATTAAAACCAAAATAAAAGACCCCACACAATGAATCAAACAGAGTATTAACACCACTAACAAATATTCATAACAGTTGGGTTTTGTGTGGGTGCTGGCATTTGTGTTAAAAACAAACAAAATGGCCAGGCCTCACTTAATTTGGGAGGTCCCTTAACAGCCGGAACCGGGGACAGTGGTCCCAGACCACATAGAAACTACTGTCAGGTCAGTCTCGTCACACAGAGCCTGAGGGAAGACAGAGAAGAGATGAAGACACACACAGTCTCACCAGTGAGTCAAGGTCTAGGTCCACGCTCTGTAGTGTAGCCAGATGCTCCTGGAGACCCATTCTGCACAGAGCCTGCTCCAATGCATCACAGATCAGAGGGAAGTGGTCACGGTTACACCCCTACAGGACAGACAAGGAAGGGGGGTTATCATATTATAGAACATGAATATAATGGGATAGTCACTACATAAATACACTGTGATGTCTATAGCATTAACAAAGTGGCATCTAGACATGAATTGTACTGTACCGCAGGATGTCTATCAATAGAGGCCTACAGTGCCCCCTCATATAGACAATAGAGGCTAGGATGAGTAACATTATCTATGTAAGTGTAGCACACTTAATGAATCCACTGTGAGATTATAGTATATGGAGTTTAGCTTGAGGTGTGTCAGTCAGGTATGTAATACTACAGACACAGAGTCTGTCACTGTAAAGACCTGGTTACCTCATCTCTGTCTGCCTCTCCTGATCTGGTCTTCTGATTGGTCAGCAGGTCAAACAGGATCAGCAAACCTGTAGGTGAATCTGAGGTTGTTCAGCGATAAAGATAAGCTAATCCTGTTTAAAGATGTAGGATTCCATCAGCTGCCATGTTTCCTAGACAGTTGCATTCTTTATTGAATTGTAATTAGAATGGTTGTCAAATAAGTCATATTTTGTGGAGTGTCTGTATCTGTGTATTATATGTGTCTCACCCATGAGGCGTCCAACCACAGACACTGCTCCAGTAAACTCTGGGCGTCTGTGTTTGAACAGTAAGTGGAGTCATTCACTACACAGACACAAACACACACACACACTCCTGAAGTAATTCACTAAAGACAGACAGTTAACTTCTATGTGCTACGTGGGATGCTAGCGTCCCACCTGCGGGACACAGCCAGTAAAATATTAGGGCGGCAAATTCAAAACAACAAAATGTCATAATTCAATTTTTTCAAACATACAACTATTTTACACCATTTTAAAGATACACTTCTCCTTGATGTAACCACATTGTCCGATATCAAAAAGGCTTTACAGCGAAAGCAAAACATTAGATTATGTTAGGAGAGTACATAGACAAAAATAATCACACAGCCATTTTCTAAGCAAGGACATGTGTCAATAAAACCCAAACCACAGCTAAATGAAGCACTAACCTTTGACAATCTTATCAGATGACACTCCTAGGACATTATGTTACACAATACATGTATGTTTTGTTCAATAAAGTTCATATTTATATCCAAAAACAGCATTTTACATTGGCGCGTGATGTTCAGAAAATGTATTCCCACCAAAACATCCAGTGAATGTGCACATCAATTTACAAAAATACTCATCATAAACGTTGACAAAATATATAACAATTATTTAAAGAATTATAGATAGACTACTCCTGGATGCAACCGCTGTGTCAGATTTTAAAATAGCTTTACGGAGAAAGCACATTTTTCAATATTCTGAGTACATAGCTTGCCATCACAGCAAGCTATACAGACTCCCGCCAAGTTCGAGATCACCTAAACTCAGAATTAGTATTATAAATATTCTCTTACCTTTGCTGATCTTCGTCAGAATGCACTCCCAGGACTGCTACTTCCACAAGAAATATTGTTTTTGTTCGAAATAATCCATATTTATGTCCACATACCTCCATTTTGTTTGTGCGTACAGATCACTTATCCAAAGGCATAACGCACGAGCGTGGTACCAGAGACGAAAAGTCAAAATGTTCCATTACCGTACTTAGAAGCATGTCAAACGCTGTTTGAAATCAATCTTTATGGTATTTTTTACGTAAAATTGCGATAATATTCCAACCGGACAATAGCATATTCATTCAAGAAGAAAAAGAAGGAACGGCGCGCTCGCAGGATCGCGCATATCCAATCCCTTTGTCCACAGGCAGTCCACTCATTGACTGAGCACCTATTATCTGCCCAGTGACAGGAGAATGCTGAAAGAACTTTCTGAAGGCTGTTGACAGCCAATGGAAGCCTTAGGAAGTGCAACGTGACCCCACAGAAACTGTAGTCTTGATAGAGAATCAAAAGAACTACAATTCTCAGACTTTCCACTTCCTGGTTGGATTTTTCTCAGATTTTTGCCTGCCATATGAGTTATGTTATACTCACAGACACCATTCAAACAGTTTTAGAAACGTCAGAGTGTTTTCTATCCAAATCTACTAATAATATGCATATTCTAGTTTCTGGGCAAGAGTAGTAATCAGTTTAATTTGGGTACGTTTTTTCATCCGGCTGTGAAAATACTGCCCCCTACACCCCAACAGGTTAACAAACACACACACACAGTTAACAGATACACCCACTCCTGAAGTCATTCACTACACAGACACTCACCACACTGTATGATAGATCTGAAGCGGATGTCACAGGCGAGGCTGATGCCATGATCCATGAATACCAGGTGATCTATCACCTGAAAAACACACACAGACAGGCCTTCAGTAGAGCAGGACGCATGTCTCTCACACACACAGACAGGCTTTCAGTAGAGCAGGACGCATGTCTCTCACATACACAGACAGGCTTTCAGTAGAGCAGGACGCATGTCTCTCACACACACAGACAGGCCTTCAGTAGAGCAGGACGCATGTCTCTCACACACACAGACAGTTAGAGGACTATAAACTAGCACACACACCTAAAAGGAGTTTAGTAGGGCAACTAGAGGTAATCCATTATACTAAATGGCTTGGAGATTGACCAGAGGGCAAACTGTAAATCTCTCTCTTTCACACACACACACACACACACACACACAGGTATCTCTGCTGTGATGTTGTTGACGCCACTCTTGACAGTGCGTGGGCGTGTCTGCTCCGAGGGGGATGAGACCCATTCCTCCTGCAATGCAATTGGCTGGTACTGCATGATCAGCTGACCATGGAAGGGAGGTTAGGGGTGAAGAGAGAAAAATAGAGAGTAAATACAGATGGAGGGAGAGGGTGCAGACATGACAATTAGGGAAGGGGAGGTCGCTACAGTTACATATTGCAATATCATTTTTGGCCAATATTATATAGATATTTGACTACAAGTATCGATTTGTAGCTTGTTCTCCATCTTCTTTTTAAATAGTGAGCCAACATATTATAACAAATGTTCTTATGTTCCCTATTGTCTCTGCAGCAGACGTATACTCAGTTTATTAGGTACATCACTCCGTTCACTAAAATGGTTCACTCCTATAGACAGTGAGTCACATGGCCGTGGCTTGCTATATAAAGCAGGCAGACAGGCACCAAGGCATTCAGTTACTGTTCAATTGAATGTTAGAATGGATGAATGACCTAAGCAAGTTTGAGCGTGGTATGATCTTCGGTGCCAAGGGCGCCGGTTCCAGTATCTCAGAAATGGCCGGCCTCCTGGGCTTTTCACACATGACAGTGTCTAGGGTTTACCGAGAATGGTGCGACAAACAAAAACCATTCAGTCAGCGGCAGTCCTGTGGGAGAAAATAGCTTGTTGATAAGAGGTCGAATGAGAATGGCAAGATTCATGCAAGCTAACAGGCAGGCCACAAACAGGCAAATAACAGCGCAGTATAACAGTGGTGTTCAGAACAGCATACTGGAACGCACAACTCGTCGGTCCTTGTCATGGATGGGCTATTGCAGCAGACGACATTACATTACATTTACATTACATTTAAGTCATTTAGCAGACGCTCTTATCCAGAGCGACTTACAAAATGGTGCATTCACCTTATGATATCCAGTGGAACAACCACTTTACAATAGTGCATCTAAATCTTTTAAGGGGGGGGGGGGTTAGAAGGATTACTTTATCCTATCCTAGGTATTCCTTAAAGAGGTGGGGTTTCAGGTGTCTCCGGAAGGTGGTGATTGACTCCGCTGTCCTGGCGTCGTGAGGGAGCTTGTTCCACCATTGGGGTGCCAGAGCAGCGAACAGTTTTGACTGGGCTGAGCGGGAACTGTGCTTCCTCAGAGGTAGGGGGGCCAGCAGGCCAGTGGTGGATGAACGCAGTGCCCTTGTTTGGGTGTAGGGCCTGATCAGAGCCTGAAGGTATGGAGGTGCCGTTCCCTTCACAGCTCCGTAGGCAATCACCATGGTCTTGTAGCGGATGCGAGCTTCAACTGGAAGCCAGTGGAGAGAGCGGAGGAGCGGGGTGACGTGAGAGAACTTGGGAAGGTTGAACACCAGACGGGCTGCGGCGTTCTGGATGAGTTGTAGGGGTTTAATGGCACAGGCAGGGAGCCCAGCCAACAGCGAGTTGCAGTAATCCAGACGGGAGATGACAAGTGCCTGGATTAGGACCTGCGCCGCTTCCTGTGTGAGGCAGGGTCGTACTCTGCGAATGTTGTAGAGCATGAACCTACAGGATCGGGTCACCGCCTTGATGTTAGTGGAGAACGACAGGGTGTTGTCCAGGATCACGCCAAGGTTCTTAGCACTCTGGGAGGAGGACACAAGGGAGTTGTCAACCATGATGGCGAGATCATGGAACGGGCAGTCCTTCCCCGGGAGGAAGAGCAGACGACCACACCGGGTTCCACTCCTATTAGCTGAAAATAAGAAGAAGCCGTTCCAGTGGGCACACGATCACCAACACTGGACAATTGAGGAGTGGAGAAACATCACTTGGTCCGTCGAATCCTGGTTCCTGTTACGTCATGCTAATAGCCGAATCCGAATTTGGCATAAGCAGCATGAGTCCATGTCTCCATCCTGCATGGTGTCAACTGTACAGGCTGGTGGCGGTGGTGTAATGGTGTGGGGAATGTTTTCCTGGCAAACATTAGGTCCCTTGATACCAATTGAGCAACGTTTCCAGGCCTCAAAGAATTCAAATCAACATGTGTAGACTTTACAGTGAAATGCTTACTTATGAGTCCATTTCCAACAATGCAGAGTTAAAAAGACAAATAGTACCGAGACAATGTGCCGGGGAACGAGGTAGTTGATGTAACTGAGGTAATACAGTATGTACATGTGGGTAGGAGTAAGTGACTAGGCAATCAGGATATATAATAAACAGTGTAGCATCAGCGTGTGTGTGTGTGTGTGTGTGTGTGTGTGTGTGTGTGTGTGTGTGTGTGTGTGTGTGTGTGTGTGTGTGTGTGTGTGTGTGTGTGTGTGTGTGTGTGTGTGTGTGTGTGTGTGTGTGTGTGTGTGTGTGTGTGTGTGTGTGGTAGAGTGTCAGCATAGTATGTGTGAGTATGTGTGAGTGTGTGCATATAGTCTAGTGCGTGAGCATAGAGCCAGTGCAAGGGAGTCCGTTTAAAAAAAATGAAGATAAAGAAAGGAATAATAAAAGGGGGTCAATGTAAATAGTCTGGGTAGCCATTTAACTGTTCAGCACTCATATGTAGAAGCTGTTCAGGTACCTTTGGTCCCAGATTTGAAACTCCGGTACCGCTTGCCATTCGGTAGCAGAGAGAACAGTCTGAGTTGTCGTTTGCAAACTTAATGATGGTGTTGGCAGTGGCGACCCGTCATTCAGGGCAGGTGGGACTCTTTGAGCCCCAAATGTATATATATATGTGTATGTGTATATATGTGTATATATGTGTGTGTATATATATATATATATATATATATATATATATATATTATATATATATATATATATATATATTTCTTTTTTATATATATTTCTTTTTATATATATTTCTTTTTTATATATATTTCTTTTTTTATATATTTCTTTTTTATATATATTTCTTTTTTATATATATTTCTTTTTATATATATATATTTCTTTTTATATATATATATTTCTTTTTTGGGGGGGCTTGCCTGTTTTGAATGTTATTTTGGCATTAATACGTGTTACATATCAGTTTGCAAACAAGTAAAAAAATATATACATATGATTGAGTTAATAAAGCCGCATACAAACAGGCAGCTCCAAAACGTAGGTGTTTCAGCCTAGCTCAGTGCTTTCTGTGGTGATGGGGCAGGCCTGCAGAAAATAGGAGCATTGCACCGTGATTGGCTCAACATTGCACCGTGATTGGCTCTGTCACTCATGGGGACATTGTCACCCGCCGTTAGTAACGGTAGACATCAAGAATGTGAGCCCTTTGGGTGCTGCCATAGAGTTATATTAGAAGTTCCCTTCCAAGAAGGCTCAAGGTCATTGGCCACAGATAAAATTACGTCAAATCACGTTATATCTACAGTAGCTTTGATTGGACTGATCATGTCAACGTCTTACTTTCAAAATCTTAGCGAGCAAGCTAGCAGTCATCGTCATAAATCAAGTAGACAATCTACTGGCAAATCCGTTTTAATCCTTGTCATAGCAGAAGATGAAGATTCATAGATAAAACGTATTGGTGCTCATCGACCATTGGACATAAACATTACACAACAAGTTGGAAATCGCAAATTCAACAATGAGTTGTTTGGAAGGAATCGGTGACATTGGCTAACCGCAAGCATTGCAGCTGGGAGGTCAGACTGGGAAAATACATTTTGAACGGTCATCCAACTCGGAATTGTAAATCTTTTTCTTTGATGACAAAATCCGCCAACGAAGGACCGCTGCGCGCAACAAGGTGAGTCCAAAAATGTCTTATATGCTGCTGGATAAATGATGTAATATGCCAGGGAGATATGGTCAGCCATATCAGCTATGTTTTATAAGAAGGCAGTAAACGATGCTCAATTAAGTGTCTCGCTGCCAGACAAGGCTCCGCTGATAGCCAGGTGTAGTGGTGGTAAGGATTCACTCCATGGTGCCGAAAAGAAAGCTCTGCTGTTGGGACAGCTTTATGTAGGCCCTAACAGTTTGTGGGCACCACTTGTCGCCGTTATAGTGCAATTAATGCATTGTTCAGTGTTGTGTAGTGTATTTGCTGGCATGCATCTAAAAAAATGTTGGGGAGTTTGCCCCACCAAGATTTACATGCTTTAAATCGCCACTGGGATTTGGAGTCGTGCCCACCCACGCAGTCATGGGTGAATAGGGAGTACAGGAAGGGACTGAGCCCACACCCCTGAGGGGCCCCAATGTTGAGGGTCAGCGTGACGGATGTGTTGTTGCCTACCTTCACCACCAGTTGCAGAGGGAGGTGTTCAAGGGTCCTTAGCTTAGTAATGAGCTATGGTGTTGAACGCTGAGGTGTTCCTTTTTTCCAGGTGGGAAAGGGCAGTGTGGAGTGTAATAGAGATTGCGTCATCTGCAGATTTGTTGGGGCGGTATGTGAACTGAAGTGAGTCCAGGGTTTCTGGGATGATGGTGTTAATGTGAGCCATGACCAGCCTTTCAAAGCCTTTCATGGCTACAGATGTGAGTGCTATGGGGCGGTAGTCATTTAGACAGATTATCTTGGCGTTCTTAGGCACAGGGAATATGGTGGTTTGCTTGAAACATGTAGGTATTTATCAGGCTGTTCTGGAGGCAAAGGGGGGTCCGACCCAATACTCTGACAGACCCTGCTCCCAGTACCCAGCATACCTCTCCCCATCTACTGCCACTACCTCCTCCTCCTCTCCTCCCACAACACACACACACACAGATTCTCAATTAACCCAGATCAAACAGATACGGAGACAGTGTGAGCATGTGACGCGCTCACACTGCCTATTCATCTAGCCTATTCATCTAATCTCTGGCAGCCGCAGTGACTGACCCAGTGGGCCGCAGACCAGAGAGGAATGTTATATCTCATCCATCAGCTGTTCCACACTCACTACCTATTCCTGTTACTTCCCCTCCAAGCCTGTTCCAGTCTCACCGAGTCCTCTCTGCAGATGGGGAGCCACAAGTCCTTGGAGTCTGCACAGAGACAGTAAAACCAATGGGGTTGTACAGGCTGGTAGAGAGGCGGGGTTGGCTCCATGTCAACGACCTCGAAGGAGGAAGTGAAAAAAGGAGATGTCTCACCCACCACACCAGACACCTGTAGTGGTAACATCATTATGACATTATACTGTTACTTACGGTGTAACTCACAAACTAGAAATCTGTGTTTCCACAATCACACATGAAGCAACACTGAAGAAACTAAAATGTCTAAATAACACTTAGCTTTGCCAAACCAAAACCAATCCTTTAGTCCTCATTTGTTTTCTGCATTCACTTAAACTGAGAAAACCTAGTTTAAAACTTCATAGAGATCCTTAGGTGCTATTCTAGTGAGGAAGTAGCGTCACAACCAAGACGTAGTTCGATCTACCTTCCCCTCCACAATTTTTATTTTTTATTTAACCTTTATTCCACTAGGCAAGTCAGTTAAGAACAAATTCTTATTTACAATGACGGCCTACAAAGAGCAGTCTCTGCACAATCACACAATTCTACAGTTACAGCCAGGAACTTCAATAATTAAGCATTAGCCAGGCAGTTGTCCCTTGTCCCTGTAGCTTCCACTGATCAGAGAGGAGACCAGGACAGGCGAGAATAGCCGAGTAAAAGACTTCTGCCGGGATAAACAAAGCCCTGCTTTATTCTCTCTATCACTGCAAGCATCTCCTCTCCTTTCCTCTACTTTGCTCTCTTTCACTTGCCTGCTGTCCTCCCCTTTGTTCCCTTCTTTTCCTCTACTTACAGCTGAATCGGTCCCTAGCTCAGCCCCAGTGTGTGTGTGGGGGGAGGTGAGTCACACTGAGTCACACACACACTCACCTGCTCCACAGGTGGGTTCCTGTCCAGAGGTGTGTGTGCAGGTGTATTCAAATCAAATCACATTTTATTGGTCATATGCAGATGTTATTGCAGGTGTAGCGAAATGCTTGTCCAGAGGTGTGTGTGTGCAGGTGTGTCAGACAGGTCCTGAACGATACGGGTGGGGCCAGGCTGAGACCCCCTCCCCCCACGCCCTCTGACATCACAGGCCTACAGAGAGAGAGAGAGAGAGAGAGAGGGAGAGAGAGAGAGAGAGTTGGGTACGGAGGCACTTGCCACAGGGGTGTTGTCTGTGTGATGCTCTGTGCCAGGCTAGGAGCCAGATCAGTGGGAACTAACAGAGGAACTGAAAGACAAATAACAAGACAACAACCATGTTAGCTAAACTCTGAGCACTAGCCAGAGATACACAAGACAGTACTGGTGTTACCCATGCATGGCATCTCTGTATAAGAGTGCTAGTTTTATGGCAGCACGTTAACTTAAAAGGTTTCTCTTGTAAGATGGAAAGAGAACAGCAGTCAGGAGCACAGGTCAAATTAGTGCCAGCTACCTGGCTTATACTAGAGGCTCATGACGGTGAAGCCAAGCTATTTAGCTAATTAATAGACCTCTGGCTTAGCTACGCTTGTCACGATCACTGTCTTCAAACTCCCTGTCATAAATGAGCCAATGCGCAGCATGCATGTAATTCCACATCTTTAATGGAAGTGAAACCTTTCACGTAAACCGAAATCAAACATGCCGCAACTGTGGCGCACTAAAAACACTCACAGAAAATAATAATACCCACAAACACAGGTGGGAAAACGGCTGCCTAAGTATGATCCCCAATCAGAGACAACGATAAACAGCTGCCTCTGATTGGGAACCATACTAGGCCAACAAAGAAATAGAAACATAGATATGCCCACCCAAGTCACACCCTGACCTAACCAAATAGAGAATAAAACAGACTCTCTAAGGTCAGGGCGTGACAACGCTAGTCAGCCAGCCATAAGGCAAAGCTTTCTTAGCCTGGCTGCAGGTTTAAATTGTATTTTTTTTATTGTCACATACCCTGGAAAGGCGCAGTGAAATGTGTTGTTTTACAGTGTCAGCCATAACTTATCAGTACAAATTAGGGTTAAGTGCCTTGCTCAAGGGCACATCGACAGATTTTTCACCTAACTTTAGCTGTTATTATTGCTAGTTATCCTTGGTTGCTGTATCTATCTAGCTAGTAGGTTTATATTTTTTATTTAACCTTTATTAACTAGGCAAGTCAGTATAAGAACCAATTTTTATTTACAATGACGGCCTACCCCAGCAAAACCCTCCCCTATCCCGGACGATGCTGGGTCAATTGTACACCGCCCTATGGGACTCCCCATCACGGCCAGTTGTGATACAGCCCGGGATCGAACCCGGATCTGTAGTGATGCTTCTAGCAGTGCGATGCAGTGCGATAGACCCCTGCGCTACTCAAGATCCCTGCCCTGGAGTAGCTACATGATTGAACACCACAGTCCAGTCCTTGCTAGTTAGCTATAACAGACTCACATCAGTCAGTGCAGTGCCCGTTGCTAGCTAGCTAGCTAATTGTAGCTGGTCAGGACAGAGAAGGCAATCCAAAAACAATATGAACTGACCTGCTGCTGATCTGGATAGTTTGGTAGGACAGTCGGTCAGGGCACTCACATTAAATTTTCTGACACTACAGACCAATGACTGTATACAGAAGTGCTACCCTGTCACTAAACTAACCCCGGGTTGCCTAATCAATAAAACCATGTAGGTAGCAACATTTGTTGAAAGCATTCACACCTAGCTGTCCGATTACCCAGAGTGTGTAATAATCACTTGGCTGTAGTGTTGGTGCTTTGATTTTTCAATTGGGAACTCAAAAAAAAACGATGTGAAATCATGACATCAGTGATTTTCAGGTCGGAAAGTCAGAGCTCTAGAAAGATGCCAAATTTGCGACTTGTAATTCTGAGTTGTATGACCTTTCAAAGCGATTTCTCCCAGTCTGAGCTTGTTTTTTTCCCAGAGTTCCCAGTTGTCTTGAACGTACTGAAGCCACCGGTCGGCCATATTGGCACTTTCCGGTAGGTGCAGTTCTCCATCGGAATGAATAGAATTCTACAGTATTTAAATTAAATGTTTCAAGGACATTATTTTCTTGTTGTGGGGACAGTAACATAAGTAATCTAAAAATATATATACTTTAAGGGAAAAAACGTGTTTATACTTCAAGGAAAATAAATATTTTAATGTTTATCTCACATAATATAATGTAAAAGTATGCATTAAGATGTCTGTAAAAGAATACATGTGTCAAAAACAAATGTTGACATTTATACATGCATTTCTATGGCTTCCAAAATATGTTTTACAACGGTGGGGGAGTGCCAAAAAATGCCAGCTGCCCCTTTAAGGCTATCTTGGTAAAGGGCCACTCGAGTCTTCACGTGTGCCTGTGAGTATCACTAGCAGTGGAAGCAAACTAAAACATTAAAAACAACCAAACTTGTAGTAGTTAGACCAACACACACATCTACCCCCCTTATAATACTTTTGTAGTGAGCATATTTCTCATGGCAATGACACAAGTAACTAAACATAATACAGGGGCGGTGTGTATAGAATGAGTGATATTGTGTGATATTGTGTATCTCCCCTGTGAGTAGGCATACCACCGGGGGAAACCAGATGATTGACAGATTATTATCTCGAAACTCAACTGTAAAGGTTACCCATAATGTTGGACGTTGTTGTACCTCTAATATATAGGTACAACCAGAGCTGTATAATTGTCAGACTTGGTTAGACACTAAAAGGTCAAAAATAATATATTCTAGTGAGATTTCAATCTGGAATGTGATGGGAGTGTAACCCTTCATCAAGTAAGAATGTTAGTGTGTGTGTGAGAGAGAGAGAGCAGATGTTATTGGTGCCAGGTATGGTGGCTCTTCGCCGGTGGAGTCGAGGGGACGCGTCATCATTCTTTATTCGGCTGGCAGCTAACCGAAGACGGCTATGCGAACCGAACGTGCGTGCTCGCGTACTCCCGTAAAATACCTTCCCTTGAAAAACGCAGGAATAGTATTTCGTCCATTTTGAGTCGCCGTAGCCAGTTTACTTCTTCAAAATAGTCACAATTAATGTAATATAACTCAAGAAATCTGTCATTACTTTGACACTTTTTGGCGAAGAGATCTTAGTCGCTTAATTTTATATCGAACTAAGATGTTTGGTACAGTATTTCTAAGTAAAGAAATGTGCATTTAAACGAGTCGTGTCTCGTTGAACGACAACAGACTTTCCTGAAGAATCCCTACTGTTGACCAATCACCGTCGAAGGGGCGTAGACTTCGGCTCCGAATTCCGGCTTGCCTCAAGAAAAAAATTCGATTGCCCGATAGGGCGAAAAAACCCTCACCTAAATTCAAAATCAACAAAAACGTCACAAAATGTCGTTATAATAAATGGACGAACAGTAGCTGAGCGAGGTGGGATAGCTATAACGTTATTATTCATATTTCTTTGTGCATCACTAGATATGAAACAAAGCGGCAGAAATACTTTGAAAACAGCTACTGCAGCATTTGTTTTGCTATGAATCACTACTCGCACATACTTCACTTTAGACTTTTTTTCTTTAGTTTAAAAAAAAAACCTTTGAATTATTTTTTATTAACAACAAATCAATACAGAAAGTACATGAGGGAACACAAGTATATATATATATATATATATATATATATATATATATATATATATATATATATATATATATATTATATACAATGGACAATTGAGCTAGGGGGAACAATATCACATTAAACAAGGACCTTAAGGGACATACATACACTTATAATTCTAACAGCTTTTTTGTTAGTAGAGTATTTAATTGTCTTAAAATACAGTTCAATTTATTTTTGTAGGGTAAGAAAATTGATTTTTTTGTTTTTAAATGTACATTTGTGAATATGAAATTTGGCCAAAAGAATAATGAAATTAATTACATAAAAATGTTTCAGCTTATTCCAATCGTAGGTAAAGAATCCAAGCAGTACATCTCTCCACAATAGTGTTAAACCTTCATAAAAGTGTTCAATTATAAATCTACTGATGTCTTGCCACAGTTTTCTTACATTAATACAATGCCAAAAACACTGTTTCTGGGTGGTCATTAAAAAAGGAGCAATTTGAGTTGATGTTTTCCTTAAACTTCTTCATATAGTTGTTGGCAGGATAATATTTATGAATAATTGTAAAGGAAACTTCCTTAATTTTGTTAACAAGTAGGTATGTGTGGCAACATCCAAACTTTTTTCCAACAGATATTATCAATAAATCCATTCCAATAAGGCATGACATAAGGTATAGATACAACATCCTGCTGAAACAAGGTTTGTTGTTGAATGGACCAAAAGAGAAACAAATCTTTCCTACTGATGAGTCAACAGGGTCAATAGAAGGTAGGCTCTGAGGGTCAGTTCTTGACACGTTCCTGAATAATCGAGCAACACCTGAGGAAATGGCATCTAAAACAATTGCAAAATCTTTTGGTGTGCTCGCACTGACCTACCGCCAACATGGCTGGTGAATTGACCATTTACTAAGCCCCGCCGCCCTTTGAGAGGAAGACTTTATGTCAGTATATTTTTTTATTTTACCTTTATTTAACTAGGCAAGTCAGTTAAGAACAAGTTCTTATTTACAATGATGGCCTACCCTGGCCAAACCCTAACCCGGACAACGCTGGGCCAATTGTGTGCGGCCCTATGGGACTCCCAATCCCGGCCGGTTGTGATACAGCCTGGAATCGAACCAGGGCTGTAGTGACACCTCTAACACTGAGATGCGGTGCTTTAGCTGCGTCACTTGGGAGCTTATATAGATCATCTTTGAATTTACTCAGTCAGCCCAAAAACATGAACCAAAATGTAACTTCTCCTACGATAATATATTTAAGTGGTACGTGGGAATATTATTTTTTGAAACTAGAACGATATTGTCAATTTATAAAAATAGAACAGAAATAGATAGACACAATGGTTCATGAATCCTTAGTTTGGGGGTTATAATAATAAGATAACACGATAATGCTCATTAAAGCAGCAGCAATAATTGTTAGAAAATTATAGGGTATATGATATGAATTGAAATATCCACCTATATTTGACTTCCATTTGGCCTAAACTAAAGTTAATTATCTCTGCAGAGGTTGGTGGCTGGCAAGAGGCTGAAAAATGATTAACTCATTATGGCGCTGTAGTGATGATTGAAGCAAAATGCCATAGCTGCGAAAGACATCAGTCCTGTATTTCCGGTCTTATCTCAGTCTAGTCAATCAGTCAATCAAGCATAGAGGAAAAACAACTACAGGAATAGGTCAAAACAGATACTGTTCACAGAGCCATGTTACAGTGTGTGTCATTACATGTTGGTTGAGCTGTAAGTTACATATGGTGTGTTATTACCTGTAGGTAAGCCATCGAACTGCCCCACTGGGTACACACTGGTTGAATCAACATTGTTTCAAATCAAATTTTATTTGTCACATGCGCCGAATACAACAGGTGTAGGTAGACCTTACCATGAAATGCTTACTTACGAGTCTTTAACCAACAATGCAGAGTTTTTAAAAAGTAAGTAAGAAAAATGTGCTAAATAAACTAAATGAAAAATAGTAACACAATAAAATAACAATAATGAGGTTATATACCGGTACTGAGACAATGTGCAGGGGTACGGGTTAGTTGAGGTAATTGAGATAATATGTACATGTAGGTAGGGGTAAAGTCACTATGCATAGATAATAAAAAGAGAGGGGCAGCAGCGTGAAGAGTGTGAAGGAATGTGTGTGTGTGGGGGGGGGGGGGGGCGTCAATATGGATGTATTGTGTGTGTGTGTGTGTGTGTGTGTGTGTGTGTGTGTGTGTGTGTGTGTGTGTGTGTGTGTGTGTGTGTGTGTGTGTGTGTGTGTGTGTGTGTGTGGTGTGTGTGTGTGTGTGTGTGTGTGTGTGTGTGTGTGTGTGTGTGTGTGTGTGTGTGTGTGTGTGTGTGTGTTGGAGTGTCAGTGTAGTATGTGTGTGGTTAGAGTCCAGTCAGTGTATTAGCATGTGAAAGAGAGTCAGAGCAAAATTTTATTATAAATAATTATAAAATAAGGGGGAACAATTTTGGTCCCAGACTTGGGGCTCTGGTACCACTTGCAGTGCGGTAGCAGAGAGAACAATCAGGCTATGACTTGGGTGGCTGGAGCCTTTGACCATTTTTAGGGCCTTCTTCTGACACCGCCTTCTGACACCGCCTGTCCTGTATGGCAGTAAGCTTGGCCCCAGTGATGTACTAGGCCGTACGCACTACTCTCTGTAGCGTCTTGCGGTCAGATTCCGAGCAGTTGCCATACCAAGCCGGAATGCAACCAGTCAGGATGCTCTCCATGGTGCAGCTGTATAACTTTTTGAGGATCTGAGGTCCCATGACAAATCTTTTCAGCCTCCTGAGGGGGAATAGGCATTGTCATACCCTCTTCACAGCTGTGTTGTTGTGTTTCGACCATGATAGGTCCTTAGTGATGCGGACACCAAGGAACTTGAAGCTCTTGATACATTTCAATGAAATTACGTTGAACCAACGTGGAATAGATGTTGAATTGACGTCTGTGCCGTGTAGTAGGTTATATACTGCTCCAAAAAATAAAGGGAACACTTAAACAACACATCTGAATGAAATAAATAATCTTATTAAATACTTTTTTCTTTACATAGTTGAATGTGCTGACAACAAAATCACACAAAAATAATCAATGGAAATCCAATTTATCAACCCATGGAGGTCTGGATTTGGAGTCACACTCAAAATTAAAGTGGAAAACCACACTACAGGCTGATCCAACTTTGATGTAATGTCCGTCAAACAAGTCAAAATGAGGCTCAGTAGTGTGTGTGGCCTCCACGTGCCTGTATGACCTCCCTACAACGCCTGGGCATGCGCCTGATGAGGTGGCGGATGGTCTCCTGAGGGATCTCCTCCCAGACCTGGACTAAAGCATCCGCCAACTCCTGGACAGTCTGTGGTGCAACGTGGCGTTGGTGGATGGAGCGAGACATGATGTCCCAGATGTGCTCAATTGGATTCAGGTCTGGGGAACGGGCAGGCCAGTCCATAGCATCAATGCCTTCCTCTTGCAGGAACTGCTGACACACTCCAGCCACATGAGGTCTAGCATTGTCTTGCATTAGGAGGAACCCAGGGCCAACCGCGCCAGCATATGGTCTCACAAGGGGTCTGAGGATCTCATCTCGGTACCTAATGGCAGTCAGGCTAGCTCTGGCGAGCACATGGAGGGCTGTGCGGCCCCCCAAAGAAATGCCACCCCACACCATGACTGACCCACCGCCAAACCGGTCATGCTGGAGGATGTTGCAGGCAGCAGAACGTTCTCCACGGCGTCTCCAGACTCTGTCACGTCTGTCATGTGCTCAGTGTGAACCTGCTTTCATCTGTGAAGAGCACAGGGCGCCAGTGGCGAATTTGCCAATCTTGGTGTTCTCTGGCAAATGCCAAACGTCCTGCACGGTGTTGGGCTGTAAGCACAACCCCCACCTGTGGACGTCGGGCCCTCATACCACCCTCATGGAGTCTGTTTCTGACCGTTTGAGCAGACACATGCACATTTGTGGCCTGCTGGAGGTCATTTTGCAGGGCTCTGGCAGTGCTTCTCCTGCTCCTCCTTGCACAAAGGCGGAGGTAGCGGTCCTGCTGGTGGGTTGTTGCCCTCCTACGGCCTCCTCCACGTCTCCTGATGTAATGGCCTGTCTCCTGGTAGCGCCTCCATGCTCTGGACACTACGCTGACAGACACAGCAAACCTTCTTGCCACAGCTCGCATTGACGTGCCATCCTGGATGAGCTGCACTACCTGAGCCACTTGTGTGGGTTGTAGACTCCGTCTCATGCTACCACTAGAGTGAAAGCACCGCCAGCATTCAAAAGTGACCAAAACATCAGCCAGGAAGCATAGGAACTGAGAAGTGGTCTGTGGTCCCCACCTGCAGAACCACTCCTTTATTGGGGGTGTCTTGCTAATTGCCTATAATTTCCACCTGTTGTCTATTCCATTTGCACAACAGCATGTGAAATTTATTGTCAATTAGTGTTGCTTCCTAAGTGGACAGTTTGATTTCACAGAAGTGTGATTGACTTGGAGTTACATTGTGTTGTTTAAGTGTTCCCTTTATTTTTTTGAGCAGTGTATATTATTACCTGTAGTTAGGCCTAGAACTGTAGGTTATAACTTTAAGCTTGATCATTAGGGTACAAAACTGACCTTAGATCAGGGGCTATAGGACACTTAATCCTACCTCTTTGGGTGCTCAGGTTTCATTCCTCAAACCCCATTCTATTTCTGACTGCTCTCCCTGCCATAGGCACTGTGATAAGGAGGTGAGGCTCTGTGTGTGATATAAAACTGTCACTAGGATGGAATTGGAAAGAAGCTGTACCAATACCAACCACTGTAGCCTGCAATCAAATAAACAAATCTCCCTCTAGTGGCCTCTAGGGTGGAATGTTATTCATATTTTTTATAATGTCATAATTAATAAACTTTTCATTTTTTAAAACTAGCTGAAAATCTGATGTTTCTATTTCGAACGAACGTTTTTTTTGTTTCAGTCTTCTTTGATGTATATAAAGTGCAATATTGGGATGCAAACTCAAAATGGAATACATTTCAACTCTATATCTGAAATGGTACAGGTGTCTTCTTTTTTTTAAGCTCATAACCATGTGTGTGAGGTGTCTACTTTTCTTTCAAAGTAGATTTGTTTAATACTACCAAGAAACACTCTGTTTGACCCTGATTTATCCCACTGCAGTAAAAGGATAAACTGGCATTCCTGCAAAGGGAAGCCCTGCACACGCACGCACACACACACACACACACACACCATTCCTCCATTCCTACACACATTACACACCGATCCATCCCCAAGCCGAACCAAGACATCTGTAACTTTACGTTCATGTTCTGTGAAAGGTGAGAGTTTCATAGCATGTGTTCCTTGTTCCTTATGTAAATGTGTGGGTCACCATAATGTATGTGTGATGACTCCCATTTCCCACATCCCTGGGTGTGTGTGTGGGATTAGTTTGATGGGTGTGTGTGGATAGCATGATCACACCTTTCCTCCAGGGCAGAGAGAAAAAGAGGGGGAGTGAGGGTAGAGGGGGAGGGGGAAGGATAATGAGAGAGAGTGAAAAGGGTGAAGAGAGCAAGATTGAGCAGACACACCCATTTTCAACACCTAGGCGAGGCACAGCAGCTTTGAGGGAGAAACAGAGAGAGTTATAGAAAGGGGGAAGGGGAGAGTTGAGTAATAGGAGGGTGTGGTTATCTTCCAGAGGGGAAACGATAAGCAGAGTTAGCTTGGTGGAACTCACTACACTCTTTCACTTGCTCCCACACACAGTCTGCATATACAAATACACACATACAAACTCCTAAACATACTCAATCTCACTCTGACCGGACAAGAGAAGCGAGTCGGAACAGCAAGTCTGAGAGAGCAACCGCGTGCCAGCACAGAAAAACAAGAGAGTGAGGGAACAGCAAAAAAGGAAATTGGACATGAAGGACAAAGTGAAGAGAGGAGGAGGAGGAGATCAGGGAACGTCAGGTGAGAAAGAACAACTGCTCAGTCCAGCTCTGGTGTCTGTTTCACAACACTCTTCTCTCTTTCACTTTCTCCCACTTCCTTGTTTTTCCATACTGTCTCTCTTTTTCTCTGCTGTTCCAGACTGCCCTACAGGGGGCTATTGTAGCACTGCTGGTCTGCTGTAGCCTGGTTCCAGTCTGGTTCTCATTCAGTCAAACTGTTGTTGTCTTGCCAAATGGTCTGGTCTGCCAATGCAACACTAACAGTGTGGCATTGTTAAAGGCAGGTAGAGTAGAGTCAGGAAGCCTGACTATGTCTGTAGGGAACACAAATCCTATGTAAAGAGAATAATGAACCGAATTCTGGTTGTATAGTTTTCAACACTGCCAATTACTAAGCCATGTTGTTGAAGGAAACAATTTTAAGTATTATGTACATTCCTGCATCTCCTAGGAATGTACATAATACATACTCTCTGCTCTGTGTCGTTCCTCTTCGCCACACCACTTCTCTCTGCATGCTACAGTTTATTGTGCCTTTATTCCAAGGGAGGCTTTTCTCCCTCTTCCTTGCTTACACACACACACACACACACACACACACACACACACACACACCACACACCCCTCCCATACTTGTGTAGTGAGCATATTTCTCATGGCAATGACCCAAGTAACTAAATACACACACATCTGCCTCTGTGTTACCATCACCCAATACAGGGGTGGTGTGTATAGAATGAGTGATAGTGTGTGTGCGTTTGTGTGTTTTCTCATGAATCTATACCTGTGTAGTGAGTTGTGTGTGTGTGTGTGTGGGGGGGGGGGGGGGGGGGTTGTTATCTCCCCTGTGAGTAGGCATATCACTGGGGGAAACCAGATGATTGACAGATTATTATCTCGAAACTCAACTGTAAAGGTTACCCATAATGTTGGACGTTGTTGTACCTCTAATATATAGGTACAACCAGAGCTGTATAATTGTCAGACTTGGTTAGACACTAAAAGGTCAAAAATAATATATTCTAGTGAGATTTCAATCTGGAATGTGATGGGAGTGTAACCCTTCATCAAGTAGGAATGTTAGTGTGTGTGTGTGTGAGACAGGAGGGCAGATGTT
Source organism: Salmo salar (assembly GCF_965601325.2). Taxonomy (NCBI): domain Eukaryota; kingdom Metazoa; phylum Chordata; class Actinopteri; order Salmoniformes; family Salmonidae; genus Salmo; species Salmo salar. Next base: position 17,154,498 of record NC_138314.1, on the reverse strand, counting down.
ATTGGTGCCAGGTCTGGTGGCTCTTGGCCGCTGGAGTCGAGGGGAGTAAAGTGTCAGTTCTTCAGTTCGACTGGCGGCTTCCCTTGAAAAACGAGAAAAAAGCCGCAATAGTACTGTTGTCAATTTTGAGACGCCGTAGCCAAAATATACAGAATTGATCTAAGATAACCTAACTGGCGTCTGCATGCTTCCCAACCGAAACAGTTCGTAAGAGTTTTTGCATATTTATGACAACATTTTGTGACGTTTTCTGTTCGTTTCGTTTTTTTCGGACGTTCGGGCACCCAACATTTTTCTCGAGGCAAGCCGAAGTCGGTAGCTGAAGTCTACGCCCCTTTGTAGATGATTGGTCAACAGTAGGAATTCTTCAATAAAGTCTTTGTTGTAATTCAACGAGAGACGACTCGTTTTCATGCACATTTTGTAACTGAGAAATACTGCATCAAACATCTTAGTTAGATGTAAAATTGCGCGACTAATATCTCCTCAGCAAAAATGGCCAAATGAATGACAGATTTCTTGAGTTGTTTATTTATGTCTGAGAAAAAAACACTTTTCAACCTATGTCATCTAATACACAATAAATGTATAATAAAACATAAACAAATATGATGATATGACAACAAAAAAGAATGAATAACCCTTTTCATACTTTATAATATGTCCATATATAGTTATAATCTGTTTGAGGAACATCTACCCAAAATATTTCACCTTCTTTATTACTTTACCAAACATATCATGACATTGGTGATAGTCAAAATCTGTTCAATGTGTGTATGTCTAAATCAACATTTGGGCCACTAAACAACGTGCATCCCTCCTATAGACAAGGGGAGAAGGGCTTTGTAAAGGGCTCGATTTGTGACTTCCTCACAAAATTACTTCTTTACTTATTTTAAGTTTAAGGTCACATTCTTTATCGTAGAGGTATGAAAGTTATGTATTTAGATCCACCTGCTCGAGACAAATTCAGCCATTGCTTTGCCATGTCTGCGTCGTGAAGCAGTCGAGCAGGATAAATGTTTTTCTAAGGACCATCCCTTTGACCTGACTTCGCAGTGAAGTGATATAAATTGATGTAATGATGCAGCCGACCACCAAAGGGAGGCAAATACCATTTTTTTCAACAGAGGACCTTTACATGGGGAATGGAGGATACCTAGTCATCTGTATAACTGAATGCATTCAACTGAAATGTGTCATCCACATTTAACCCAACCCCTCTGAATCAGAGAGGTGCGGAGGGATTCCTTAATTGACATCCACGTCTTCGGCACCCGGGGAACTGCCTTGCTCAGAACGATAGATTTTTACCTTGTCAGCTTGGGGATTTGATCCAGCAACCTTTCGGTTACTGGCCCAATGCTTCTACCCACCAGGCTACAAGCTGCACCTAATGGTCCTAGGAAGGTCTGGATTTCTGTCATCTGACTTATAAAACGGTGGTTAACATATACATATCATTCTAGTACCCAATTTCGGGGACTGACAGCTTAAAAGCTTTTATGTAAGCGCACTGTGCATGCTGCAGTACTTGATCAGGTCTGTGTGTGCCATGGACTGTATTGTGTGTGAGTGTAAGTGTCGGTGTGTATGTGTGTGTGTGTCTCTGTGTGACTGTGTCGGTGAGTGTGTGTAGGCATTCACATGCCAGGGTTGGGTGTGGCAGTCCCTTACCTCTGAGGTGACATCACTGCTTGTAGGCAAATACTGCCAACGCAGACCCACCCCTCACACATGCTGGGTCCTGCTCTTGTCTGTGTGTCGAGGTAGGGAACCTCTTCTTTTCCTCCTCCTCTCTCTCTCTCTGGCACACTACACATTCACACACACTCTCTCTCAAAGCGGCACTATAGCTGGCTACTGTGTCATCTTGAAAAAAATAATAATCCCACTGCAACTCAACAGTCTGACATACAACGTTTCTGCGACCATAATTCACCTGAACATGTCCAGGGGTTAGGGTTTGTTCTTAATGATCCGATTGGCATGTTCATTCCCTCCCTTAATCAGATACACTCACACTGACCATTGGGAAAACAGCTGCTGGTATGAAGGAGGAAGAAAACCCATCATTCCTTGTGAAGATCCAGGGTGCGGGAGTAGAACCATTTGAGCTGCAGGTAAAACAAAGAGAGACACTAACACATAGTAACCAATGATTTATATAAACCCTGGATTGGTGATGATATGTATTGGCCATTGAGAGGCTTTGAAGCCACCGGTCAGCTGTATTAATGGAATTCTACAGTATTAAATGCATTTAAGTATTTTTGTTGTTGTAGTGGAGACAGTAACATTAGTAAACAAAAAAAATTGTACTTTTAAGGAAAAGGCTTTTATATATTCATTTATTTAAAAAAAAATGTTTTCGCTCATAATATAATTAAAAAGTATGGATTATTAAGGTGTCTGTAATAGAATACATGTGGCAAAACGAATGTAGACATTAATAAATGACATTTTATTGCTTCCAAAATAGCTTAAAATATATAGTGTATATATAAATTAATCATTGACAGTCACACACACTACACATGCTCACACATTGGGCCTGGACCAGAAACAACCCAGAGCCCCCTGTCCTCCAGGTTATGCACATCTGAAGGAACTGGATGCAGGAGTGTAGGGTGGGACATTCAATAGTACAACAACGGGTACAGACCTGCAGTGAGGGTGGAACAAGAGGTGAAAGGGACCAAAATTAGCACACCATTAATTCATATCACACTAGTGACTACATACCATTAGGCCACAGCCAATCTAAATGTGGAAGCATCAAATCAAATTTTATTGGTCACATATACATATTTAGCAGATGTTATTGCAGGTGTAGCGAAATGCAAACTTGTTAAGTATAATAATGCCAAGTTCACCCACTAACTATTCTAAAGGACCACTATATATTGTGTAATGACCAATCAAGTGCATTTATGTGCATGTATGGCCAAGCCTGGGAAAGTGTTTATTAATTTAAGTCTGTTATCTAAGTAGCATAATAAAATAATCCCCATCAAAATCCGTCAATTTAAACTGGAGATATATGGATAATCCATCAAATCCGCCAATGTCGGCCTTCCACATCTGCTGTGGAAGGTGGCCGAGCTACTAACCTGGTCTCAGAGCATTTCGTATTATTCTGTATGTAATCCGGGACACTTCATTTAGTGGGATATGTTGCATTTCGTATGGTATGTATTAATATGTGAATGTCCATCACCAATTTCCTATGATATATTTACGAATTAGAATTCATACTATATGTTAAGAATTTTCAAAATGCACAATATGTGTATGAATTTGCTAAATGTACAATATGTTACGAATTTGCAAAACGTATCATATGTTCCGAATTTAAAAAACGAATTCTAGCTAGGTGGCTAATGTTAGCTAGCTCGCTAATGTTAGCTAGGCTAGGGGTTGGGGTAAGGGGTTAGGCTTAAGTTTAGGAGTCAGATTAAAGGGGAAGGGGAAGGGTTAGCTAAAAGGGTTAAGGTTACCTAACATGCTAAGTAGTTGCAAAGTAGCTAAAAAGTAGTAAGTAGTTGAAAAGTAGCTAACGGGCTAAAATGCTAAAGTTGTCGTTGATGAGATTTGAACTCGCAACCTTTGGGACTTATGTAACCATACCAAATGTAACATATCAAACTAAATAGAGCGTCTCAGATTCACATACAGAATAATACAAAATGCACTGGAGCTACAGCGGTGTTTCTCTGATAATGCTTTTGAACCGTTGAGACTACAAACTAATATAACGCCACTATGGAAAGGGGAGACTCACGAACACGATGGTGTTCTCCGTTTTGCTTTAGGACCCATCCACAAGTGTCACAGGACCCGTCTGAATGTAACCCATGCAAATGAATGGAAGAATGGAGGCAGTTTTGTGTCAACAAAAATAAGAGGTTCAATATGTGTCCAAAAAACTAAAATATTTTCTGAGCTTTCTTATATCTCCTAGATATAGGACAGACACTTCAAAACCTTATTCTTTATGTTTAAAAAAAATACAATAATTGTGTGTATCTCCGTAGGTCCATGGTTTCTGGCTGGTTCAGGAGGCTGTGATGGCGGTGTTGGGGAGAGAGGAGGTGTTTCCTCGCTCCAGCCTCTCATTGGCCCTCTCTGGAATGACCCTTGACCCCCTGACAGAGCTGCAGAGCCTGAAGAACCTCAGACCAGGAGCCACGCTCCGCCTGGTGGAGGGTAGGAGAAGAACTACATACAATACCACTGTCTCAATGGCTACATCCCAAATGGCACCCTATTCCCTTAGTAGTGCACTACTTTTGACCAGGGCCTACTATATACTGTATATGAGTGCCAATTGAGACTTAGCCTCTCTGTCTTTCTTTCTTTCTTTCTCTTCCTCTGCCTTTTTGAATTTAAAGTTGAGTAATTTAGCAGACACTCTTATCTAGAGCAACTTACAGATAGCTAGGTCATAGTAAGTACATTTTCCTCAATAAAGTACTGTAGCTACCAGCAAAGTCAGAGCTAGTAAAGGGGGGAAAGGGTCAAGTGCGAGTGTTAGTTCACGAAAGGCATTATTTTATTTTTTTGTTCATTCTCTCTCTACCACTGCTGACTCAGTTAACATCAAAGTCTTGGATGGGTTGAGAACATCAAAGCAGCAGGCTTGACACAGGGATAACCTTTCTGCCAACCAGACTGCTTTTCTGTCAGAATACCAAACAGCCACGGGAAAACCCAGCAGCAGGGCAGGTCTATGCCTGTGTGTGTATGTGAGGTAGAGAGTCGAGAGAGAGAGAGAAAGAGAGAGAGAAGTGTGTGTGTGTGTGTGTAGGTACGTTTGTTCGTGTGTTCATGCGTTCGTGAGTTCTTGTTTTCGTGTGTGCGTGTGTGCGCGTGCATGTGTCAGCGGGACAGGTCAGTGCCTGTAGAACTATAACAATTAACCATCGTGCTCATTGGAATATGGCTTGTCTTTTGTCCTCTGTTCTCCAGAGCCATACTCTCCCAGGTCTGCAAGGGTTCATCTGGCTCGTGTGCTAGAGCTGCTGAGAGCTGTTGGACCAAACGATGCTCTGATGGAAGGACGATCACCTAGCCTACTGGACTCACTGACACACACACACTCTACAGGTACACACATGACAAACACGTTAACACACACAAACACACACACACTGTAAGGAATCACACACTCATCATATTTCCAGGGTAATTGTTCCTATCCAGCTTGAAGGACCATGAAAAAGAGCCCCTCTATTCGTACAGCTTAGAACACTAACAAATATATTGCCCATTCTCCTCTCTTTCTGCATGTTTTGTAGACTCTTCTGTCCAAGCCAATGGGAAAAGCCTGAAACGCTCGTCCAGCAACACAAAGACTGACCCGGCCAATCAGGATGGAGTTCCTCCTGAGTACCTCCTCCCTGGAGCCGCAGAGAGACCACTAATGGCCATGCTGCCTCACAACACTCAGCCAGAGGTACACGCACACACGCACACGCACACACACACACACACACACACATACATACACACACACTCTTCTCTCTCTGACTCTGTGCCTCTCTCCTAAGGTTCCCAGTTTTCTGCAAGACCTGTCACTCAGCTGTTGGAACCCGCCCCCTGGGCACAGAAAGCTGCAAGGGGACTTCCTGTACATCACTGTGGTGACCCTAGAGAGTCGCAAGTGTGACATCACATCCTGTCCACGAGGATTCTTCCTGAATAGGTGAGGTTCTCAGAAGTAACAGGCATATATGTTGGGGTCTGAAATGATTGACACCCTTGATAAAGATGAACTATAATGACTGTTTAAAATAAATGATTCAAATACTGCGCTATGTTTTATGCAAAAATATAGGGAAATTATATAATTTTATACTAGTACAGTTGCTCTTTCTCTGAGCATTTGTATGAGTATAAAATAATATAATTTCCCATTCAATATGTGAATTATTTATTTTATACTGTCATTACTGCTAATCTTTATCAAGGGTGTCAATCATTTCGAACCCCACTCTACATGTTATCCATACGAGATTACTTCAGTCAATATATCTCAGCTGCATATTGTTATTATCACAGCAATGACAACAGCAATGTGTGTGTTCTAGGTCTACAGTAGAGGTGTTTGATCCTCGGCCAACCTCGTCCTCTCCAGTCAGTCACTGCCTCATTGACCTGCTCTCTCACATCAGCCCTGCCTTCAAACAGGCACTCGCCACTCTCAGAGCCAGGTAACAGACAAGCAAACACACACACGCACGCACACAGTGACCGACCCTATGTTCCTTATGTGTAATGTAGTGTCTGTCTCCCTGTAGGCCCCAACTGCCCCCAGTAGAAATGATGCTGACTCCCTACCGCACACTGAGCTGGCTGGGTCCCCCATCAGCCTCCCACTCCCACAGAAATCCTCTCAGCAGGCTGGGACTGGATCAACACTCTGGAGCACAGGTCTGTCTCTCTCACACACACACACACACACACACACACACACACACACACAGTTTAACAGCTCTTCTCAGTGTTTTAGCCAAGCCAAAGGACGGACGGATGAATAACCAATCAACCAAGTGACTGACTGTCTGACCAATTGACTGATTGATTTGGTGTTTGTGATGTGAAGGCTCCAGACTGGAACGAGGAGCTGCAGGCAGCCAGAGATCTGCCTCAGGGCAGTCAGGAGGAGAGACTACAGAGAGACAGAGCTCTACTACAGGTACACACACGTCATACTCACTAGGAGTCCTCCAGGAAGTATTCACTGCTGACAAGCTGTTATTGTTGCTCTCAAAAAAGGATCTGTCATGCTGCTGTGCTTGAACTGTAAGGCTATTTAGACATTTCTAGAAAATACATTATTCTCTCTCATTCAGGTGAACAGCTCGTTTGTGTGGGCAGTGGCCCAGGGTGCGGAGACTGTTATTGATGGCTGTGTAGAGCCAATCAGTGGAGGTCCTGATGACCCCGCCTTCCTGTGGGGCGGGCTGTTCCTAAGCCAGGGAGGAGCAGGGATGGCGTTAGGGGGCGAGAGGGGACGCAGGTAAGATCTTGTTCAGCTTGTCTTCAGCGGATCTCATTGTATGTAGCTAGAGAATGACCAGTCTTTTTTATAGTGAATATCCTGCTGAACCCAAAAAATCCTGCTGAACCCATCATGCTGCTGTATAACAACACACCCCTCCCTCCCAGGGTGGCCCAGAGGCTGGAGCTGAGGGGTGTACAGTCCTACAGTGACCTGGAGGGGGCGCTCCAGGGCCTCCACACCCTGCCCACCGCCACCGTGGACTACAGGGGGATCCGTCTGTCTGCCCAAGGCCTGGCCCCTGGCCTGGAGGGCCCAGAGCAGGACCAGGGCCCCTCTGCTCCTACGAGGTACAACTCAATAAGAACATAAACATTAGCTTTTATATGCTCCCCAGTGATTTGTTTAATGAGGACAGTGTTTGCACCTGCAGTTAGTCTTTGTCGGTGGCATGCCACCCTCACCTTCTCCTACCTTCTCCCACCTTCTCTCACCCTCTCCCTATCTCTCTCTCCCCCTCTCACTCTCTTCCTCGCTCTCCCCCTCTCTCTCTCCCCCAGGGGTATTCTGTACGGGGTGGGCGCTGGGCCCCAGGAGTCCCCCCACCGACGCTGTCTCTTGGAGCTGCTGGCTCAGGCTGCTAAAGGCCTCAGCCTGCAGAGACACGCTGTAGTGGGGCCCAACGGCCACCAGGTGCCTCTGTTCACCGCACTTGACGCCCAGGGGCTGCTGGGGGCTGATGGGAGGTTCTACCTGCTAGACCTCTTCAGGAGCCTGCCGGCCGATGCCAACTACTGCCCTGAGGGAGGGAGGCAGAGGGAGGAAGTGGAGAAGAAGGAGGGGTCATGGGAGGAGGGCTGGCCAGAGCAGTACCAGAGCACTTCAGGTCTGCCCAGGAGGTTCCCTCATGGCCTCTGCAGGCTAAGACCAGAGCTGCTGCAGGCCTTCATCCAGGACAAGTCAGTACTGTACACCTCTAGTTAGCTATACTGTAGGAATACTTCTTATGTACTGTATGCATGTGAGACAGTCTGACGTTTACAGTAACTCTGCAGTATGATGTCACATTTCTAAATGTTTTGTTTTGTATTGTGTTGTTTCTAAGATTGTTCCCTCCCTCTGTTCCAGACAGTCCCAGTTCACTCGCCGCTGCAAAGAAAGGATGGAAGAGAATGGAGGCGTGGAGGAGTGTGTAAAAGCAGGTGAGAAAAGGCCGTTTTTATTTTTTGCTCTAGATTTCAAGACCACAGGTAATGTCAGAGCTGACACGTTATTTTGTGTGTGTATGTGTTCCCAGGTGACCATCGAGGTACAGATGCAGTGAGAGGTGCTTGTAAAGATGTGGGATCAGTCAGTGACATCATCTTTGAGATGCGCTTCAACCCCAGCGTGTTCTCCCCAGGTATCCCATCTGCTCCGCACGAACACACACAACACACACCCTCCCCTTCCCCATACAGCTGAGACAAAACCACTGCTGTGACATACCAGAGTGTAAAAGTTGACCCTGTCTCTGTCTCACCCCTCTGTGTGTTCAGACGTGACGTTCCCCAAGAGTGACCATGAGGCCGTGAGGCTGCAGGAGAGGCTACTTAGAGAGGCTGCAGCCTCCATCATCACACAACAGATACCTGCCATCGTGAGTGGAGCTCTCCATTCCTGGAGTTCAGTTTATCAACCTGTCGTGACCTGTCTCTTACTCTAGCTGTCTGTGTGTCTCAGGTGGAGGCATGCCTGCAGGGCAGTGAGATGCCTCTAGATGGCGCTACGCTGAAGCAGGCGCTACACCAGAAGGGCATCAATCTCCGCTACCTCGGCCAGCTGACCAAGACCATCAGCCAATCAGAACACAAGGAGCGGCTTAGACATATAATGGTCAGACTCGAAACTCACTCACACACAACTCAAAGGCACTCGAAGAACAGGATATATATACGCTGAGTGTACAAAACTTTGGGAACATGCTCTTTCCATGACATAGACTGGCCAGGTCAATCCAGGTGAAAGCTATGATCCCTTATTGATGTCACTTGTTAAATCCACTTCAATCAGTGTAGATGAAGGGGAGGAGACAGGTTAAAGAAGGATTTTAAGCCTTGAGATAATTGAGACATGGATTGTGTATGTGTGCCATTTAGAGGGTGAATGGCCAAGACAAAAGGTTTAAGTGTCTTTCAATGGGGGATGGTAGTAGGTGCCAGGTGCACCGGTTTGTGTCAAAAACGGCAACGCTGCTGGGTTTTTCACGCTCAACAGTTTCCTGTGTGTATCAAGAATGGACCACCACAAAAGGACATCCAGACAGTAATGATGCTTTTTATATATATATATATATATATGAGTGGCAGGTAGCCTAGCGGTGAGAGCGTTGGGACAGTAACCGAAAGGTTGCTAGTTCAAATCCCCGAATGGACAAGGTGAAAAATCTGTTGATGTACCCTTAGCCACTTAACCCTAATTGCTCAGGGTTGCTGTTGATAATGGCAGACCCTGGCTAACTATGACCCCAGTCTCAGGGGGAGTTTCTAACTCACGCATGTGTATAATACCCACTTATACATGTGGGAAACAGGACAAATATAAGCACCCACCTAACAAATGTTTTATACGCGCTGTGATGATAGGGATTTTCTAAACGTCACTCACCCTCACTTTTCTCTCTTACAGAGGCTGGCTGTTGGAGAGATTGTGGTTCGTTCTTCCAGAAGGATCTTCAACAACTTCCTGCAGGTACTGAAACAGTCTTCATTACAGTGTCATTATCACAGTCCTTATTAACTGGTCTGGGCTCAGTTCCTTGACTGGGTGTAGGGAAAGCATCATTACTGTCTGTAACCATAGCAACCTCCTCTCCTCTGTCCACAGGGTGTGGAGGTGTCAAGTCTCTCTGCAGCTGTCAGTCACTTCCTCTGCTGCCTATTGGTTGCCCATTACAGCACCGCCCCCACAGGGGAGGAGCCTAAGAAGAGGTCCAGGAGGCGGGGTCGTGGGGGAGGAGCTTCAGACAGCGCTGCCTGGAGTGCGCTCAGTGGAGCCGAGCTCTGGATCCTGATTGGCCAGGATGCAGCAGAGACCTATGACATCACTCACGGCCTAGGGTTGGCACATTTAATAAATTAGTCATCAATCGATTAATCAATCAATTAGTCCATCACTTGTTACTTGTACAGTTCCTTGCGTTGTCACCTAATGATTATGATAGTATAATAATACCAGTAGTTAGTGTGAGCTGATGTTTTATGTGTCTCTGTGTTGCAGTTCCACTGCTGACCACCTAGTAGAGACGTATGGGCTGCAGAAGGTCTCCCTGCTTAGAGAGTTCTGTTTGAAGACTGGATTACAGGTACACACACACACACACACACACACACACACACACACACACCTTCTCACACAGACCTCACAATCTTTATGTGTGTCCCTCAGCTGCGACTGAGAGAGTACGTCTTCGACAACCGAACTAAGGCTCCCATTGGTCCAGACGACGTGCTCAACATTTTTCCTGTTGTCAAGCATGTCACCATGACGACACATGATGCCTCGCGAGCGTTCCGAGCTGCTCAGAGTAGCGTTCAGAAAGGTGAGGTGGGCGGGTCACTGCTTGGTTCAACACACCGGGTTAGAGTTTGTTGGTGTGTGTATTTCTGTCGTTGACGCCAGCGGATGTGATATGTATGTTTTCCCGTCCCCCAGGCATGATGGAGCAGGCGTATGTGCGTCTGAAGGAGGCAGCGTATCTGTTTGGTCGCGTGTGTGACGACCTGAACGCGGAGGCCTGCTCCTGTCTAAGCCTGATGGCCAGAGTGGCTTACTTACAAGGCCAGCCCACAGAGGTATATACACACACACCTCAGATTATGGCCTCAAATGTAAAGCACAGGATTGTACGGCTGTGTAACTCACTATTACCCTGTGCCTCTCTACCCCCACCCACAACCCACCAGGCCCGCAGTGTTCAGCTCAAGGCTGTGGTCATCAGTGAGAGAGTCCTGGGCTTTGACCACCCCAACACTATCCAACAATATGTAAGTACCACATTGTCATCCGCTACTCATTCAAAGCACCACCGTCTACTGGGGATATCAAAACTCCCCAAGGATCAATAAACAACAAGTTGGCCTTTATTTATTTGTCATCCGAGTCATCTTTAGCTAAGTGAATGAGGTGTGTGTCCTGTAGGCTCTGTTGGCGGTGTATGTGTTTGCTGGAGGAGAGTCTGCTCTAGCTCAGAGGTGTCTGTTCAGAGCCCGTCTCCTGATGCTCACAGTCCATGGCGAGGACCACCCCTACACCGCTACACTGGACGTAAGTCTGCTACACTCCAAACCTTCAACGTTATATTAGAAGTGAGTCTGCCATACCCTAACCTACCCCTACACTGTTACACCCCCAAGACCTGTTAGAGGAGACTAAACTCTCTCTCTCTCCCTCTCTCTCAGAGCTGTCTAGGTTTGGTGTTGCCGAGCGAACAAGCAGGGCAGTTCCTACAGAGCGCACTCAAAATCAACACTTCCTTCTTTGGCCCCACCGACGTGCACACTGCTCTCAGGTATCAATCGCTTAAATCCCTCCCTCCCTCACTCTCCCAACCAATCAATCAATTAACCAAGTCACTACTCAATCACTCTATCTCCCCCATCTCTCCAGTCAGCATCTGTTGTCCCAGTGGATGTGTGGAATGGGAGACTATCGTTCTGCCATGAATCACGAGAAAGAAGCTCTGTCTGCCTTCACCAGCCTGGTCTGTACCTAGCATACTGTGTGTGTGTGTGTGTGTGTGTGTGTGTGTGTGTGTGTGTGTGTGTGATCAAATCAAACTTTGTCACATGCGCCGAATACAACAAGTGTAGACCTTACCGTGAAATGCTTAACCAACAGTGCAGTTCAAGAAGAGTTAAGAAAATATTTGCCAAATAAACTGAAGTAAAAAATTATAAGAAGTAACACAATAACATAACAATAACGGGGCTATATTCAGGGGGTACCAGTACCGAGTCAGTGTGCAGGGGTACAGGTTAGAGGTAATTTGTACATGTAGGAAGAAGTGAAGTGACTATGCATAGATAATAAACAGCGAGTGGCAGCAGTGTACAAAACAAATGGGGGGGGTCAATGTAATAGTCCGGTGGCCATTTGATTAGTTGTTCAGCAGTCTTATGGCTTGGAGGTAGAAGCTGTTAAGGAGCCTTTTGGTCCTAGACTTGGTGCCCCGGTACCGCTTGCCATGCGGTAGCAGAGAAAACAGTCTATGACTTGGGGGGCTGGAGTCTCTGACAATTTTATGGGCTTTCCTCTGACACCGCCTATTATATAGGTCTGGATTGCAGAAAGCTTGGCCCTAGTGATGTACTGGCTCGTACGCACTACCCGCTGTAGTGCCTTACGGTCAGATGCCGAGCAGTTGCCATACCAGGCCCTGATGCAACCAGTCAGGATGCAGCTGTATAACATTTTGAGGATCCGGGGACCCATGCCAAATCTTTTCATTCTCCTGAGGGGGAAAAGGTTTTGTCATGCCCTCTTCACGACTGTCTTGGTGTGTTTGGACCATGATAGTTCGTTGGTGATGTGGACACCAAGGAACTTAACTCTCGACCCGCTCCACTACAGCCACGTTGATGTTAATGGGGGCCTGTTCGGCCCGCCTTTTCCTGTAGTTCACGATCAGCTCCTTTGTCTTGCTCACATTGAGGGAGAGGTTGTTGTCCTGGCACCACACTGCCAGGTCTCTGACCTCCTCCCTATAGGCTGTCTCATCGTTGTCGGTGATCAGGCCTACCACTGTTGTGTTGTCAGCAAACTTAATGATGGTGTTGGAGTTGTGTTTGGCCACACAGTCGTGGGGGAACAGGGAGTACAGGAGGGGACTAAGTACACACCCCCAGTGTTGAGGATCACCGTGGCAGACATGTTGTTACCTACCCTTACCACCTGGGGGCGGCCTGTCAGGAAGTACAGGATCCAGTTGCAGAGGGAGGTGTTTAGTCCCAGGGTCCTTAGCTTAGTGATGAGCTTCGTGGGCACTATGGTGTTGAACGCTGAGCTGTAGTCAATGAACAGCATTCTCACATAGGTGTGTGTGTGTTTGTGTGTAACCAGTATGGTGAGGACCACCCCCAGAGACGTTGCAGCTATGAGTTCCTGCGTTCCATTACCCAGCAAGCAGTGCGTGTGGAACGCTCTCTGAGGCAAGGAGGGAACCCGCTCACAGCTGAGGTAATAAAACCATATTCTGTTCTCTTTGTGCACTAAATAAAGGTCCAGAGTAGGTGACCATTAAATTGCCTTCTGCCTGTCTCCTCTCTCCCCAGGGGCAGTCTCTGTCTCCCTCAGCTGAGACCACTCTGGAGCAGCTGGCCCTGGTCACAGGCATCAGGACACCAAGCCACAGGTAACACACAAGAGAAGGATTGTATTAATATATATGTATTCATATTACCAAAATGATATTAGCAGACATGAATCTAAGCGTGGTCTGGTCTCTTAGTGACAGGCTCCTGGAGTTCAAACAGAAGCTGATGGAACAGAGAGAGGCAGAGGAGGCCGCTAACGCCAAACCAGACAACACACACACAGAAACAGTGAATGGAAAGGAAGTGAAGACCCCTGAAAGAGAGGAAGAGGAGGATAGGGTAGTCCAGGAGACCACCAGTGAGGAGCTCCCAGAAGAAATAGATCCGGAGAAGAACACAGCCGACAAACAGACAGCGGACGGCCATCAAATGGAGGTCAATGAGTGGTCCGTAGATGTGGGCTCAGCAGTAAAGAGCTTAGTAGTGGAGGAGGGCTCAGCAGTAGAGGGGTCAGCAGCAGAGAATAAAGCAGTAGAGAGTGGAGCTGTAGTAGAATCCAGTGAGAGAGATGGAGATGAAGATAGAGCTGCCCCAGAGACTGAGCAGCACACAGGGACAGAGGATGGAGAGGCAAACCTGATGGCTACAGAGGAAATGCAAACTGAGCCAGTCAGAGACTGTATAGAGGAGAGTCAGAGTCTGACACAAAATGGAGGTTTAGAATCGGAGGGAAACCAATCAGACAACGATGTGGAGGTAGCCAATGAGAAGCCAGGGTCAGATAAGGTCAGCGGTGTGAACGGAACGCCAAGCACCAGCAATGACCAATCAGAGCCTCAGGAGGTCTTTGCGAACAGGGACGCCTCGACGACCATCAGCCAAACAAAATAAACACTTGTCACAGCAGAGGGCGAGATGCTAGCTAATGGAACAGTGGTGTCAGAGAGTGAAGACAAAGAGGGAGGGACCATCATAAGAGACCTACAGAATTTAGGGGCGGCAGGTATCCTAGTGGTTAGAGCGTTGGACTAGTAACCGGAAGGTTGCAAGATCGAATCCCCGAGCTGACAAGGTAAAACTCTGGCGTTCTGCCCCTGAACAAGGCAGTTAACCCACTGTTCCTAGGCCGTCATTGAAAATAAGAATTTGTTCTTAACTGACTTTCCTAGTTAAATAAAGGAAAAAATATATAAAAAATAACCATAGAGAGGAGTCATAGGACACAGGCAGCTGCCAACAAGGCGGTAGCTTATTAACGGTGCTGTTGATTCAGCTGGATCAGAATCTTTAGAGCAGAGAGCTGTGGAGGATGAGATGAAAAACAAAAACAGAAAGAGAATATAGAAGTGTACCATTGTCCTTGACCTGGTGGTTTCTTTACTGATATTGGGAGAGAGCTACACTTTGTGTTGCTTTTTTTCAATATTAAACATTTTACTCTTGACTGTAAAACAAACCAGTGTTTTTCTTACTGCTGTTGTCTAATTTAGTTACAGACAAATCAACTGTTATAACAGCATAAAACTGAATGTTTACACTTACACAACTGAACCAAAATAATAAAAACATTGGGAAAAAGAAAGTCTGATAATTGTTTGTTTTTTTCTTCAAATTTTATAACATACGTACATTCCACAGATCAACAAACACACACACGCAGGTTCCACAGCACTCACACACTTCTGCCAGATTTTCCGACTTGGCTTACGTCCAGTATCCACCATCCTATCCTGGGTTTTTCCTGGATCAAAAAGGGGCTTGGGGTGGGCGTGGTTTGCCGTAGTAATGATCACAGAACCGTCGGCGTGGCTACATTGTAGAGGACCCTATGTTGGTGTTGTATTGAAAAATACGCCAATTTTCCTGCAATTCTACAAATTTCTCCATGGAGCGGAGAATGTTTTTGGCAGTTTTGAAGCTAATTTCCTGCGATTCTATATATTCTGCCATGGAGCTGAGAGAAAATGTTGCCGTTTTAAAGCTAGTTTCCTGCATTTCACCATGGATAATGCTGTGTTCTTTGTTCAAACATAACAAAAGGAATACTGCTAAATTCATTGTTTTTGGAATTTTCAATTCTCCCTGTCTAGCTTTTATTTTGGTGATTGTTAGTTCTCAATGATTATATTATTAAAAAATATATGTTCATTGACTTTTCTACATACTTTATATCTAGTTTTAGTTTAAGTTTAAACTTAACGCATTTTTCCATCCTGAAAATAAATTTACCCCAAAAAGAAAATGTCCCACCAAAGGATTACAAGGGCAAAAAAAAATCCTTGTTATCCTCTCATTTCACTGGGAACCACAGAGACCACAATGATTCCTTCATCCTCCAACCCTCTCATCTCTGTAGGCCTCTCTGTATGATCTCCAGATCGGAGCAGTGTTGGTATTGGGGCTCTGGTGCTTCCCCCCAGGTGGATTGTGGGAGTTTGCAGAGGCCGCATGGCTTGAAGGTGATGAGGGCAGTGTCATTGAAGATGTCCAGGAGTCGGGACGGGCATCGGAGGGGCCACTCCTCACACACACACACAGCCTGACACACACAGGGGGGTTAAGGGTCAAAATCCTCCATAGACAGTGGATCATATGTAGCTATACTGCATTTCTATTGTATATCTATTTTCTAATGACACTGTACTTAGTTTCAAAGGATACGTGTGCTATGTAGCTGTAGTCTCTCTGGAGTTCTCTCTGAATCATCCTGAAGGAAAGACAATCGTTAGAGGATCACACACACACACACCACACACACACACACACACACACACACACACACACACACACACACACACACACACATACACATACACATACACATACACACCTGTCCTGTATGCCTGCAAAGCTGTTTCCTATGATAGTCAGTAGAGGCAGTGCATCTCTACTCCAGTTCTTCCACAGCAGGTTGTTGTACAGAGCCTTCCCACAATGCATCAGGTAGAAAAGAGTTGGCCTCGACACTGCTCGCTTCCCCTCCTGATGACATCACACACACGTATACAATAGTACTTCATTAGTCCATCTGCAGAGACAAAAATTGTGTTCTGTATTTCTTCTACACACACCTCGTTCTCAGTCAGCACGGTGAGGCCAAGCTGTCTCAGTACCTCCATCTCCCCTGAAGAAAACACAGGGTCGTACACACTGCACCGCTCCATAGGGATCTAGACAGGAATACAGTATACATTACATACATTATAGTATGGAATATAGGGTCGATTAAGGCAGCCCTCCGCACCTCTCTTATTCAGAGGTGTTGGGTAAAATGCGGACGACACATTTCAGTTGAATGCATTCAGTTGTACAATTGACTGGGTATCCCCCTTTCCCATTACACACTGCACATCTCCATGGGAATCTAGAGCGGGACAGGAGGAATACAGTGAAGCCATGTCTTTAGGCCAAGTCTTAGGTCTTGAGAGAGAGAGAGCATGTACCTGTAGTGACTCCAGAATCAATAGCAGCATGGCTAGTTGGTAACGAGCTGTCACACAGGAAGAGAAGGAGCCCAGACCATAACACACACACTCCTGTGTGCCGCTAGGGGCCTCCCGGGCCCGGTCCCCACCCTCAGGTCCTGGGTCAGCGCCTGCTGCTGGGTCCCCTCCAACCTCTGGGGAGTCTGCCTTAGCCACAGCCGTCAGTCGATCTGAGAAAGGAAGGAACTCTATTACCATAGTGTTTACACTTATCCAATTCTTTCAGGTTTAGTGTGTCGCTATTGGTAGATACTGGAAGTAATGGGACTGGCCAACTGGGACCGGATACGGAACTAGATCATTCATTAGAGTTCTGTTACGCACCTCTCCACTCCAACCAGAAGTCTGCACACCTCAGTTCAGCCCTACAGTGGGAGAAATAAAGCAACAGTTATCTTTTTGCGTCAACTGCTGTGATTAGATAGCCCTACTGTCCACCTTTGTACAATACAGTACACTACAGTGAATGACATATGGGAACAGTCAGGATAATCCTTGATTTTAATAGCTTTGTTCTTCTTACATGGTTTCTGTGATCCTTTGTTTGGTCCTGTCTGTGTCCACAGCGTCGGCATGTCCAGGTTCATGACGGGCGGTGTGAGGAATCTTCCCTTTGCGGCCTGCTCCCTTCCGTCGCCGGGCCACCTGCCACTCCTCACCGCTGTTCGGCATCTGGAATAGTTCGCTTATCTACATCTACACAACAGCTCACCTAACCAACACAGCTATTAGACTCATGCATTTATGATAATGATACTGTCACTAATTGTGTTATCGAAGGAAAAATTTATAAAACTAAAAGTTAGTAGCTACCGTAGCTAGTATTTCTGGCAACACATGGGGGACTGTTTTTAAAGTGGCGCACGCAAACCCCTTTGCTTCCGGTTTAATATTTGTCAAGGGGAAGTACTTGGGGTTTCGTCTTCGTTACAATGCTAGCTAGTTAGCGGTACACATTGTCCATATATATTTGCGTTCATCGATAGTTGCAACAACTGAGCAGTTCAGGTAAGTAATTAAGTTAAATTTACTTTCCTAGCCATGTAAATCGAGCTGGTCCCTCCAACGACGCATAGCCAGAGCAGGAAATCAGCTGTCCCATAACGACGTTAGACTAGCTAGTTTGGTAGATATAATTAATATATAACTAGTTAACACTATATAGATCTAAATCAGCTTTATCAATGTCAACTTGTATATTCTGCATGCTAACAGGGTCATATCACTTCAGTTGTTTCACCATAAAGAAAGCAAGTCCAGACAATACATATCTAACGTTAACGTTACTACTTTCTAGAAAGTGTAGTCCATAGACTATAGTGTATGCACTACCTACGTTTAAATCATCCATAAGAGGAAGTGACTGGGTCATTTCTGGTAACTATTCCTTAATGATGAAGGCTTGATTAACTGTCTCCTCAGAGACCCAGCCATGTCTATGTCCCACCTGTACGGACGGCAGGGAGAGGAGGAGGATGAGGGGGTGGAGGTGGAGAAGTTTG
This sequence comes from Salmo salar, assembly GCF_965601325.2. Taxonomy (NCBI): domain Eukaryota; kingdom Metazoa; phylum Chordata; class Actinopteri; order Salmoniformes; family Salmonidae; genus Salmo; species Salmo salar. Next base: position 17,136,209 of record NC_138314.1, on the reverse strand, counting down.
AGGTGACAGAATGGGACCTGGCCAATGAGTTTAACCCGGAGCGCCGCAGACACAGACAGACCAAAGAGGAGGCCGTCTATGGCATCTGGGCAGAGAGGGGAGACTCCGACGATGAGAGACCCAGCTTCGGAGGGAAGAGGTAGGAGGCTGGTTCCTGTACACTCTCCATCTGATAACATGCTGATGACTAAACTACAGACACACATTCGGAAAGAGGAGACGGTGGCAGAGATGGATGTCACAATCTCATGGTCTTAACTGGGTCTGTGTCTACTCTTAATCCCAGGTCTAAGGACTACTCTGCCCCTGTGAGTTTTGTGAGTGCTGGGCTGCGCAAGTCTGCAGCAGAGGAGAAGCAACAGCAGCAGATAGGTGGAGGGTCAGATGACTCTGACAATGACAACACTCCCCCTGCCCAACCCCCACCCCGCGACACTGCACCTAAGAAATTACAGACGGTAGGTGTGTGTGGTAGAGGTCGACCGATTATGATTTTTCAACGCTAATACCGATTATTGGAGATTCAAAAAAAGCCAATAGCGATTCATCGGATGATTTTTATATATATATTTGTAATAATGACAATTACAACAATACTGAATGAACAATGAACACTTATTTTAACTTAATACATCAAAATCAATTTAGGCTCAAATAAATAATGAAACATGTTCATTTTGGTTTAAATAATGCAAAAACAAAGTGTTGGAGAAGAACGTAAAAGTGCAATATTTGCCATGTAAAAAAGCTAACGTTTAAGTTCCTTGCTCAGAACATGAGAACATATGAAAGCTGGTGGTTCCTTTTAACATGAGTCTTCAATATTCCCAGTTAAGAAGTTTGAGGTTGTAGTTATTATAGGAATTATTTCTCTCTATACCATTTGTATTTCATATACCTTTGACTATTGGATGTTCTTATAGGCACTATAGTATTGCCAGCCTAATCTCGGGAGTCGATAGGCTTGAACTCATAAACAGCGCAATGCTTGAAGAACAGCGAAGAGCTGCTGGCAAATGCAGGAAAGTGCTGTTTGAATGAATGCTTATGAGCCTGCTGCTGCCTACCACCGCTCAGACTGCTCTATCAAATCATAGACTTAATTATAATATAATAACACACAGAAATACGAGCCTTACATCATTAATATGGTCAAATCTGGAAACTATCATTTCGAAAACAAAACGTTTATTCTTTCAGTGAAATACGGAACTGTTCCATATTTTATCTAATAACAGGTAGTCAGCCTGTCACGCAGTCTCCTCGTGGAGTGCAATGTAATCAGCCATAATCGGTGTCCAAAAATGCCGATTACCGATTGTTATGAAAACTTGAAATCGGCCCTAATTAATCGGCCATTCCGATTAATCGGTCGACCTCTAGTGTGTGGTGTGTGTTTTATGGGACATTGAAGGAGCATTAGGTTCTGTGACTCAAAGGTTCAACACAGAATCACATTAATGACCAATAGACATAATTAGGAGGACTGATTTTGTCTTACTTGCATGGTTAACTCGGTCTTTCTCTCTTCTGTCTGATTTCTCCAGGGGGGTCATTTCCGTGGCAACAGCCAGTCCCAGAGGACTGGGTTTGCGGCTGGTATCCGAGCTGGAGGAGACTTGGGCACTTGGGAGAAACACACCAAGGGGATTGGCCAGAAACTCCTCCAGAAGATGGGCTATGTACCAGGGAAAGGACTGGGGAAGAATGCCCAGGGTGGGTATGAGAGAGAACGAGAAAACAGAAGAATTAGCAGAATTCGCCTCTAAGGTTCAATTGTCCTCTGTCGAATGCTGCCTCTCTCCTCAGGTCTGACCTCTGAACCCTCTTTCCTAAGGTATTTTGAACCCCATCGAGGCGAAGCTTCGGAAGGGAAAGGGGGCGGTGGGTGCCTACGGCAACGAGAGAACCAAACAGTCACTACAGGACTTCCCTGTGGTTGACTCTGAGGAGGAGGAGGAGAAGGTAGCTCTCTCTTTCTGTCTCTCCCCATCCTCAACCACTTCAGTAGTCTGCGCACAGATCTGAAAGGGACTGGTTAGGTATAAACAATGCAGTGATGTCTTTTCCACTATATTCCCCTCTCCTATCCAGTCCTTTAGATTTGTGAGCACAACATCTGTACCTGGGTTAATGATGTATGCCTTTGCTCGCCTGAGGTAGAGTATCTCATGATAAGCTGTAGACCGCACTATCTACCTAGAGTTTTCATCTGTATTTTTTGTAGATGTCTACATACCACCACAGACTGAGGCTGGCACTAAGACCGCACTCAATGAGCTGTATTCTGACATAAGCAAACAGGAAAACGCTCACCCAGAGGCGGCGCTCCTAGGGGCCGGGGACTTTAATGCACGGAAACTTAAATCGGTCTTACCAAATTTCTATCAGCATGTTAAATGTGCAACCAGAGGGAAAAAAACTCTGGACCACCTTTACTCCACACACAGAGACACATACAAAGCTCTCCCTCGTCCTCCATTTGGCAAATCTGACCATAATTCTATCCTCCTGATTCCTGCTTGCAAGCAAAAATTAAAGCCGGAAGCACCAGTGACTTGGTCAATAAAAGAAGTGGTCAGATGAAGCAGATGTTAAACTACAGGACTGTTTTGCTAGCACAGACAGGAATATGTTCCGCGATTCTTCCGATGGCATTGAGGAGTACACCACATCAGTCATTGGCTTCATCAATAAGTGCATCGATGACGTCGTCCCCACAGTGACCGTACATGCATATCCCAACCAGAAGCCATGGATTATAGGCAACATCCGCACTGAGCTAAAGGCTAGAGCTGCCGCTTTCAAGGAGCGGGACTCTAAACCGGAAGCTTATAAGAAATCCTGCTATGCCCTCCGATGAACCATCAAACAGGCAAAGCATCAATACAGGACTAAGATCGAATCGTACTACACCGGCTCTGACGCTCATCGGATGTTGCAGGGCTTGCAAACCATTACAGACTAGAAAAGGGAAGCACACCCGAGAGCTGCCAAGTGACACGAGCATACCAGACGAGCTTAACTACTTCTATGCTCGCTTCGAGGCAAATAACACTGAAACATGCATGAGAGCACCAGCTGTTCCGGGAAGACTGTGTGATCACGCTCTCCACACCCGATCTGAGTAAGACCTTTAAACGGGTCAACATTCACAAGGCCGCAGGGCCAGACGGATTACCAGGACGTGTACTGCAAGCATGCGCTGACCAACTGGCAAGTGTCTACACTGACATTTTCAACCTCTCCCTGTCTGACTCTGTAATACCAACATGTTTTAAGCAGACCACCATAGTCCCTGTGCCCAAGAACACTAAGGTAACCTGCCTAAATGACTACCGGCCCGTAGCACTCATGTCTGTAGCCATGAAGTGCTTTGAAAGGTTGGTAATGGCTCACATCAACACCATTATTTTAGAAACCCTTGACCCATTCCAATTTGAATACCGCCCTAACAGATCCACAGATGATGCAATCTCTTGCACTCCACACTGCCCTTTCCCACCTGGACAAAAGGAGCACCATGTGAGAATGCTATTCATTGACTACAGCTCAGCATTCAACACCATAGTGCCCTCAAAGCTCATCACTAAGCAAAGGACCCTGAGACTAAACACCTCCCTCAACAACTGGATCCTGGACTTCCTGACGGGCTGCCCCCAGGTGGTAAGGGTAAGTAACAACACATCCGCCACGCTGATCCTCAACTCAGGGGTGCGTGCTCAGTCCCCTCCTGTACTCCCTGTTCACTCATGACTGCACGGCCAGGCACGACTCCAACACCGTCATTAAGATTTCTGATGACACAACAGTGGTAGGCCTGATCACTGACAACGATGAAACAGCCTATAGGGAGGAGGTCAGAGACCTGTCCGTGTGGTGCAAGGACAACAACCTCTCCCTCAACGTGATCAAGACAAAGGAGATGATTGTGAAGTAAATGAAAAAGAGGACCGAGCACGCCCCCATTCTCATCGATGGAGCTGTAATGGAGCAGGTTGAGAGCTTCAAGTTCCTTGGTGTCCATATCACCAACAAACTAACATGGTCCAAGCACACAGACAGTTGTGAAGAGGCCACGACAAAACCTATTCCCCCTCAGGAGACTGAAAAGATTTGGCATGGGTCCTCAGATCCTCAAAAGGTTCTACAGCTGCACCATCGAGAGCATCCTAACTGGTTGCATCACTGCCTGGTATGGCAACTGCTCGGCCTCCGACGGTAAGGCACAAAGGGTAGTGCGTACGGCCCAGTACATCACTGGGGCCAAGCTTCCTGCCATCCAGGACCTCTATACTAGGCGGTGTCCGAGGAAGGCTCTAAAAATTGTCAAAGACTCCAGCCACCCTAGTCATAGACTGTTCTCTCTGCTACCGCATGGCAAGCGGTACTGGAGCGCGAAGTCTAGGTCCAAGAGGCATCTAAACAGCTTCTACCCCCAAGCCATAAGACTCCTGAACATCTAATCAAATGGCTACCCAGACTATTTGCATTGCCCCCCCACCCCACCCCTTTTTACACTGCTGCTACTCTGTATAGTCACTTCAATAACTCTACCTACATGTACATATTACCTCGACTAACCGGTGCCCCCACACATTAACTCTGTATCGGTACCCCCCTGTATATAGTCTCGCTATTGTTATTTTACTGCTGCTCTTTAAATACTTTTATTTCTTATTTCGTACTGCATTGTTGGTTAGGGCTCGTAAGTAAGCATTTCACTGTAAGGGATACACCTGTTGTATTCGGCGCATGTGACTAATAAAATTTGATTTGATTTAACATCCCCCTTTTTGTAGGAGTTCCAGAGGGAGCTAGGTCAGTGGCGTAGGGACCCTGCAGGTGGTGGAGGGAAGAAGAAACCAAAGTATTCCTACAGGACTGTAGAGGAGCTGAAGGCTAAAGGCAAGCTGGCTGGACGGACCACACAGACACCCGCTGGAGAATTGGCTCAGGTCAAGGTGGGGGACACTTGCGCACGCACACACAGTTACACATTTAAGTATCCTGAAACTGATTTAAACACTTGAATTTTATAATTTAAGAAGAAAAAAATGCTCCCCTTCTCTCTCTAGGTGATAGATATGACAGGCAGGGAACAGAAGGTGTATTACAGCTACAGTCAGATGACTAACAAACTCAGTGTACCAGAGGAGGCTCCACTGAGCGTGGCCACACGTGAGCAGAAGACGTCTGGCTTTGCCCTGCCAGAGCTGGAGCACAACCTGCAACTACTGATCGACCTGACGGAACAAGACATACTACAGGTAACCCCTAACCCCTAGGATCCACAACTTTCTGCTTCTGAGACCACACATCTCACCGATTACTATAACACTATTTCCAGAGAGTTCAGAAACTCATATAAACTCACAATATATTCCCCTGTCTGTCTGTAGTCCTCGCGGCGTCTGCAGCATGAGCGTGATGTGGTGGTGACTCTGAGCCACGAGAGCTCCGGTCTGCAGACGAGGCTCGAGACGGAACGGGATGCCATCCAGAGGCTAGAGGCAGTACTGCAGCTGGTGGATCGCTTTCAGAGCGGGGAGACTGCACCTGGGGTAGGACCCAGCCTGCAGGTACACACGTTTGTGCTCTCTCAGAACAGGTTATTGTTGAAGATGGAGAATAACAGTGGTCCCAGTATTGAACCTTGTGGTACAAACTTTTATTGTATTTTACTCCCTCTTTCTCTCTCTAGGAGTGTGCTGGTGTTTTTGAGACTCTACAGAGTGAGTTCTATGAGGAGTACAAGACTCTAGGTTTGGGAGATCTGGCTGCAGCTGTAGTACATCCACTACTCAGAGAGAAACTACGTACATGGGATCCTCTCAAGGTACACACACACACTCCCTTGCATGCTCCACCTTTTAGTTGTAGAAGCACCACCAAGTGCATGAAAACACTTGCATGTAGTCCTAGTTCCCTCCACTGACTCCTGCTGTTTGTGCTGTTTGTCTGTAGGACAGTTCATATGGTCTGGAGGAGGTGGGTCAGTGGCGAGCCATCCTGGAGTCTGATCAGCTTCACCACGCCAACGCCCCTGAAGCACACATGGACCCCTACCACAGGTAAATCAATACCACTTCACACCTCAGAGGTGTGTGTCTGTGTGTGCACAGTGGGAAAAATACCAGAATGTCAAGCCTTATGCGAGTGAATATAACGTGTGTGTGTGTGTGTGTGTGTGTGTGTGTGTGTGTGTGTGTGTGTGTGTGTGTGTGTGTGTGTGTGTGTGTGTGTGTGTGTGTGTGTGGACAGGCTGCTGTGGGAGGTGTGGATCCCCGTGCTGCGAGTGTGTGTGTCGGGGTGGCAGCCTCGTATGGTAGGACCCATGGTGGACTGTGTGGAGGTCTGGACCCCTCTGCTGCCCCTCTGGATACTAAACCACCTCCTGGAACAACTCCTCTTCCCCAGGCTGCAGAGAGAGGTAGAATCACACACGCATCAGCGCTATACCAGTGATACAAATAGGAAGTCTCGTGATGTGGTGCCAAGCTTTCTGTTAAGAAAGGGAGAAACGTTTCACAACCGTAAAGTAGTAGTTTGGTCTTGGTGGGGTAGCTCAAAGCGTGGCTTTTTTCTACCCAGAACCATAAACATCATGAACGCACTCTTCTACCCCCACTAACCCCACACCTTCTCTTTCATAGGTGGACAGCTGGAACCCCCTGACCGACACAGTGCCCATCCACTCCTGGCTCCACCCCTGGCTGCCTCTGCTCCAATCACGGCTGGAGCCTCTCTACCCGCCCATCCGCAGTAAACTGGCCAATGCGCTGCAGCGCTGGCACCCGAGTGACGGCTCCGCCCGCCTCATCCTCCAACCATGGAGAGACGTGTTCACGCCCGGTGCCTGGGAGGCCTTCATGGTCAAAAACATAATCCCTAAACTAGGTAAATACACACTTACCTTCAGTGGCCCCTGAAGCCAGCTGAATGACACTACGCTGGGTGCGTCCCAAATGTCACCCTCTTCCCAAGATAGTGCACTACTTTTGACAAACTCTGGTCACAAGTAGTGCACTATAAAGGACATGGGACGCAGACAAATATTACTGGATAGTAGAACAGTAGTTTCTTACTTCCTACTCTCCTTCCTTATAGCTCTGTGTCTGGGGGAGCTGGTAATAAATCCTCACCAGCAGCAGATGGAGCCGTTCAACTGGGTGTTGGACTGGGAGGGCATGCTGTCTCCCTCCAGCCTCGTATCACTGCTGGACAAACACTTCTTCTCCAAGTGGCTACAGGTATGTGTGTGTGAGAGGGAACAGAGGTTGTGCTTAATGATAATTGACTTACTCCTGATGTGTTTACCTGTGCTGTTTTTTTTTTTTTACCTAAATGGTCTGTAAATGTCCTTAACTATGCAGAGATAATTGATTTGTGTGTTTGTCTGTTTGTGTAGGTGCTGTGTTCGTGGCTTAGTAACAGTCCTAACTATGAGGAGATTACAAAGTGGTACCTGGGCTGGAAGTCCATATTCAGTGATGCTGTTCTGGCTCAGCCACTCGTTAAGGACAAGTTCAACGAAGCTCTGGACATCATGAACCGCGCTGTCTCCTCTGGCCTTGGTTCGTATTACACACACACACAGTTCCAAACAACATTAATTGATCACTGACCTTTGGCATAGGTTAATATGATACACACGCACCCTTCTCTTTCTGCAGGTGGAGGGTACATGCAGCCTGGTGCCCGTGAGAACATAGCATACCTCACACACACAGAGCGTCGTAAAGACTTCCAGTACGAGGCTCTGCAGGAGCGCCGGGACGCTGAGAGCGTGGCGCAGCGAGGCATCGGTGCCAGCCTGCCCACCAACTTTAAAGACCTGATCCAGACCAAGGCTGAGGAGAACAACATTGTCTTCATGCCGCTGGTTGCCAAACGCCACGAGGGCAAACAGCTGTACACCTTTGGACGTATCGTCATCTACATAGACAGAGGAGTGGTCTTCGTACAGGGAGAGAAGACCTGGGTCCCCACGTCCCTACAGAGTCTCATAGATATGGCCAAGTGATAGAGGGAGTACATAGAGATGGAGATAAGGTGAATGCTGTGTAGAGGCAGCACGCTTGTCATTTGTTTGTAATAAGTTTGATATTCAGCTGGTGAACACTGAAATATGTAATTGGAACCATGAATAAATGATTTGACTTTCTACATAAGTTATTTTTTGTTGTAGACTCACCGCTGCAAGCCAAGAGTATTGCTCGTAGGACTTTAAATTACTTGGCTGTAAATTCACGATAACCGGCTGACTGAAACCCATTTTTTTAACCTTTATTTAACTAGGCAAGTCCATTTAAGAACAAATTATTTACAATGACGGCCTGCCCCAGCCGACACCGTGCCAGTTGTGCGCCGCCCTATGTGACTCTCAATTATGGCCCGTTGTGACACAGCGTGGAATTGAACCAGGGTCTGTAGGGACACCTCTAGCACTGAGATGCAGTGTCTTAGACCGCTGTGCCACTCAGGATTTCCCTTCTCACTAGAAGTTGTGCAACAGTGGTTGGCAAACATACATAAGGGCTCCGAGTTGCACAGCGATCTAAGGCACTGCATCTCAGTGCTAGAGTTGTCACTACAGACACCCTGGTTCGAATCCAGGCTGTATCACAACCGGCTGTGATTGGGAGTCCCATAGGGCGGCGCTCAATTGGCACAGTGTCATCCGGGTTAGGGTTTGGCCGGGGTAGGCCGTCATTGTAAATAAGAATTCGATCTGAACTGACTTACCTAGTTAAATAAAGGTTAATTAAAGACAATGAACTAGCTGAGGCGCGGGACTCCAGTACCCTAGATGGCGGTATGCCTCACTAATGTACCTGCTGCCGTGACCAACGAAGAAGACTGTTACCCATCGTGCTTTTCGTTGGACCTGGAAACTATGAGCTGTGGATAAATGAACGTTCTGATATAGTTTTCCGTATTTTATATCGTTTTGGTGAGTATATCGTGTGTGGTGCCTGCAATATTTGTTATTGCTACTTTGATAGCTAGCTTGTGCATTTACTAACTTTAGCTGGCTAGCAACATCATTGTTATAAAAATATTGCCATTTTGGCCAGATCATCGATATAGAGGACTCGTCGTGGATAACTCATGTTGGCATGGACATAGTCACATATTGCCTGGAAACCCGACGTTGAACTGCAGTGAATTCTACGTCGGCAGCATTGAGCGTTTGAATCAGGAAAGCCTTAACTTTACCGGTTGTCCGACCATGCGGTTGGCCCTTTTGGCGGTAGCAATGTAAAACTATATCCACAGAAGTGTAATTACATCAACTTTCCAAAGCGCTGGTAGTGCAAGTGCGTTCATTGTTATCATCTGAAGCATGCGCAGAAGCATGTAAACACGTGCACGGAGCATGCTTCAGGTGTTATACATTTTAATGCATCAGAATCACAACATGAATCATGTTACAACGCACCAATAGGATCTCGCTAGCTCCTGTGTGGCTTTGCTCACCTCATTGCTGGTTCTACCCACTGCTTCATTTGCTCCCACTGTAAACTACATTATTTTGGGTTAGTTATAAATATCTTTGATATGCACAACTGAAATGTCTCCCGCATTTAACCCAACCCCTCTGATAACATTCCATTGACTCCATTCCAGCCCATTATTATGAGCTGTCCTCCCCTCAGCAGCCTCCACTGGACTTAACCTGAATCCAGAAAATGAATGGTGAACGCAAACATTGTTTTAAGCATTGTTTTACTATTGATAGTTACAGCTAATTTCAGGGTTTGTATATTGATTCGCTCTCAAATGTCATCTGATGCATTTGTTCCAGGCTCTGAATTGTTTAATCAAACTTTTTGCCGCCAGCTCCTGATATCAGGGCATAAAAACTCTTTAATTAGCCAAGTGTGCATGTGTGCCCAGTTTATATACTGTCCCGAGTTTGTTTTACACGGTTTCCATGGTTAAACTAGCTGGCTAGTTTAACTATGCTGGTTTTAGTCCTCATGGCCAAACTTCTTAAATACTGCAGTAATTTAACGAGTTACACAATCATGCAACTAAGAAATTCGCTGGAAAGAAACTTATATGAATTGTTTAGCTCGAACCAGTCATGACTATTCAACTATCTCTTGTCGTAAGACAACGGTGGCGAAGGATATCGTTGCTACTTAAAGTAAAATATTAAACTTTTTGGGTGACCAACCAAATTCACAGAAATGTTAGTTATAGATCTGTCACAAATTGAAAGTCTAAGTGTTGGATCTGTTCTATTTGCACTATTTCTATGCTTCCCAGTCTGAAGCTTTGTTTTTGCGTCTTCCGGTTCTGTACACAAACTTCAAACAGCTGAAAATACAATGTGGTTATTTAAAATATATTTCAGCAGTTTAGGTGGTACAATGATTCTGTATACTTTGTTTTGTTTTACTGAAATTAGGCAAACTATTCCATTTTTCTACTACCAAATGGCGGTGCGATTTCTGCATAATGAACCTTTATTGCAGATCCAAGTTCTGTTTTGAGCTCCATTGGCGTAGGGTGAGCTGGAAGTTTCTGACTGGTCTTGGAACTGTGACAACGACAGCCTCTACCCGCATGGCTCGATGGGATATCTAGTGATTTTGCCATCACAGCCTTATATGTCCAGTCTTGTACCATTAACCTTTTCTAAACTGCTATCATATTTATTGATTTACAGTGCATACTGAAAGTATTCAGACCCCTTCACTTTTCCACATTTTGTTTACGTTAACCTTCTTATAAAATGGTTGAAATATTTTTCCCCCTCAATCTGCACACAAATCCCCATAATGACAAAGCAAAAACAGGTTTAGAATTTTTTTGCACATTTATAAAACAGAAATCACATTTACATAAAGTTGAAGTCAGAGGTTTACATACTTATGTTGGCGTCATTAACTTGATTTTCAACCACTCCACAAATGTCTTGTTAACAAGCTATAGTTGCAAGTCGGTTAGGACATCTACTAATTTTTCCAACAATTGTTTACAGACAGATTATTTCACTTATAATTCACTGTATCACAATTCCAGTGGGTCAGAAGTTTACATACACTAAGTTGACTGTGCCTTTAAACAGCTTGGAAAATTCCAGAAAATGATGTCATGGCTTTAGAAGCTTCTGATAGGCTAATTGACATTATTTGAGTCAATTGGAGGTGTACCTGTGGATGTATTTCAAGGCCTACCTTCAAACTCAGTGCCTCTTTGCTTGACATCATGGGAAAATCAAAAGAAATCAGTCAAGACCTCAAGAAACAAAATTGTAGACCTCCACAAGTCTGGTTCATCCTTGGGAGCAATTTCCAAACGCCTGAAGGTAGCACGTTTATCTTTACAAACAATAGTACGCAAGTATAAACACCATGGGACCGCGCAGCCCTCATACCGCTCAGGAAGGAGACTGATTCTGTCTCCTAGAGATGAACGTACTTTGGTGCGAAAAGTGCAAATCAATCCCAGAACAGCGAAGGACCTTGAGTAGATGCTGGAGGAAACGGGTACAAAAGTATCTATATCCACAGTAAAACAAGTCCTATATTGACATACCTGAAAGGCCGCTCAGCAAGGAAGAACCCACTGCTCCAAACCCGCCATAAAAAAAGACAGACTACGGTTTGCAACTGCACATGGGGACAAAGATTATACTTTTGGAGAAATGTCCTCTGGTCTGATGAAACAAAAATAGAACTGTTTGGCCATAATGACCATCGTTATGTTTGGAGGAAAAAGGGGGACACTTGCAAGCTGAAGAACACCATCCCAACTGTGAAGCACGGGGGTGGCAGCATCATGTTGTGGGGGTGCTTTGCTGCAGGAGGGACTGGTGTACTTCACAAAATAGATGGCATCATGAGGGAGGACAATTATGTGGATATATTGAAGCAACATCTCAAGACATCAGTCAGGAAGTTAAAGCTTGGTTGCAAATGGGTCTTCAAAATGAACAATGACCACAAGCATACTTCCAAAGTTGTGGCAAAATGGCTTAAGGACAACAGTCAAGGTATTGGAGTGGCCATCACAAAGCCCTGACCTCAATCCCATAGAAAATTTGTGGGCAGAACTGAAAAAGTGTGTGCGAGCAAGGAGGCCTCCAAACCTGACTCAGTTACACCAGCTCTGTCAGGAGGAATGGGCCAAAATTCACCCAACTTAGCTTGTGGAAGGCTACCCAAAATGTTTGACCCAGGTTAAACAATTTAAAGGCAATGCTACCATATACTGACCCACTGGGAATGTGACCCACTGGGAATGTGATGAAAGAAATAAAAGCTGAAATAAATCATTCCCTCTCTTATTCTGACATATCACATTCTTAAAATAAAGTGGTGATCGTAACTGACCTAAGACAGGGAATTTTTACTAGGATTAAATGTCAGGAATTGTGAAACTGAGTTCAAATGTATTTGGCTAAGGTGTATGTTGACTTCCTACTTCAACTGTACAAGTATTCAGACCCTTTACTCAGTACTTTGTTGAAGCACCTTTGGCAGCGATTACAGCCTCGAGTCTTCCTGGGTATGACGCGACCCTAAGCACACAGCTTGGCACGCCTGTATTTCGGGAGTTTCTCCCATTTTTCTCTGCAGATCCTCTCAAGTTCTGACAGGTTGGATGGTGGTGCGTCGCTGCACAACTATTTCTAAGGTCTCTCCAGAGATGTTTAATTGAGTTCAAGTCCGGGCTCTGGCTGGGTCACTCAAGGACATTCAGAGACTTGTTCCGAAGTCACTCCTGTGTGGTCTTGGCTGTGTGCTTAGGGTCGTTGTCCTGTTGGAAGGTGAACCTTCGCCCCCGGTCTGAGGTCCTGAGCACTCTGGAGCAGGTTTTCATCAAGGATCTCTGTACTTTGCACCATTCATCCTTCCCTCGATCCTGACTAGTCTCCCAGTGCCTGAAGCTGAAAAATATCCCCACAGCATGATGCTGCCACCACGCTTCACTGTAGGAATGGTGCCAGGTTTCCTCCAGAAGTGATGCTTGACATTCAGTCCAAAGAGTTCAGTATTTGTATTTTATTTACTTTAACTAGGCAAGTCAGTTAAGAGCAAATTCTTATTTTCAATGACAGCCTAGGAACAGTGGGTTAACTGCCTTGTTCAGGGGCAGAATGACAGATTTGTTCCTTGTCAGCTCGGGGATTCAAACTTGCAACCTTCGGTTACTAGTCCAACGCTCTAACCACTAGGCTACGCTGCCGCCACAGTATTGGTTTCATCAGACCAGAGAATCTTGTTTCTCATTGTCTTGAGAGTCCTTTAAGTGCTTTTGGCAAATTCCAAGCGGGCTGTCATGTGCCTTTTACTGAAGAGTGCTTCCGCCTGGCCAACCTACCATATATGCCTGATTGGTGGAGTGCTGCAGAGATGGTTGTCCTTCTGGAAGGTTCTCCCATCTCCACAGAGGAACTCTGGAGCTCTCTGAGTGACCATCGGGTTCTTGGTCACCTCCCTGACCAAGACTCTTCTCCCCTGATTGCTCAGTTTGGCCGGGCGGCCAGCTCTAGGAAGAGTCTTGGTGGTTCCAAACTTCTTTAATTTAAGAATGATGGAGGCCATTGTGTTCTTGGGGACCTTCAGTGCTGTAGAAATGTTTTTGTACCCTTTCCCAGATCTGTGCCTTGACACAATCTTGTCTCGGAGCTCTACTGACAATTCATTCAACCTCCATAGCTTGGTTTTTGCACTGACATGCACTGTCAACTGTGGGACCTTTATTTGGACAGGTGTGTGCCTTTCCAAATCATGTCCAATCGACTGAATTTAACAAAGGTGGACTCCAATAAACTTGTAGAAACATCTCAAGGATGATCAATGGAAACAGGATGCACCAGAGCTCAATTTTGAGTCTCATAGCAAAGGCTCTGAATGCTTATGTAAATAAGATATTAGAGTAATTTTATGTTGACATTTGCAGAAATTTCTAAAAACCTGTTTTCGCTTTGACATTATGGGGTATTGTGTGTAGATTGATGAAAAACATGAATCATTTTTAGAAAAGGGCTGTAACATAACAATGTGTAAAAAGGGAAGGGGTCTGAATACTTTCCGAATGCACTGTAAATCTAACTTTATTCATGTGAGTGATCCAGGAATGTTACGTGTTAATTGACACGAGAACGCCAATGGCTAAATTACTCCCCATCTCCTCCTCACCACTCTATTGCCATTGATGGTTTCCACCATGCTTCCGTTGTCAACTGGGTGGGGATTTATATAGGTTGTACAGACACTATAATGACACAGAAATAAAGGCAAGTCCTCTATCTCTATGGGCCAGAGATACAGTACTTTTGAGGAGATAGGAATCTCCATTGGATTTGTATTAATCCCCATAATGTACGTTGCCCGTACATTGCCAATGGGCTGTGCGGTGCATTCTGGGCACAGTCCTGCAAAGAAAGCACTCCTTCAAGGAGTGAATTGGAGTCAATTGGGTGCAAGCACAAAAACCCAACATGAGCATGAATTACGTGAACTAGAAGCTCAACATTACAAATATTTTCTGCGATTTGAGAATTCATTCTCTAATTTCGTATAGCTTTGAAATCGTGACATACTTTCGAGGAAAATATACATTCTCCAATATCTCTGTCGTGCCTAGCGTATCTAGCTAGCTTTCTATATAAATACGTTATTTTTTTTGTATTTAGTGTCCTCTGACGTTGACAAGCCATGTCTGACGCCCTGAAGAAGCGCAAGTCGAAAGTGCTCCGCAGCGAGACGGGCACACCGGAGGGGAAATGCGGCCGCGAAGAGGGAGACCAGGTGAGCACTAGTCTAGACAGACGGGTTACCTTCCACAATATACCAATGGTGCTGTTGTCTGTGTTTTTCAAATCTAGGTGAGCAAAGGGGTGGACAGCAGATACACGTGGGCGGGTGCAAGTTGAGAACGGTAGAGTGAGGGGAGGCAGACAAGTATAGAGAGAGAAGGGGGGGCGTTATTGAAATTGACTGTGTGTGTGTTTCAGGACATACGTGTGTACAGTGAGGAGGTGGAGCTGGATGGCAGGGACCCTGAAGAGGACTACCAGCAGTATAAACTGACCTGTGAAGCTCTGGCCAAACTGATGAACGACATACAGGAGCTGAAAGCCAACGGAGCCAAGGATGGGGTGAGAGACACACTCAGTCAGAAAATGAGTGTCCTATACAATCAGACGCTACTCCGTCTTATAAGAGAATTGCTCTAACCCCCATGATGTCTGCCCTTCCCTCCAGTGTGCTGAGGTAGAGGAGAAGAGGATGCAGAGCTGTGTCCACTTTATGAGCCTGAAGAAACTCAACCGCCTGGCTCACATGAGACTGAAGAGGGGGAGAGACCAGACACACGAGGTACATATACAGTGAGGTCCAAAAGTATTTGGACAGTAGCAAGGGTTCCATCCAGTTGGCGACACATTTTCATGCGAATATTATAAAATCGGCATAAAGAAAATACGCTTATTTTCCCACCAGTAGTGGGTTGACACCAAATGGACTTGTTGCAGGTAAAAATCAGTGCATGATGACTTATTGAACACAATGTACTTTTTCACTTAAGTTTTCATGTACCAAATAAAAATCTAAAGTTCAATGTGTTTCCATCACATTTTCAACTCTACAGATACACGACATGGACATTAATATAGAGTTGAGACCCCCGTTTGCTGTTATAACAGCCTCCACTCTTCTGGAAAGGCTTTCCACTAGATGTTGGAACATTGCTGCTGGGACTTACTTCCATTCAGCCACGAGCATTAGTGAGGTCGGGCACTGGTGTTTGGTAATTAGGCCTGGTTCGCAGTCGGCGTTCAAATTCATCCCAAAGGTGTTCGATGAGGTAGAGGTCAGGGCTCTGTGCAGGCCATTCAAGTTCTTCCACACTGATCTCGACAAACCATTTCTGTATGGACCTTGCTTGGTGCACAGGGGCATTGTCATGCTGGAACAGGAAAGGGCCTTCCCCAAACTGTTGCCACAAATTTGGAAACACAGAATCGTATAGAATATCCAGAATCATCTATGCTGTAGCATAAAGATTTCCCTTCACTGGAACTAAGAGGCCTAGCCCAAACCATGAAAAACAGCCCCTGACCATTATTCCTCCTCGACCAAACTTTACAGTTGTCACTATGCATTCGGGCAGGTAGCGTTCTCCTGGCATCCGCCAAACCCAGATTCGTCTGTCCGACTGCCAGAGGACGCATTTCCACTGCTCCAGAGTCCAATTGCGGCGAGCTTTACACCATTCCAGCTGACGCTTGGCATTGCACATGGTGATCTTAGACTTGTGTGTGGCTGCTCGGCCATGGAAACCCTTTTCATGAAGCGCCTGACGAACAGTTCTTGTGCTGATGTTGCTTCCAGAGGCAGTTTGGAACTCGATAGTGAGTGTTGTAACAGAGGACAGACCATTTTTTAAGTGCTACGCACTTCAGCATTTTGGTACCCTTCCTCAGATCTGTGCCTCGACACAATCCTGTCTCGGAGCTCTACAGACAATTCCTTTGACCTCATGCCTTGGTTTTAGCTCTGACATGCACTGTCAACTGTGGGACCTGTTTTCGCTTTGTCATTATGGGGCTGTAACGTAACAATGTGGAAAAGGGAAGAAATCCCGCAATGCCCTCCGACGAACCATCAAATCAGAGAGTAGCAGCAATGTAGCAGGGGGGCAATGCAAATAGTCTGGGTAGCCATTTGATTAGATGTTCAGGAGTCTTATGGCTATGGGGTAGAAGCTGTTTAGCTTGGACCTAAACTTGGCGCTCAGGTACCGCTTGCTGTGCGGTAGCAGAGAGAGCAGTCTATGACTAGGGTGGCTGGAGTCGTTGACAATTTTCAGGGCCTTCCTCTGACACCGCCTGGTATAGAGGTCCTGGATGGCAGGAAGCTTGGCCCCAGTGACGTACTGGGCTGTACGCACTACCCTCTGTAGTGCCTTGCAGTTGGAGGCCGAGCAGTTGCCATACCAGGCAGTGATGCAACCCGTCAGGATGCTCTCGATGGTGCAGCTGTAAAACCTTTTGAGTGTCTGAGAACCCATGCCAAATCTTTTCATTCTCCTGAGGGGGAATGGGTTTTTGTTGTGCCGTCTTCACGACTGTCTTTGTGTGCTTTGACCATGTTAGTTTGTTGGTGATGTGGACACCCAAGTAATTTGAAACTCTCAACCTGCTCCACTACAGCCCCGTCGATGAGAATGGGGGTGTGCTCGGTCGTCCTTTTCCTGTAGTGCACAATCATCTCCGTTGTCTTGATCACGTTGAGGGAAAGATTGTTGTCCTTCCACCACACGGTCATGTCTCTGACCACCTCCCTATAGTTTGCCTCATTGTTGTCGGTGATCACTCTTACCACTGTTGTCAGTGGCAAACTTAATGATGGTGTTGGAGTCGTGCCTGGCCGTGCAGTCATGAGTGAACAGGGAGTACAGGAGGGGACTGAGTACACGCACCCCTGAGGCGCCCCTGTGTTGAGGATCAGTGTGGCAGATGTGTTGTTACCTACCCTTACCACCTGGGGGCGGCCCGTCAGGAAGTCCAGGATCCAGTTGTTGAGGGAGGTGTTTAGTCCCAGGGTCCTTAGCTTAGTGATGAGCTTTGAGGGCCCCATGGTGTTTAACGCTGAGTTGTTGTCAATGAATAGCATTCTCACATGGTGTTCCTTTTGTCCAGGTGGGAAAGGGCAGTGTGGAGTGCAATAGAGATTGCATCATCTGTGGATCTGTTAGGGCGGTATGCAAATTGGTGTGGGTCTAGGGTTTCTGGGATAATGGTGTTGATTTGAGCCGTGACCAGCCTTTCAAAGCACTTCATGAGTGGTACGGGTCAGTAGTCATTTAGGAGGTTACCTTAGTGTTCTTGGGCCCAGGCGCTATGGTGGTCTGCATAAAACATGATGGTATTACAGACTCGGACAGGGAGAGGTTGAAAATGTCAGTGATACACTTGCCAGTTGGTCAGGGCATGCTCGGAGTACATGTCCTGGTAATCCGTCTGGCCCTGCGGCCTTGTGAATGTTGACCCGTTTAAAGGTCTTACTCACATCGGGTGTGGAGAGCGTGATCACACAGTCTTCCCGGAACAGCTGGTGCTCTCATGCATGTTTCAGTGTTATTTGCCTCGAAGCGAGCATAGAAGTAGTTTAGCTTGTCTGGTAGGCTTGTGTCACTGGGAAGCTCTCGGCTGTGCTTCCCTTTTGTAGTCTGTAATAGTTTGCAAGCCCTGCCACATCCGACGAGCTTCGGAGCCTGTGTTGTACGATTGTAGGCATCAGGATCTTGTCACATTATCACTGCATTCAAATTGCCATTGATAAAATGAAATTGTGTGTGTTGTCCGTAGCTTGTGCCTGCCCATACCATAACCCCACTGCCACCATGGGGCACTCTGTTCACAATGTTGACATCAGCAAACTGCTCGCCCACACAACGCCATACACATGGTCTGCACTTGTGAGGCTGGTTGTACGTACTGTCAAATTCTCTAAAATTATGTTGGAGGCAGCTTATGGTAGAGAAACTGACGATAAATTCTCTGGCAACAGCTCTGGTGGACATTCTTGCAGTCAGCATGCCAATCGCGTGCTCCCTCGACTTGAGACATCTGTGGCATTGTGTTGTGTGACACAACTGCACATTTTAGAGGGGCCATTTATTGTCCCCAGCGCAAGGTGCACCTGTCTAATGATCATGCTGTTTAATCCGTTTCTTGATATGCCACATCTGTCAGGTGGATGGATTATCTTGGCAAAGGAGAAATGTTCACTAACATGGATGTAAATAAATCTGTGCTCAACATTTTTGAGAAATACCTTTTGTGCGTATGGAACATTTCTGGGATCTTTTATTTCAGCTCATGAAACATGGGACCAACACTTTACATGTTGCGTTTTATTTTTTTCTCAGTGTAGTAACACGAGATATAAAATACACAAGAATGGAGCTGTATAGAGGGAGTACCAGTGCCAGATCAATGTGCAGGGGTATGAGGTATCTGATGTAGTTATGTACATGAAGGCAGGGTAAAGAGACTAGGCATCAGGAAAGATAATAAGAGTAAGAACAGAGTAGCAGCAGCAAATGATGAGTTTGAAAGTGTGTGTTGTGTGGGTTTTGTAAGTTAGTGTAGTAGTGGGAGTGTTTTTACAGTGCTATCAGGAGGTATTTACACCTCTTTACTTTTTCCACATTTTGTTGTGTTACAGCCTGAATTTAAAATGTATTAAATTGAGGTTTTTTTTTTGTCACTGGCAATAAAATAAAATAAAACACAATACCCCATAATGTGAAAGTGGAATAATGTTAATTTACAAATGAATTGTGATACATCCAACAAGCTTGACTCTGCAAACGTGTTGGATGTATTTTCAGTTTGTTTTTGTTTCAGATTATTTTGTGCCCAATAGAACATTTATGGGAAATAATGTATTGTCATTTTTGGAGTCACATATTGTAAAATAGAATATGTTTCTGATAATCGTGAATAATAAGTGATGAAGTTGGAGGCATAACACCCCCCACCCTCCCCAACACACAAATAAAGAATGCTAACCTCCCTTGTTATTGGTAATGGTGAGAGGTTAGACTGTCTTGGGGTAAGATCTTTGTGCCTCTAACTTTATCATTCATCGTTCTTCACAATTCATTCAACATTATCCATGGTCTTGAATGTAGAAGTGTTCAGAAACATTATATTCTTATTTACAAAAAAAGTGACTTCCGAATGACACAGTGCATTATTTACCATTCATTCCTATTAGGCACAAAATAATATGAAACACAACCAAAACAAATGGCAAATGCATCCATCAAGCTTGATGTAGTCATTGCGTGCTAGGAATATGGGACCAAATACTGAACTTTTGACTACTTTAATGCACAAGTGAATTTGTCCAAGTACTTCTGGTGCCTTAAAGGGGGGGAGAGAAACTATGTACAAAAAGTGCTGTGACTTCTAAACGTTCACCTGATATGGATGAAAATACCCTCAAATTAAAGCTGACAGTCTGCACTTTAACCTCATAGTCATGTGCTGGAGTAAAGAGCCAAAACAACAACATTTGTCACTGTCCAAATACTTTTAGACCTCACTGTATATACACTTTCACACGCAACGTTTTAGAAAACCCTCTACACACCCACAGAAAAGCATCTAACACCCCTTCCTCCCCTCTCCCTTCAGGGCAAGCAGAGAGTGGATGTGTTGCACCTGCAGCTCCAGAACCTGCTCTATGAGGTCATGCACCTGCAGAAGGAGATCAGCAAGTGTCTGGAGTTCAAGTCAGTACCACTGGGGGGATCTCACATTTGCTCCAAGTCTGCTCCAAGTCCAGGAATGAGAAGCTTCGAGAGTATTGCTCTTTTCTAAATTGTTGATTTTTTTTTTTTGGTTTGTGTCCAGGTCTAAACATGAGGAGATAGATCTGGTGAGTGTAGATGAGTTCTACAAGGAGGCCCCCCCTGAGATCTCCCGCACCCCACTCACCAAGGACGACCCCCACCAACTCACACTGGCCAGGTTGGACTGGGAACTGGAGCAGAGGAAGAGGTACCACATACACTGTTGTTCCTCTGTAGGTTGGCTAAGCAGTACATGAACGCCCACTTTTCTCTGGGCACTTTGTGTATGTGTAGGCTGGCTGAGCAGTACAAGGAGTCTCTGTCCAGTAAGGAGAAGATCCAGAAAGGCATTGAGGTGAAGAAGGAACACCTGAGTTCTCTACAGCCTGGACTCAACGCTATCATGCAGGTAACATACACACACTCTCTATAACTCTCTCACACCCCCTAGAACCTGGACACAATGCGATTACACAGGTACAATGAAGCAAAGTGAACTTAAATATCCCTGGAAGCCATAGCAGCATTCAATTGACAGAACAACACCAGTCCCACAGAGCTTTCACAAGTCCAGGTTTCTGTCTGGTATGGATGGCTGGACTTGTGCATGAAAAAACATTGCAGGCAGGGCCTTCTGAAATGGCCTTGTACCCAGAATGTGACCTACCAGGCCTGAAACCTAAACATGTCTCACTCCCCAGGCATCCCTCCCGGTCCAGGAGTACCTCTCAATGCCGTTTGAACAGACCCAGAGACAGACAGAGATCGCCCGCCACCTTCCCCCCTCTCTCTACGTCCTCCTGGTACAGGCCAGTGCTTACGGACAGGCCTGCGGTGAGTGTTTTTGTATGTTTACTTACATTTTGTGAAAAGTTTGATCATACGCACATCCTTAAACTTTAGGCACTGGGCTAGTTAAGGATGCTTGTAAAGAACAGGAAGGCCCGCACACTGTTTATGCTCCCAGTTCACTGCTTTATTGACAACGTATCATTCCAAAACGGATCTTCGTCAGCTTCTTTACTTCTTTACTTACTTGTGAACACGATTTTTGTCACTTTTTACTTTGTCAAATGATCCATTTTGTGGAGGGACACGTCCGAGGATGTGGTTTTCATGTTTGTATTTGTGTGTGTTTCAGATAAGAGCCTGAGTGTGTCCATCAGTGGAGACGTGGACGAGGCCAAAGCTCTGTCTAAACCTCCAGAGGACTCCCAGGGTAAGACTGCAACATGCCTGGCTGCCTGTTAACTTCTTACGGATATGTGGGACGGTAGCGTCCCACCTGGCCAACATCCGGTGAAATTGCAGAGCACGAAATTCAAAAATACTAAATTCAAATATTTAACATTCTTGAAAATATATATGTTATACATAAAAATAAAGCTTAACTTGTTGTTAAACCAGCCGCCGTGTCAGATTTCAAAAAAGCTTTACGGCGAAAGCAAACCATGCGATTATCTGAGGACAGCGCCCAGCACACAAACGCATAACAAATCATTTTCAACCAGGGAGTTGCGACACGAAAGTCAGAAATGGCGATATAATACAGTGGGGGGAAAAAGTATTTGATCCCCTGCTGATTTTGTACGTTTTCCCACTGACAAAGAAATGATCAGTCTATAATTTTAATGGTAGGTTTATTTGAACAGTGAGAGACACCTGTCCACAGAAGCAATCAATCAATCAGATTCCAAACTCTCCACCATGGCCAAGACCAAAGAGCTCTCCAAGGATGTCAGGGACAAGATTGTAGACCTACACAAGGCTGGAATGGGCTACAAGACCATCGCCAAGCAGCTTGGTGAGAAGGTGACAACAGTTGGTGCGATTATTCGCAAATGGAAGAAACACAAAAGAACTGTCAATATCCCTCGGCCTGGGGCTCCATGCAAGATCTCACCTCGTGGAGTTGCAATGATCATGAGAACGGTGAGGAAGCAGCCCAGAACTACACGGGAGGATCTTGTCAATGATCTCAAGGCAGCTGGGACCATAGTCACCAAGAAAACAATTGGTAACACACTACGCCGTGAAGGACTGAAATCCTGCAGCGCCCACAAGGTCCCCCTGCTCAAGAAAGCACATATACATGCCCGTCTGAAGTTTGCCAATGAACATCTGAACGATTCAGAGGACAACTGGGTGAAAGTGTTGTGGTCAGATGAGACCAAAATGGAGCTCTTTGGCATCAACTCAACTCGCCGTGTTTGGAGGAGGAGGAATGCTGCCTATGACCTCAAGAACACCATCCCCACCGTCAAACATGGAGGTGGAAACATTATGCTTTGGGGGTGTTTTTCTGCTAAGGGGACAGGACAACTTCACCGCATTAAAGGGACGATGGACAGGGCCATGTACCATCAAATCCTGGGTGAGAACCTCCTTCCCTCAGCCAGGGCATTGAAAATGGGTCGTGGATGGGTATTCCAGCATGACAATGATCCAAAACACACGGCCAAGGCAACAAAGGAGTGGCTCAAGAAGAAGCACATTTAGGTCCTGGAGTGGCCTAGCCAGTCTCCAGACCTTAATCCCATAGAAAATCTGTGGAGGGAGCTGAAGGTTCGAGTTGCCAAACGTCAGCCTCGAAACCTTAATGACTTGGAGAAGATCTGGAAAGAGGAGTGGGACAAAATCCCTCCTGAGATGTGTGCAAACCTGGTGGCCAACTACAAGAAACGTCTGACCTCTGATTGCCAACAAGGGTTTTGCCACCAAGTACTAAGTCATGTTTTGCAGAGGGGTCAAATACTTATTTCCCTCATTAAAATGCCAATCATTTTAAAACATTTTTGACATGTGTTTTTCTGGATTTATTTATTGTTATTCTGTCTCTCACTGTTCAAATAAACCTACCATTTAAAATTATAGACTGAATATTTCTTTGTCAGTGGGCATATGTACAAAATCAGCATGGGATCAAATACTTTTTTCCCACACTGTATATGCCTTACCTTTTGAAGATCTTCTGTTGGCACTCCAAAAGGTCCCAGTTACATTACAAATTGACCTTTTGTTCGATAAAGTCGAACAAATATCCATAAACTCAGTTTAGCTGGCGCTCTTCAGTCAATAATCCGCTCGGCTTCCCTCCTTCAAAATGCGTACAAAATGAATCCCAAATGTTACCAATAAACTTATCCAAACAAGTCAATCAACTTTTATAATCAAACCTTAGGTACCCTAATACGCAAATAAATGATCAAATTTAAGACGGAGAATCGTTATTGTCTTTACGGGAGAACGCGTTATTTTTGTTTCTCGGCCATGCGCTTGGAAACACTACAGCCAAAATGGGAGTCACATAGAAAAACTACAACTTCTCCCTCATTTTTCCAAAAACCAGCCTGAAACTCTTTCTGAAGACTGTTGACATCTAGTGGAAGCCCTAGGAACTATTATATAAGTGCCTGCCATTGAAATCAGTGATATTCAGAATTTCTTTTTGGGGGGGGGGGGGGGGGGCTGGTTTGTCCTCGGGGTTTTGCCTGCCATTTCAGTTCTGTTATACTCACAGACATTATTTTAACAGTTTTAGAGACTCTAGCGTTTTCTATCCAAATCTACCAATTATATGCATATCCTAGCTTCTGGGCCTGAGTAGCAGGCAGTTTACTTTGGGCACGCTTTCCATCCGGATGTCAAAATACTGCCCCCTATCCCAAAGAAGTTAATGACTACTGTGTGTGTGTGTGTGTGTATGTGTGTGTGTGTGTGTTCGACAGGGCAGTGATTCTTTTTTTTGACGGGGCAGTGGTGAATTAGAGAATTGTGTGGGCATTGAAGTGTGTGTTCTGATTTATCTCTCCTCTCTAGATGATGATTCTGGTGATTCTGATGCAGAGGAGGAGCAGGAGAAGACGGTCTGTCCCACACCATACTGCCACTAGAGGCCCTTCTAATACCATTCTGTACACACACACACACACACACACAAGTCCGTGTCAACGAGTTCACCTCTCCTCTACACACATTGTCCCAACAACCTCTGCTGACACACAATGTTATAGCAGACAGGGAAAGGATCGCTTCCTGACAGGTGCCATGTGGTGGGTTCTGGGAAGCATGGATAAGATGGGTCACTGTAACCCAAGCCCACCCACAGTTGGCAGTCATACTCCTCACACACACACACACACACACACACACTCCCTTACACACTCCAACACATACAGCCAAGCCTTTTTTTGTATTATTTATTTATTCGTCTTTTTGCTGAAGACAACTGTCCGTCTGTGATTTGCCTGGTCACATTACTGCTGCTCTGTCACTACACCTCAGCTGACCCTCCCTTCATCTAGTCTTTCTCTGTGAAATAATTCTGAGGTGAAGGGCAAGCCAAGGTTAACTCTGTCCTCCTATAGCCGGCTGCAATGATAGAACACCTAAGATTATAGAATGTGTCCCAAAGAGCACCCTATTCCCTATATAGTGCACTACTTTAGACCAGGGCCAGATATCTGATTAATTAAGCAATAAGGCACGAGGGGATGTGGTATATGGCCAATATACCACGGCTAAGGGCAGTTCTTATATTGGCCATATACCACAAACCTCCGAGGTGCCTTATTGCTATTATAAACTGGTTACCAACGTAATTAGAGCAGTAAAAATATTTTCTGGGGTCATACCTGTGATGTACGGTCTGATATACCACAGCTGTCAACCAATCAGCATTCAGGGCTCGAACCACCCAGTTTATAATGAGCAGTAGAAAATGGTGGCATGATAAAATACTAATGGTAATACTCCCCCCTTTGTCTGTCTGTGTGTGTAGAAGAGGAGGCGACCTACTACAGGTGGTCAGCTGGATGATAAGAGACGTGAGATGCTGAAGAGACACCCTCTCTCCCTTTGCCTGGACCTCAAATGCAAAGGTACCCACATACTGTTCCTGTGTGACAGGCAGCAGGACCCTGTCGCTGCTTCTCCCTGGGACAGTAGAGAGGCTCATTCAGTGCTATATGATAGGACTGTTAGGAACTTATATTAATCGTGCTGATGAGGATTCTGTGGACAGTGATTATGATGATAAATAGGTGGGTTCTTGTATTTGTCCTATTTCGATGATGGTTCGGTGCATAGATGACAGTGAATAAACTGTTCTTGTCCAATGGGCAATGACATCACTACAGAGGTTACACAAGGTCACCACTCCTGCCTCTGCAGTCAGACAGAACCCAATGACACCCTGAGAGACTGACACACACACGCGCACACACACTGCTTTTAATGCAGCGAATAGCCAAAAACTGCCCGTGATTTAGAGGACAACAGAGAGAGCAAGAGGAGGCTGATGAAAATATGTCGAGAATAAGGTGTGACTGCTGCAGCCTTACACTGCTGCCAGCTCCATCTACACACACAGGCAGGCGGGCGCGGACAATCAGTGGATGGATGAAGTTACGCCTGTAATGCTGAACATCCTCTTCTCCATCTCTCCCTCTTCTTCTCATCCCCATTTCCTCTCTTCCGCCCCTCGTCATCTCCCCCTGTCAGCAGGGTATAAACAGTCCCTCTCTTCTCCTTGGCTCAACCCGTCCTATACACCTACCTACACAGTAGCACTACGTGGCAGACTGGGGAAGTGACGCCATGACATCATACTGTTGGATTTGACATTTTGAACATTGAGATATTAAAGACATGATAGATCAGACGGATAGCTGTGGAATGTGTTGGGTGAGAGGAGAGCAACGTGTTGATACAGGGGAGACAGACGGACCTCTGTGGATTAGATGAAGGAGGAGGGGTTGAGGTTGGGAGGTGAGGACAGATTCTCTTAAGAGAGTAATAAATGTTTGGTGTCCTGTTACCCTCTTTATTATCTTCCTGTAGAGCCATAAAATGTAAGGATTGGAGAGAAGGAGTGTCTTAAGTGGGATATAAATATCTGGATGGGACAAATGTTGGGTGGTTCTGATTACAGCTGTACAGAACCTTTTGGGAATAATTAAACTTGGTTAACTTCTCTAGGGTAGGGGGCAGCATTCGGAATTTTGGATGAAAGGCGTGCCCTAATTAAACTGCCTGCTACTCGGGCCCAGAAGGTAGGATATGCATATTATTAGTAGATTTGGATAGAAAACACTCTGAAGTTTCTAAAACTGTTTGAATGATGTCTGAGTATAACAGAACTCATATGGCAGGCAAAAACCTGAGAAAAATTCAACCAGGAAGTGTGGAAATCTGAGGTTTGTAGTTTTTCAAGTCCTGGCATATCCAGTATAGAGTGACTTAGGGTTCATTTTGCACTTCCTACGGCTTCCACTAGATGTCAACAGTCTTTAGAACGTTGTTTGAGTCTTCTACAGTGAATCTTGAGCGAACAAGAGCTCCTGGAAGTTGATGACTCAGAAAATGACATGAGTTCAGTGGCGCGCATTCACGTGAGCGTTAGCTGTGTTCCAGTTCATTTTTGAAGACATTGGAATCGTCCGGTTGGAATATTACTGAAGATTTATGTTAAAAACACCCTAAAGATTGATGCTATACATCGTTTGACATGTTTCTACGAACGTAAATATAACTTTTTTTTTACTTTTTGTCGTGACATTTCGGCGCGCTTCCTGGATTTGGAGTAGTGGACTGAACGCCCGAACAAAAAGGAGGTATTTGGACATAAATTATGGACTTTATCGAACAAAACAAACATTTATTGTGGACCTGGGATTCCTGGGAATGCATTCTGATGAAGATCATCAAAGGTAAGTGAATATTTGTAATGCTATTTATGATTTTATTTTACTCCAAAATGGCGGGTATCTGTATTGCTTGATGTTGTCTGAGCGCAGTACTCAGATTATTGCAAAGTGTGCTT
The DNA here is from genome assembly GCF_965601325.2 of Salmo salar. Classification (NCBI taxonomy): domain Eukaryota; kingdom Metazoa; phylum Chordata; class Actinopteri; order Salmoniformes; family Salmonidae; genus Salmo; species Salmo salar. Next base: position 17,109,052 of record NC_138314.1, on the reverse strand, counting down.
TTGCCGTAAAGCTTTTTTGAAATCTACACAGCGGTTGCATTAAGGAGAAGTTCATCTATAATTCTTTGAATAACAGTTTAATATTTTATCAACGTTTATGATGAGTATTACTGTAAGTTGATGTGCTCATTCACCGGAAGTTTTTGGAGGCAAAATATTTGTGAACATTACGGGCCAATGTAAAATGGGGTTTTTGGATATAAATATGAACTTTATCGAGCAAAACATACATGTATTGTGTAACATGAAGTCCTATGAGTGCCATCTGATGAAGATCATTAAAGGTTGGTGCTTAATTCTAGCTGTATTTCTGGTTTTTGTGACGCCTCCTTGCTTGGAAAATGGCTGTGTGGTTTTTCTTGTTTCTGCGCTGTCCTAACATAATCTAACTTTATGCTTTCGCCGTAATGCCTTTTTGAAATCGGACAATGTGGTTAGATTAACGAGAAGAGTATCTTTAAAATGGGATATAATAGTTGTATGTTTGAGAAATTTGAATTATGAGATTTATGTTGTTTTGAATTTGGCGCCCTGCTATTTCACTGGCTGTTGAATAGTGTGTCCCGCAGGTGGGATGGTTGCGTCCCACATACCCCAGAGAGGTTAAAGCTTCTCTAGTGTCCGTGGGTTATTTACTCTGGAAAATAAGAACCTAACAATACTATACATTGTACTATATAATTAAGTGTTAATTCACACTGAGATGACTGTTGCAGGTGGAACCTTTTGGCAGAGAGGCAATTTACCGTCCACAGTACATAGATGGCATCACGCTCACAGACACGCCTCCCATCTCCCTGTTTGCCGAGTAGAAAATATATGTATTAGTAGATGGCATCATGCTCACAGACACACCCAGTGAACCTCCTCTCTCTGTCTCTGTCTCTCTGTCTAGACGGCAGTGTGCTGCATCTGTTCAACTACTACCTGATGAACCTGAACATCATGACTGTCAAGGCCAAAGTCTCCACCGCCACAGACCTCACTGGAGCCATCAGCGCAGGGTACGTGTCAGCGACCGTGTTTGTGGAGTTTGGAGTGTGCGACCTGTGCTGTAACAATTGTGTTCTCTCTCTCAGGGAGCTGTTAAATTCTGACACGCTGCTCAACTGCCTGTATGCCAATGACCAGGGCCGCGAGACCCCCAACCCTGCTAACCGCTACCAGTTTGATAAAGTGGGGTATGGATGCTTCCCTAACACCGGACACCCATATACACACCTTGTACAGTTGCTTCAGTATCAATACAGATATTGTTTGATGATTGTAGGATCAGTATGGATGATTATGTTGTTTTCTTGCAGGATTAGTTCGTTTGGAGACTACGTGGCAGAGTTGGGTCATCCCTACCTGTGGGTGCAGAGTCTAGGAGGACTGCAGTTCCCCAGTGAAGCCCCAGAGGTGTGTGTGGGGGTGGCCCTGCCATTGTGTATAGTAAAATGTCTCCTGCTATGGGGGGGGGGGGGGGGGGGGGGGTGTGTGTGTGTGTGTGTGTGTGTGTGTGTGTGTGTGTGTGTGTTAACCCTGCTATGTATGTGTGTGTGTGTTTTTCAGGGTTTGCGTGCAGGCAGTTCTCTTAGTGCCAGTCACATGGAGAGCACCATGAAGCTGCTGAGAGGACGAGTCCAGTCACGTCTGGCCCTGCACAAACAGTTCTCCTCACTAGGTACACACACATCTGGCCCTGCACAAACGGTTCTCCTCACTAGGGACACACTCGTCTGGCCCGGCATAAACAGTTCTACTCACATTTCTCATCTCTGGCTACACACAGACTAAATAACCTGTCTCCTGCATGCTGTTGGTATTGTTTGTCTGGTTTCAGAACACAGTATCGTTCCAGTGTCCACGGAGTGCCAGCACCTGTTCCCTGCTAAGGTTCTCTCCCGCCTGGCTCGCTGGACAACCATGTCACATCAGGAGTACACAGTAAGACACGCACAAATCTCCCGTTGTGTTTCATCTCGCTACGCAATCGAGGAGTACACAGGAAGCGCACAATCTTGACTACAACTCAACCTCGCACTCACTAACTTCTGGCTCTCATTGGAGCTGCGGTGTAGATGGTGTTGCTATAAAAAGCATTGTGTAAAACAAGGCGGTTTAATTAAGTAAAACATATACTGGTAGCTTACTTTTCTTTGTGTGTTCGATCTCTCTAGAATCTGTCGTTCACGCAGCATGTGTCAGACGCAGGTCTGGCTCGGGAAACTGACCTGTTCTTCATGGCTGTGGTGGAGAGAGGAACAGGTAAAAATCAGGGCCCAAAGTGATGATTCACTACTTAATATATGAAGACATTCCTGAAGAAATGGAGGCCTCTCTCTTTGCTTTGTTTGGACCATAAGGTCCCTTAGAAAAGTCTGGAACATAAGCTATTTCTCTCCCCCCCCCCCCCCCCCCAGCTCGTCTTCAGGCTGCAGTGGTGTTGAACCCCCGTTATCCAGAAATCTCTCCTCTGTTTGCTCTTTCACTCAGCTGGAAGGGCGAGTGCAGCGGACGTACCGATGACAACCTTAGAGTGAGTGTATACACACACACACACACACACACACACACACACACACACACACACACACACACACACTGAATATGAGACCCTAATCCAGGGGAGGATCTCTATGTTCTGTTATGTCCTTTGATGTCACTGGTTAGTCATGCACACCGGCTGTGACTGACATGTGTAACCCCTCCCCCAGGCCATGGAGAGTGAGGTGAATGTGTTTAAGTCGGAGCTCCAGGGGCCCCGCCCAGGGCACCAGCTGCTAACCAATCAGGTGGCTCGTCTGTGTGTCTGTCTGGACGTATACCTGGAGACCGACGGACAGGATGACAGCGTGGAGGGACCACGGGAGTTTCTCCGAGAGAAGATGTGTCTACGCACCGTAAGGTAGGCACGCACGCGCGTACACACTTACTCACACACTCCTTTCTCAGTATTTCTGACAGCGTGTTTCTCTCTGGTTGTGTTTCAGGGGTCCGAACCGTCTGAAGCCGTTCAAGTACAACCACCCCCAGGGCTTCTTCAGTCACCGCTGACCTCCCCCTTAACCCCTATCCCTTCACCTCTTATATCTTACACCTGATTTCATAGTCCACCTCAAGGCTTCTTCAGTCACCCCTAAACGTTACCTTCTGCCACGTCCCTGCCCTCATATCCCCCTCTCTTTTTTAATACACTGTAGTTTTGTCTGTTTTAGTTTCACACATTCTGTGTGTTGGTTGGACAATAAAAAGATAGTGATTTTGTTTGAATCAGCAAGTTCTTGGTATTTTTTTGTTCGCTGCTATGATTTATGTTCAGCTGTATTCTATCATGAATTACCTCTCCTATCTTCCGCCTCTCTTAGCTATTGCATATTTCATCATCTCTCCCTGCCTTCCCTCTCCATTATTTATTTTTTTCTTCTCTGCATCGGATCACATTATTTTATGGCTTTTATTATCTTGGCTCAGCACTTCTCTAAGCTGACTCATACCCACTGGTTCTGGAAATACAGAGAATACATTATCTCACACACACACACACACACACACACACACACACACACACACACACACACCTAAAAATGCATTCCCTATCCTGTAGTAAGAGCTGATAACAGGACTACTGGTGGACTGGATCACTGCTCTGGATTTAAACGGACATTGGTGCTGCATCACAGAATCCCAGTAGCCCTCTCCCCTGCAGGACACATTCCACTGTTAGGATGTAGCCACGGTGTTTTTTGGGGCTCCTTATGCCATGGGGATCATTCTGAGGACGTTTTTTGCTGCAGGTTGTCTCCTGTTAATACACAGTCATCCATCAGACATAAAGAGATTTACATTTTGCCATTACAACCCCAAGGAGAAACTAATGATCATGAGGAAAGAATTCAAGGAGAAACTTAATGTTTATGGTGATATACAGTCAGAATTCAGGGAGATACAGCATCTCGATGTCAACAGAACAACTTCCTTCAGAAAGTATTCATACCCCTTGAAATATTCCACATTTTGTTGTGTTTTAGCCTTAATTCGAGATGGATTAAATATACAGTACTAGTCAAATGTTTGGACACCTACTCATTCCAGGGTTTTTCTTTATTTTTACTATTTTCTACATTGTATAATAACAGTGAAGATATCAAAACTATGAAATAACACATGGAATAATGTAGTAACCAAAAAGATTATAAAAACAGAAGAATATAAAATCAATAATATATTTTTATTTGTGTAACATTTTGGTTACTAAATTATTCCATGTGTTATTTCATAGTTTTGATGTCTTCACTATTCTACAATGTAGAAAATAGTAATAATAAAAAAAAAAAAATTGAATGAGTAGGTGTGTCCAAACTTGACTGGTGTGTACTGTACAGTATATATTTTTCTCAACCGTCTATGCACAACACCCCATAATGACACAGTGAAAACATGTTTTTAGAAATGTTTGCAGATGTATTGAAAATGAAATCCAGAAATGCCAAGTTTACATAAGTATTCACACCCCTGAGTCAATACTTGATTGAAGTATCTTTGGCAGCAATTACAGCTGTGAGTCTTTCTGGATAAGTCTCGAAGTGCTTTCCACACCTGGAATGTGCATCATTTGCCCATTTTATTATTTTCAAAATTCTTCAAGCTCTGTCAAATTGGTTGTTGAACATTGCTCGACAACCATTTTCAGCTCTTGCTATAGATTTTCAAGTAGAATTAAGTCAAAACTGTAACTCGGACACTCAGGGAATACTCCTTTCTTCTTGGTAAGAAACTCCTTGTGTTTAGGTTGTCCTACTGAAAGGTGAATTCATCTCCCAGTGTCTGGTGGAAAGCAGACAACCAAGTTTTCCACTAGGGTTTTGCCTGTGCTTAGCTCCATTCCGTAAATATTTTATCCTGAAACTCCCTAGTCCTTAACAATTACAAGCATACCCATAGCATGATGCAGCCACCACTATGTTTGAAAATTGGTAGAGTGGTACTCAGTAATGTATTTGCCACAAACATAACACTTTATTCAGGACAAAAAGTTAATTGCTTTGCCACATTTTTTGCAGTAGTTCTTTAGTGCTTAATTGCAAACAGGGTGCATGTTTTGGAATATTTTTATTCTCTACAGGCTTTTTTTTCATTCTGTCAATTCGGTTAGTATTGTGGAGTAACTACAATATTGTTGATCCATCCTAAGTTTTCTATCACAACTATTTAAACTCTGAAACTGTTTTAAAGTCACTATTGGCCTCATGGTGAAATCCCTGGCTGGTTTCCTTCCTCTCTGGCAACTGAGTTAAGAAGGACACTTGTATCTTTGTTGTGACTGGGTGTATTGATACACCATCCAAAGTCTAATTAATAACATCACCATGCTCAAAGGTATATTCAATGTTTGCTTTTTTATTTTTACCCATCTACCAATAGGTGCCCTTCTTTGTGAGGCATTGGAAAACCTCCCTGGTCTTTGTGGTTGAATCTGTTTTAAATTCACTGCTCGACTGAGGGACCTTTTTATAGATAATTTATATGTGTGGGGTATAGAGATTAAGTAGTCATTCCAAAATAATATTAAACACTATTATGCACCCATGCAATTTAATGTTACTTGTTAAGCACATTTTTACTCCTGAACTTATTTAGGCTTGCCATAACAAGGTCCTTGAATGCTCACACGTCAGCTTTTCATTTATGAAATTTGTAAAAAAAAAAAAATATATTAAAACATAATTAATTATGGGGTATTGTGTATAGGCCAGTGATGACAAATCATAATGGATTACCATTTTAAATTAAGGCCGTAACACAACATGTGGAAAGAGTCAAGAGGTGTGAATACTTTCTGAAGGCACTGTACATGCGCTCCAGTCCCTATGGAAAACATTGTTTCCATTGTAACTCCACAGCATATCACAACTACCAACTCCACTGTAGTTTCCACAATGATTGTGGACAACTGTAACCTCAAGGACATCATAGACAGGACTCTAAAACTGACATCAAAGTCTAATGGAAGCCTTTGTTGTGAAATAAAGGTTGTGATGTCTGTTTATAGTACTTCTCATAATGTGGTCTCACTGCTCCGTCTTTAGCAGCACATGCATGGAGCCTCAGATTAACTGGTGTAGATCATCTCTGGCTTGGCAGGTTACTCCAGAATCGATCTACTAGATGGTGTACGTTATCATACTTTTTATGATGATAATTATGCTTTTGGACTGTTTTGATCCATGCTTACTGTTTCAGCAGGCTAGCTTTGTGGAGCAGGTATAGAAGAGTTAAAATGAGGGTGCGATGAGGATGAGGGACTAAGGATAATCGCGAGAGGTGCATGGGGCAGCTGTATTCTCTAACTCTAACTAGGATGTTGTGGAGTAGAAAGAAGAGGGGGAACTGCTCTGTTCAGGTAGCGCTGTTCTCCACCACACCTGATTTTTGTATGAGCCCAGGCTATGTGACGTCAGAGCAGGGAGGGGAGGTGCACTCCTCAGCCGCAATGCAGTACAGCACACACTCACACACCCGCATAGTGAGATCCTCACACCTCTCATCTTCCTCACCTCCGCTGTGCTTCTTTTCATACTACCTCAGTTGGTGTTCCGTTCAGAACTGTTCCTCTCTTCATAGTGTGTATACTGACGTACAGTTGAAGTAGGAAGTCTACATACACCTTAGCCAAATACATTTAAACTCAGTTTTTCACAATTCCTGACATTTAATCCAAGTAAAAATTCCCTGTTTTAGGTCAGTTAGGATCACCACTTTATTTTAAGAATGTGAAATGTCAGAATAATAGTAGAGAGATTTATTTCAGCTTTTATTTCTTTCATCACATTCCCAGTGGGTCAGAAGTTTACATACACTCAATTCGTATTTGGTAACATTGCCTTTAAATTCTTTGACTTTGGTCAAACGTTTCGGGTAGCCTTCCACAAGCTTCCCACAATAAATTGGGTGAATTTTGGCCCATTCCTCCTGACAGAGCTGGTGTAACTGAGTCAGGTTTGTAGGCCTCCTTGCTCGCACACTTTCAGTTCTGCCCACAAATTTTCTATAGGGTTGAGGACAGGACGTTGTGATGGCCACTCCAATACCATGACTTTGTTGTCCTTAAGCCATTTTGCCACAACTTTGGAAGTATGCTTTGGGTCATTGTCAATTTGGAAGACCCATTTGCGACCAAGCTTTAACTTCCTGACTGATGTCTTGAGATGTTGCTTCAATATATCCACATAATTTTCCTGCCTCATGATGCTATCTATTTTGTGAAGTGCACCAGTCCTTCCTGCAGCAAAGCACCCCCACAACATGATGCTGCCACCCCCGTGCTTCACGGTTGGGATGGTGTTCTTCGGCTTGCAAGCCTCCCCCTTTTTCCTCCAAACATAACGATGGTCATTATGACCAAACAGTTCTCTTTTTGTTCTCATCAGACCAGAGGACATTTCTCCAAAAAGTACGATCTTTGTCTCCATGTGCAGTTGCAAAACCGGCCTTTCAAGTTACGTCGATATAGGACTTGTTTTACTGTGGATATAGATACTTTTATACCTGTTTCCTCCAGCATCTTCACAAGGTCCTTTGCTGTTGTTCTGGGATTGATTTGCACTTTTCGCACCAAAGTACGTTCATCTCTAGGATACAGAACACGTCTCCTTCCTGAGCAGTATGATGGCTGCGTGGTCCCATGGTGTTTATACTTGCGTACTATTGTTTGTACAGATGAACGTGCTACCTTCAGGCGTTTGGAAATTGCTCCCAAGGATGAACCAGACTTGTGGAGGTCTACAATTTATTTTTCTGAGGTCTTGGTTGATTTCTTTTTATTTTCCCATGATGTCAAGCAGAGGCACTGAGTTTGAAGGTAGGCCTTGAAATACATCCACAGGTACACCTCCAATTGACTCAAATTATGTCAATTAGCCTATCAGAAGCTTCTAAAGCCATGACATAATTTTCTGGAATTTTCCAAGCTGTTTAAAGGCACAGTCAACTTAGTGTATGTAAACTTCTGACCCACTGGAATTGTGATAAGTGAAATAATCTGTTAACAATTGTTGGAAAAATTACTTGTGTCATGCATAAAGTAGATGTCCTAACCAACTTGCCAAAACTAGAGTTTGTTAAAAACGTGGTTGAGAAACGAGTTTTAATGACTCCAACCTAAGTTCCGACTTCAACTGTACATGAGAGGAACTAGACGGGAGCAATACAGTTTCTGTAGTCTAGTACCTCAGTACTGTACCAGTAAACCAGTCTAGTACCTCAGTACTGTACCAGTAAACCAGTCTAGTACCTCAGTACTGTACCAGTAAACCACCAGTCTAGTACCTCAGTACTGTACCAGTAAACCACCAGTCTAGTACCTCAGTACTGTACCAGTAAATGATCCATTTTAGCAAGCAATTTTTTTCTCACTGGACACGCACTGGTTTAATCAATGTTTCCACGCCATTTCAATTTAATTACATTGAACCAATGTGGAATAGACGTTGAATTGACGTCTTTGCCCAGGTCAGGTCGAGACCATCACTGCGGCAATCAGTATAATTCACACCAGAGTATATCTTAGTATTAGAATGATATAATAATGAGAACACACAGAAATTGTTCAGTTTGAACCTTTTTTATTAGTTTCATCAGTTTGTATTGCATATTCTCAGCAGTTTATACATGGCACAGTCATCCCTGACTTCAGAGTTCTCCTCCCTGACCTAGCATACTAACCACAGCACAGTGACTCAGCACAACCAGACAGGGAGCTGTTTAAGGTGCACAATGAGCGGGTTCATAGTCTCTCTGCTTTTTATAGTTGTCAATATAATATAGTCATTTATATCGTCATAAATATACACATACAGTACAATATATTCATCTGACACAATCTTTTATAGACATTTGTTGACATCTCTGCCCTTGAAGGCTTCAGAAGGTACATGGCCCTGTGCTGTGCTCCCAGCCAGAGCGATGTTGCTGTTTTAATGCACTTGTTATTATTGACGGGAAGTCACATTCAGATAGAGTTTAGAGCATTCTGCATTCTTTACAGTCATACATTAGAAGAAGCATCATATCAGGGTTGAGTACCCAGGGATTAGTAACTAGAGAAACACTATTTCTTTGCTTGTTTACTGTTTGTCTCTTACTCTGCTCTGGCCTCCCTTTACAAAGGTTTGTCAGATCTTCTCATACACAACAGGTTAGTGATTCACTTCATGGCTTTCTCTTTGACCTCAGTGCTGGAGGACTTTTCGTCCTTCTCTGCCTTCCCTTCCACCTTCGTATCCTTCGCCTCTTTACTGTCAGACCCTTTAGAGGCCTCCTGCTTGTCCTCCTGCACCTCCTCTTTGGGCTCTGGTTTCTTCTCTTTCTTGCTCTCTGTTTTCTCTGGGGATTCTTTGGGGGCAGGCTTCAACTCTGCCTGAAGTTTGTCGTCTGTTTTGGACGGGGCCTGTTTCTCATCTTCCTTCTTAGCAGGGGTGGGGCTCTCCTTGGCGGGGGCGGGCTTCTCCTCTGCAGGCTTGGCCAAGGTGACGGCAGGAGGGGCAGGTGTTGGGGTCTCCTCTGGCTTGCTCTCCTTCTTGGGATCTGGTTTGTCTGTCTTCTCCTCAGCCTTCTCTTTAGGCTGGCTCTCACTCTTCTCTTTCTCCTTGGGTTCTGGCTCCTGTTTCTTCTCTTTTACAGGCTGGGGTTGTTCCTTCTCTTTCTTCTCCTCCTTGGCTGGTTTGTCTTCTGCAGGGGGCTTGGCCTTCTCCTGGATGGGAGACTTGGGGAGAGGGGACTTGGGAGGAGGGGACTTGGGAGGAGGGGACTTGGGTTCAGGAGACTTGGGGAGAGGGGACTTGGGAGGAGGGGACTTGGGAGGAGGGGACTTGGGAGGAGGGGACTTAGACTCTGGGGATTTGCTAGGGGGAGATTTAGATGGTGATTTCACATCCAGGGATTTGGGCTGGGGAGATTTCTCTGTGGGAGATTTGGGGGCAGGAGACTTGGCGGGTGATTTGGGGAGGGGAGATTTGGGCTGTGGGGTTTTGGTGGGAGACTTAGATGGAGAAGCGGCCTCAGGTGACTTAGACTTCTCTTCCGCTTTCTCCTCACCTGCCTCCTCTTCCTCCTTATCCTCAGATCCTTCCTCTTCCTCCTTATCACCCTCTTCCTCCTCTCCTCCCTTATCCTCAGCTCCTTCTCCCTCTTCTACCTCAGCTTTGGTCTCATCATCTTCCTCATCCTTTACTTCCTCTTCCTTCTCTTCGCCCTTCTCCTCGTCCTCTCCTTCCTCTGTCACCTCAGTGACCTGTGTCTCATCCGTCTGTTCCTCCAGTATGACTGTGTCTGAGAGCTCCTCGCCCTTCAGCTTAAGGTGAACGGAGGAGTAGGAGAACAGGCTTGGCCCAGATAGGAACCGAGTCTCCTCCCCTTCCAGCAGCTTCCTGTTTAGGGGAAGAACATGGGAAGTACAGTCTGAGTTGGGTGTGTCAATACAGTCTCCTGTTTAAAAAAATTAAATATTCCAAGCGCAAGGTTGTTCAGAGCCAGTCTGAACACCCTTAACCTCTTCCCCTTAACCCCTGACCCACCTGTAGGCAGCTATCTCAATGTCCAGAGCCATCTTGACGTTCAGCAGCTCCTGGTATTCTCTCAGCTGACTTGCCATCTCCCACTTAGTACTCTTCAGCTCACCGTCCAGCTGGTGGATGGTCTCCTACACACACACACACACAGACACACACACGTTGGTGAGCAATGTGTCAGAATGAAGGAGAAAGAGAAAAGCCAGACAGATGGTCAGTCAGGCAGAGGAGTGTACCTGTAGGGAGTGGATATCTCCATGATGTCTGTCCTCACTATCCATGCATTGTCTCTCCAAAGAGTCCTTGGTTCCTTTGAGGGTCTCCAGTTCGATGGTGCGACTCTGCAGCTGCCGTCTATACTCGGCTATCTCCTCTTGGGCACCGCGGATTGCATCCGTGTTAGAGTGAGCTGCATCCGCCAACCGTTCCATACGCACTTCAGAAGGTGGGGGGACAGGGTCAGAGACAGGGTGTTAGAGGTCATGGGAACAGGGGCTATAACACAAAATTATAAAATAGTCTCCTGTCTTAGGACTGGCCAGGTGCCTGAATGCTTTTCTGTATTGAGCTTTAGTAAAGGTCTGTCACTGAGAACACACATCCTCTCCTCCAGGAAGGAGTGACCTTGACAGTGCCTGTCTGTCTGTCTGTCTGTCAGAGGTCTGACTCAGATATATGACACTGAACAACATATTGATGAAAATCTTATCAAAAGAAACTTCCAAGGAGTCTTGAATGCGCCATCTTAGGGACCTAATACTGCTGACTCATAGTTGCCTACGGCAGGAATGCATGATGAACAGTAATAAGATTTTCCAAACAGGACTGTAGGTGACAAGTGGCAGGTGGACAGATGGTAAAAGACACGAGTTTACACCAGACAGAACACGTAGTCCTCTCCATAAAATAAACCAGTGGGCTATTTCACCACATTATTCACATCCAATACTTTTTCCAAATGCAATCATAGCCTATCATTTCATAACTATGGCGTTTGATTCGAAAGTACCCTTGTCACTCAAGGTGTCATTTTAGTAATTGGTATGCACTCATGGGATGATGTTTACGCAGGTTTAGCTGAATATATAGCCTAGAGAGTTTTAATGCAGTTTGCTTCCAATGGTGATCTTACGAGGCATCAATGTCCCAAATGGGATTGATAATAGCCTATATGCACCACTATGTACCACTAGCCTATTTGATTGTAAAACCAAAGCGCTCCCAAGTTCAGCACCATGGACAGCGAACAAGGATGCGTCACCGCACGGCCACACATTATAGTCCTATAAGACTATAAAATTGGCTTTCTCACGACCACTCTTGGTAAAACCAGATGGGTATTAAAGATATTAAGGTGATATAAAGTTTGATATAAAGTTGCACCTCTCACCTTTGAACCATCCCTCTGCCTGCATTGCGCTCTTGGTCGCGTGGCCATCCAGCTGAGCGCGGATCTCCCGCAGTGCGCTCGTGACGTCCGCCTTGATCGTGTCTCGAGCCTCGAACCTCACCTGTGCACCCTGGATCTGTGCGAGCATCTCGGCCACCTCATCCTCGTGGTTCTTCTTTAGGAACGCGGCTTCTTCCTGCAGTGCGAACAGCTTCTTGTCCAGCTCCAGCCGCGCGAGCCCAGACTCATCCACATACTTGTTCATGACGCGTGCTGCGGCCTCCAGCTCCTCCCGGCTGCGTGCCTCGTCCTCGAGCCTGGTCCGCACATGCTGGATGTCCTCTTCAAGGTGGTCATGCTCCAAGAGTGTGCGTGCCTTCTCTCCGGTCAACTGCTGGACCATAACCCTCAGGTCCTCCAGCTCACGCTGATAGTGCTCTCCCACGGTAGCGCGCCCCGTCTGGCTCTGTCGCAGCGCAGCCGCTTCCTGCTCCAGATTCGAGTTAATCATCTCGAGGTTCCGCACCTTGTCGATGTACCCGGCGAACCGGTCGTTGAGTGTCTGCAGAATCTCCTTCTCGTTCCTCCGAGTCATGTCGCCGTTAAAGATTTCCAAGCTGTCGGCAGAGGCTGCCTGGCTGTAGGCCGGGCGGCGGCGCTGGGAGGTCGTCCATGGCTGGGAGTGGTAGCCGGAGGAGGAGAGGGAAGCCGCGGGCCGGGCAGAGTGTCCCTGTGGTGTCCTGCGATAGGAGCCGTGGCCGTAGAGGTAGTCCAGTGGGTAGCTCATCTCTAAGCCGGATGCAGACTGCGGCAGGGTGACGAGAGATGAGCTTTTATACCGCGCGAGGAGAAACTCACAACAGCACGAACAATCTCTCTCTTTAAAGAGACATCATCTTCGCTATCGTCATCACCACCCTTTCCTTGTCACACAGACTAACTACAGAAACACCATGATACAGCGCATGATAGGCTTCTTGAATTTTCACCCAAATGTCCAGTTGTATAATATGATTTACTCTTCATTTCTGAGTGCCCACAATGTGATTATGTGCCATATTCGTTACAGTAGACCGAGGCCAATCGGCTTCAACTTTTTGAAACAAATTATGTCCACAATACCATGTTCACCAGAAGAAAAGTATATGATTGTGTTTGGACTAGTTGAACGTTTTATGTGCAGCTTTTTATTCTATTTGTCAGTGCTGTGAATACATGACAGTGTGTGTGGTTCTGTCAGTGCGCCAGGTGTGTCCCCCAGGTGGGTTGGAGTGGATCTGCAGACTCACACTGCAGAGGTAATCAGACTGCACATCAGCAGAAAGCAGCTCCTTCTCTTTGTCTCTCCCCGCTCTCGCTTTCCCTCTCTCTCACACACACACCTGGCCCACTGACAACTTTACACCTCATAACAGTGTGTGAGGTTTGACGTCTTCATCATGATCCCTAGAAATGTATATAAGTGGATGGATAAGAATTACCTCTGTCAATAACCCAGGTTCTTTGAAAAATCAGACAGCGGAGAATTAAGAATGCACACAACTTGCTATTTTAGTGCGGTCCTTGTAGGTGTGTCAGCTGATTTGGAAGAATGTGTCTGAGGAGAATAATTCTGTCCCTACTACAGCACCTATTGATCAGACACACACACACACACACACACACACACACACACACACACACACACACACACACACACACACACACACACACACACACACACACACACACACACACACCATGGCTGTAAATCTTAAAGGAACATCTTAAATATCTCTCGGTCACTGTAAAGTTCTGCAGCCCCATTTTCCACAACGTTATACCATCACGATCTTGGATACAAAGACCGAAATGTTTCTGCACGTGTCAACATTGCACAAACCCTTGTATTTTCTCTGTTTTTATATGGCAGGTGATCACCCTCAGACGTTGTCATGGCCTTCTCCTCAGTGACATAAACTCTCACATCACATTGACATTTTTGTCATTTAGCAGATGCTCTTATCCAGAGCGACTCACAGAAGCCTGGTCGGCATGGTGATTCGAATCAGCAACTCTTTGGCCCAACGCTCTTAACCGCTAGGCTACCTGCCACATATTTCTCATCACATTTATAATCACATATTCATAATCACATATTTATCAGACAGAGTATCACATTTAGACCAGAAATGAACACTTCACATGCTTTTAGTCCCAGTTACTCACTACATCCACTATATACAGTGCCTTCGGAAAGTATTCAGACGCCTTGACGTTTTCCTCATTTTGTTACGTTACAGCCTTGTTCTAAAATGGATTTAAAAAAAAAAAAATCCTCGGCAATCTACACACAACACCCCATAATGACAAAATGAAAGCAGGTTTTTAGAAATGTTTGCAAATGTATTAAAAACAGAAATACCTTATTTACGTAAGTATTCATATCCTTCGCTATGAGACTTGAAATTGAGCTCAAGTGCATCCTGTTTCCATTGATCAACCTTGAGATGTTTCTACAACTTGATTGGTGTCCACCTGTGGTAAATTCAATTGATTGGACATGATTTGGAAAGGCACACACCTGAAAATTGTCCGTAGAGCTCCGAGACAGGATTGTGTCGAGGCAAAGATCTGGGGAAGGGTACCAAAACATGTCTGTAGCATTGAATGTCCCCAAGAACACAATGGCCTCCATCATTATTAATTTGGAACCACCAAGACTCTTTCCAGAGCTGGGCGCCCGGCCAAACTGAGGAGTCAGGGCAGAAGGGCCTTGGTCGGGGAGGTGACCAAGAATCCGATGGTCCCTCTGACAGAGTGCCAGAGTTCCTCTGTGGAAATGGGAGAGCCTTCCAGAAGGACAACCATCTCTGCAGCACTCCACCAATCAGGCCTTTATGGTAGAGTGGCCAGACAGAAGCCACTCCTCAGGTACAGCCTGCTTGTAATTTGCCAAAAGGCACCTAAAGACTCTCAGACCATGAGAAACAAGATTCTCTGGTCTGATGAAACCAAGATTGAACTCTTTGGCCTGCATGCCAAGCGCCACCTCTGGAAGAAACCTGGCACCATCCCTACGGTGAAGCATGGTGGTGGCAGCATCATGCTGTGGGGATATTTTTCACTGGCAGGGACTGGGAGACTAGTCAGGATCGAGGCAAAGATGAATGGAGCAAAGTACAGAGAGATCCTTGATGAAAAACTGCTCCTGAGTGCTCAGGACCTCAGACCGAGGCGAAGGTTCACCTTCCAACAGGAGAATGACCCTAAGCACACAGCCAAGACAATGCAGGAGTGGCTTTGGGACAAATCTCTGAATATCCTTGAGTGGCCCAGCCAGAGCCCGGACTTGAACCCAATCGAACATCTCCTGAGAGCCCTGAAAATAGTTGCGCAGCAATGCTCCCCATCCAACCTGACAGAGCTAGAGAGGATCTGCAAAAAAGAATGGGAGAAACTCCCGAAATACCTGTGTGCCAAATATATATTTTTAACTAGGCAAGTCTGTAAATAAGAATGTGTTCTTAACTATGACAGCTTACTGGGGAGCAGTGGGTTAACTGCCTTGTTCAGGCGCAGAATGACTGATTTTTACCTTGTCAGCTCAGGGATGCGAACCAGCAACCTTTCGGTTACTGGCCCAATGCTCTAACCACTAAGACTCGAGGCTGTAATCGCTGGCAAAGATGCTTCAACAAAGTACTGAGTAAAGGGTCTGTATATTTATGTAAATTAGCAAAAATTCTAAACCAGTTTTTTTTCCCCTTGTCATTATAGGGTATTGTGTGTAGATTGATGGGGAAAAACAATTTAATACATTTTACAATAAGGCTGTAACCTAACAAAATGTGGAAAAAGTCAAGGGGTCTGAATACTTTCTAAAAGCACTGTATGAGTTCACTGCGAGTGGAGCAGAGATCACTGAGCCAGAATGGAGGGGTGGCCTGCATTCTCAGTCCTTGGAATGTCAATCAGTTTGAAGTTTGAGGAAGGCAAGTGAAGTGGAAAAGGATGAAGGAAGAGAAAGAGAATAGGGGAGGAGGAGGGAGATGGGGAGATAGACTTGATGGACATGGAGGGAGGAGAGAGATGATGGAGGGAGGGTGAAGAGAGTGACCTTGGGAAGACAGAACTCTACTGGCAGGCCTCATATAGATGAGTCAGTGTTGGACGTTTTGGATGATATTACATAGAGAGAGAGAGAGAGAGAGAGCTCAACCATTTCCAGGTCCATTGACATGTACTTGTCTTTGGTGACCTAAACACCAGAACTCGACAAGAACCTGACACCTTCAGCACACAGAGGGACAAGCACTTACCTGGAGGGGACAGCATTCCCTCCTAAATATGCCCCCCTAGACACAGCTACAACAAAACAACCAAGAAAAATGGGTCACAACTTTTGCAGCTCTGTCACACACTGGGTCTGTACAGAGTCAATGGTAGGCTTCGAGGGGATTCCTACAGTAGGTTAACCTACAACTCATCTCTTGTGGCTGAAGTACTATGGACAACTTTATCACTGACCTCATCCTAGAGTCTCTCAGCACGTTCAGTCAGCCAACTAACACCCTTATCAGACCACAACAAAATCCCAATCTACTTGAACAGAGCAATATTCAGCCATGAGGTGGCGAAGCCGAACAAACTGCATGCTATTAAGAAATGCTATAGATGGAAAGAGGGTAGTGTAGAAACGTACCAAAAAACAATTGACCAACAACAAATCCAATCCCTCCTAGACAAAATGTTTCTCTTCAATAGTGAAGGTGTGAACTTTGCAGTAGGAAGCCTGAACAGTAAATGTAACCTATCACCTAGCATATCAAATAAAAACATTCTAGAAGAAAACCGAAGAAAACTAACAAAAATGAGAAATAGTTTGATGAACAATATAAAAACCTAAGAAAGAAATTGAGAAACCTATCCAACCAGAAACACAGATAACCAGAACCTACGCATTCACTATGGGGAAACACTAAAACAGTAAAGAAATACAAAAAGAAAAAATAAAGAACAGCATGTCATAAAACAGCTCTCTTGTGATTGAAGAATACATAGAATAAAATCCCTGTTGTGGAAATTTTAACACATTAAACAAACAACACAATTAGCCATCTATCCAAAATGGAGATGTATGGATAAACCACTTCAACATTTTAGGCCATATAACAAAGAACCAAGAGCAAACATATGCATGATCATTTGCAAAACTCAGAATCAGCTATTAAAGTCTAACAGAATCCGCCGGATTCTCCAATTACATTGAATGAGCTACAGGACAAAATACAAACTCTCCAACCCAAAAAGGCCTGTGATGTTGATGGTATACTAAACAAAATGATAAAATACACAGACCACAAATTAAAATGGCCTATACTTAAACTCGTCAATATTATCCTCAGCTCCGGCATCTTCCCCAATATTTGGAACCAAGGTCTGATCACCCCAATCCATAAAAATGGAGACGAATTTGACCTCTACAGTTGCACTGGAATCTGCGTCAACAGTAACCTCAGGAAAATCCTCTGCAGTATCATCAAAAGCAGACTAACATTTCCTCAGCGAAAACAATGTCCTGAGCAAATGTCAAATGGCTTCTTACCAAAATATCACACGGCAGACCACGTGTACACCCTGCAAACCCTAATTTACAAAACAAAAAAGCTATTCTGAAAATCAATGTACACAAACAAGTGTGCAGTTAAAATTGGCAATAAAGAGCCGTGGGGCGAGACAGGGATGCAGCTTGAGTCCAACGCTTTCAACATATATATCAATTAATTGGCGAGGGAATTAGAACAGTCTGCATCACCGTGCCTCACCATACTAGACTCTGAAGGAAAATGTTTGCTGTTTGCAAATGATATGGTGCTTCTGTCCCCAACCAAGGAGGGCCTACAGCACCACCTATATCTTCTGCACAGATTCTGTCAGACTTGGGCCCGGACAGTAAATCGCAGTAAGACGGTGGTGTTCCAAAAAAGTTACACTTGCCAGGACAATAAATGCAAATTCTTTCTATATACTGTTGCCATAGATTACACAAAGATTTACACCTACAGTTGAAATCGGAAGTTTACATACACCTTAGCCAAATACATTTAAACTCAGTTTTTCACAATTCCTGACATTTAATCCTAGTAAAAATTCCCTGTCTTAGGTCAGTTAGGATCACCACTTTATTTTAAGAATGTGAAATGTCAGAATAATAGTAGAGAGAGATTTTTTTCAGCTTTTATTTCTTTCATCACATTCCCAGTGGGTCAGAAGTTTACATACACTCAATTAGTATTTGGTAGCATTGCCTTTAAATTGTTTAACTTGGGTCAAACGTTTTGAGTAGCCTTCCACAAGCTTCCCGCAATAAGTTGGGTGAATTTTGGCCTATTCCTCCTGACAGAGCTGGTGTAACTGAGTCAGGTTTGTAGGCCTCCTTGCTCGCACACACTTTTTCAGTTCTGCCCACAAATATTCTTATAGGATTGAGGACAGGGCTTTGTGATGGCCACTCCAATACCATGACTTTGTTGTCCTTAAGCCATTTTGCCACAACTTTGGAAGTATGCTTGGGGTCATTGTCAATTTGGAAGACCCATTTGCGACCAAGCTTTAACTTCCTGACTGATGTCTTGAGATGTTGCTTCAATATATCCACATAATTGTCCTCCCTCATGATGCCATCTATTTTGTGAAGTGCACCAGTCCCTCCTGCAGCAAAGCATCCCCACAACATGATGCTGCCACCAACATGATGCTGCTTCATGGTTGGGATGGTGTTCTTCAGCTTGCAAGCATCTCCCTTTTTCCTCCAAACATAATGATGGTCATTATGGCCAAACAGTTCTATTTTTGTTTCATCAGACCAGAGGACATTTCTCCAAAAAGTATGATCTTTGTCCCCATGTGCAGTTACAAACAGTTGTCTGGCTTTTTTATGGCGGTTTTGGAGCAGTGGCTTCTTCCTTGCTGAGCGGCCTTTCAGGTTATGTTGATGTAGGACTCGTTTCATTGTGGATATAGATACTTTGTACCTGTTTCCTCCAGCATCTTCACAAGGTCCCTTACTGTTGTTCTGGGATTGATTTTCACTTTTCGCACCAAAGTACGTTCATCTCTAGTGCCTCTTTGCTTGACATCATGGGAAAATCAAAAGAAATCAGCCAAGACCTCAGAAATAAAATTGTAGACCTCCACAAGTCTGATTCATCCTTGGGAGCAATTTACAAACGCCTGAAAGTAGCACGTTCATCTGTACAAACAATTGTACGCAAGTATAAACACCATGGGACCACGCAGCCTTTGCGGTATGACGGCTGTGTGGTCCCATGGTGTTTATACTTGCGTACTATTGTTTGTACAGATGAATGTGCTACCTTCAGGAGTTTGTAAATTGCTCCCAAGGATGAATCAGACTTGTGGAGGTCTACAATTTATTTTTGTGAGGTCTTGGCTGATTTATTTTGATTTTCCCATGATGTCAAGCAAAGAGGCACTGAGTTTGAAGGTAGGCCTACATCCACGGGTACACCTCCAATTGGATCAAATGATGTCAATTAGCCTATCAGAAGCTTCTAAAGCCATTACATACCTTTCTGGAATTTTCCAAGCTGTTTAAAGGCACAGCCAACTTAGTTTATGTAAACTTCTGACCCACTGGAATTGTGATACAGAGAAATAATCTGTCTGCAAACAATTGTTGGAAAAATTACTTGTGTCATGCAGAAAGTAGATGTCCTAACCGACTTGCCAAAACTATATTTGTCACATGCGCCGAATACAACAGGTAGACCTTACAGTGAAATGCTTACTTATAAGCCGTTAACCAACAATGCAGTTCTAAGAAAAATACAACCCCAAAAAATTATAGAGCAGCAGTAAACTAACAATAGTGAGGCTTTATACAGGGGGTGCCGGTACAGAGTTAATGTGCAGGGGCACATTAAGAGGTAGTATGTACATGTATGTAGAGTTATTAAAGTGACTATGCATAGATAATAGACAGAGAATAGCAGGGGGGGGGGGGCATTTGATTAGATGTTCAGGAGTCTTATGGCTTGGGGGTAGAAGCTGTTTAGAAGCCTCTTGGACATAGACTTGGCGCTCCGGTACCGCTTGCCGTGGGGTAGCTGAGAGAACTGTCTATGACTAGGGTGGCTGGAGTCTTTGACAATTTTCAGGGCCTTCCTCTGACACCGCCTGGTATAGAGGTCCTGGATGGCAGGAAGCTTGGCCCCAGTGATGTACTGGGCCGTACCCTTTGTGCCTTACCGTCGGAGGCCGAGCAGTTGCCATACCAGGCAGTGATGCAACCAGTCAGGATGCTCTCGATGGTGCAGCTGTAGAACATTTTGAGGATCTGAGAACCCATGCCAAATCTTTTCAGTCTCCTGAGGGGGAATAGGTTTTGTCGTGCCCTCTTCACGACTGTCTTGATGTGCTTGGACCAAGTTAGTTTGTTGGTGATGTGGACACCAAGGAACTTGAAACTCTCAAGAGGCAACATTAAAACAGCCCAGGTTATAGCAACCTCGTAATGGGTATAGGGAAAATTTGAGTATCATTTAGTAGCCTAAACCTATTGATGTTACATTGAACTGGGTGAATGTAATAAAGCACCCGATGTCCCAGGAACGCCAAGAATATCATCAAGGACCTCAGCCACCCTACCCACGCCTGTTCCCCAGGTGCAGGTGTGTCAAAACTGCGGCCGAGAGACTGAAAAACAGCTTCTATTTCGAGGCAATCAGACTGTAAATAGTCACCATTAACTGGTCTCCGCCCAGTATCCTACCCTGAACCTTAGTCACTGTTCTAGCCGGCTACCAAACGGTACTCTACCCTGCACCTTAGAGACTGCTGCCCTATGTACATAGTCATTGAACACTGGTCACTTTAATAATGTTTATATACTATTTTTTTATACTTCATATGTATATACTGTATTCTAGTCAAGGCTGATCCTATATACCATCACAGTGCTAGAGGTGTCACTACAGACCCTGGTTCGATTCCAGGCTGTATCACAACCGGCCGTGATTGGGAGTCTTATAGGGCGGCGCACAATTGGCTCAGCGTTGTCCGGGTTAGGCCGGGGTAGGCCGTCATTCTAAATAAGAATTTGTTCTTAACTGACTTGCCCAGTTAAATAAAAATCGGGAAACCAGTGGAGTACATATATCATTGTAAATACAACCGATATTATCTGTTTACTTATCGTTCCCTACTGTTCACACTACAACTATTTTCACATTGTTTTCACATTGTTAAAGTCACTGTACATAGCTGATAACATTTGAGTGCAATGTTTACTGTTCACTTGTATTTTTTTGTTGACGTTGTTTTAGTTTATTCTCACTTTAGTTTTTTCCCACTTGCTTTGGTAATGTAACATGTTTCACATGTCATTAAAGCCCATTTGAATGGAATCGAGAGAGTGTTGCCTGCTTTATCCAGTAGGCGGCGGTAGAGCAACATGGACGTACGCCGGACAGAACATTCTTCGCTGGCAAATAGCTTCCTGTCTTTGACTCCAGAAAGGGAAAGTTCGAAACAACAACAAAGAGACATGAGCGGTTGTATTTTTAATGATTTGTAAAGGATTGTGTGACAAAGATGTCTCATGTATCTGCTCCATGTTTGCTTGACAGATGGACTGAAGAAAATAACGTTATCGTAGACAAGTGGAAGGTGAGCTACTATATCTAGCTAGCTAGCTACCTAGCTAGCCAGCCAACAAAAGAAGGGTTATGTCTAGATGGATCCAACATTTGTCAGATTTATGTCAAAAGTATACGCTATATATACGCTATATTTACATTTTAGCTAACCCTAATCCTTTTTCTAATCTTAACCTATTTCTCAACCTGTCACGTAAATTCTCCTAAACTTGCTACAAATGATGGATCCCTTCTTGACCACAGTGTTGCCCTCTATCAATTGAATTTCGGCAGTTAACGTTATACTGAACAAAAATATGAACGCATCATGTAAAGTGTTGTTTTCATGAGCTGAAACAAAAAGCAGGTGCACCTTGTGTTTGGGGCAATAAAAGGCCACTCTAAAATGTGCAGTTTTGTCACAACACAATGCCATAGATGTTTTAATGGAGTGTGCAATTGGCATGCTGATTGCAGGAAGGTCCACCAGCGCTGTTGCCAGATAATTTCTCTACCATAAGCTGCCTCCAACGTAATTTTAGAGAATTTGGCAGTATGTCCAACTGGCCTCACAACCGCAGACCATGTGTAACCATGCCAGCCCAGGACTTCCACATCCGACTTCTTCACCAGCAGGATTGTCTGAGACCAGCCACCTGGACAGCTGATGACACTGGGTTTGCACAACCAATGAATTTCTTCACCAACTGTCAGAAACCGTCTCAGGGAAGCTCATCTGCATGCTTGTCGTCCTCACCAGGGTCTTTGCTGATGTCAAAGTTGTGAACAGATTGCCCCATGGTGGCGGTGAGGACTGAGTTATGATATGGGCAGGCAGGCATAAGCTATGGACAACAAACCCAATTAGATTTTATCGATTGCCATTTGGGTGCACAGAGATATCCTGAGGCCCATTTTCATGCCATTCATCCGCTGCCTTCACCTCATGTTTTAGCATGATAATGTACGGCTCCATGTCACAAGGATCTGTACACAATTCCTGGAAGCTGAAAATGTCCCAGTTCTTCCATGGCCTGCATACTCACCAGATGTCATCCATTGAGCATGTTTGGGATGCTCTGGATCAACGTTTACGACAGCGTGTTCCAGTTCCCGCCAATATCCAGCAATTTCGCACAGCCATTAAAGAGGTGTGGGACAACATTCCACAGGCCACAATCAACAGCCTCATCAACTCTATGCGAAGGAGATGTTGCGCCAGATACTGACTGGTTTTCAGATCCACGCCACAGTCTTTTTTTAAAGGTATCTGTGACCAACAGATGCATATCTGTATTCCCAGTCATGTGAAATTCATAGATTAGGGCCTAATTAATTTATTTCAATTGACTGATTTCCTTATGTTGCATGTCACGTCTTATATTTTTGTTCAGTGTAAATGCTTCCATAGCCTTCATGTCTAAAGGTGTTTTCTCATATAGTCCTCTTTAAAGTGAACTCTGGGGTAAAAAAAGAACAATAACTGTTCTCTTTGTATTCACATTGTCCTTGCCTCTGAATGGAGACTCAACTCTTTTGCCAGTTTACTTCACCAATTTTGTGGTCTGAGTCTTTGCTTTCACATTCATTGCTATATTTAGAAAGGAACCAATATCTTTTTCCAACATTAGCGCAATGCACTCTGGGTTTTTACAAAGTGCAGGACAAGCCATGCCATTAGCATGTGTTATCGGACAGCTAGCTCAATAATGGACTAAAGGAGCCTAATGTTACTCCTTAGTCCAGGGACCTTACATGTTCTGTTTAAAGGGAGAATTTGCTCTGGAAGCCAAAACAGCCAAATACTCCATTTTTAAATGTGAATCAATTCTCAATTGCAATACAGTTCTAGAAACATAAATCCCTCTACTTTAATATCACATCAAAACAATTTCACATGCAAAATATACACTTACTGTACACTGCTTTAACACAATTGTAACCCACAGTATTTTTCAGTGACAACACGTTTATGATGTCGGTCTTCCTTTTACACGCAAGTTCGGAGATGCAGATAGCTAGTTAGCACAGGTAGTCCACTCTCTCATCAGTCTGTTTTCCGTAAACAAGTGACCATAACATGGAAATCTGGCTGTGTGGGAACCCTAACACTTACC
This sequence comes from Salmo salar, assembly GCF_965601325.2. Classification (NCBI taxonomy): domain Eukaryota; kingdom Metazoa; phylum Chordata; class Actinopteri; order Salmoniformes; family Salmonidae; genus Salmo; species Salmo salar. Next base: position 17,085,354 of record NC_138314.1, on the reverse strand, counting down.
CTATAAAAGTGTGTATCAATATAAAAAAAAAATTCTCAATGACATGAGAGATAAGGGCCTTTTGCTTCCAAAACCGTACAGCAAGCGATACGTGCTAATGTTCAGACCAAGCATCACGGCTCTAAAACTCCCAACTACAATGACTCGTGTAATGTAATAGATCTGAGAGTCATCGTAACCCTTTTTCAGACAGCTAGATATTTTTCTCATCAATGTACACAAAATACCCCAAAATGACAGTGAAAACAGGTTTTTAGAAAATGTATTTTAAAAGTACTAGGGTCTGAATACTTATGTAAATGTGATATTTCAGTTTTTATTTTCAATAAATGTGCAACATTTCTAAACCTGTTTAATCAATTTTAGAATAAGGCCTGTAACGTAACAAAATGTGGAAAAAGTAAAGGGGTCTGAATACTTTCTGAATGCACTGTGCCTGCTTACATTTTGGAAGCTAATAGATTGCATTTAGTTGAGACAATTATAATCAGAAGATAATATTAACATGTAAATAGTATTGGTAACACAATATCTGCAGATTAAATCATTCTGTAATTAAATTGTACACCCAATGTAGGCTACTGTCCCTTTAAGAGCTAGCATTGATTTTGTACTCTATGTTGCGATTCTCACCAAATATTGTTGTCTTCTCACACTATTCAAGACCCATCATCAAATAAACAGCTTATGGAGCTCTCTCAGCCTGTAGGTCACATAATGCTAACAAATAGTTTGAACATCGTGTCGGTACAAAACTCCACACATTTCTGCATTTCTGTTCACGCTAGACAATAGAGATTTAATATACAAAAACAGCACATGTTTTTCATCATCAACCAGGTTTCATCCAACCTTTTTATGCAAGTAAAGTACATGTCGTATAAAAAATGTCATGACAGGCCTGATGGAAACAGAACATTTGTCGGTAAACTTTTCAAATGTCGACAAAACCAAATACGCCAGACAAGGTGGGATACTGGTGTGCCATCCCGCAGGCTCCACAATGGATTAGTCCACTCCGAGAAGTGTGAATCAGACAGTTTTCTCTTTTTTTGTCTATCTACCAAACAATCGACTAAATGGGGTCAGCCCTAGTGTGGTCCTCCCACGAAAACGCGTTGGGAATGCATGTGTTGGGAGCACAACATCATGCTTGTGTGACAGTTTTGAATGTGCGTCCAAAGGGAAATAAAAGTATTATTCGTTTTTCTTGCCCCCGAAGGACACTGTCTACCAGTCGTCCCCGCCTCCCACTGACACAGCAGATAGGATGCAAGGGCGATACCGTGTACTAGCTAGCTTGCTAGTTAGCTAACACACGGTGTCGCTCCCGCCTGCTGTGTACCGGAGTTCTCCTTAGGACTAGCTGGCTAAGCTAGCACACAGTATCCCTGCTCCCGCCTGCCGAACACCTGCCCTCGCCGTCGTTAACAGAACTGCGGGGAAACAGTGCCCGTTAGGTGGGGGCGAAGGACACTGTCTACCGGTGTTCGGCTAGCTAGCTACCGCTGTACCCCTTCTTCTGTGGGGTTTATCGGCTGCTGACATCCAACTTTATTGTTCATTAACAGCACCTACTGTACTAGAGTTCCCCGCCTCCCGACTATCCTAATTTAAAAAATGACCAATAGAAGTATAAAGATGTAGGAGCGCCCCAAATTGCGGGCAGCAATTACACCCTTCTCATTTATTAGGCTACGGATGAAATAAGTTATGATGAATTTCACAGGGTGGTGAAAGTGCACAGTGATGAGCTTGGTGCTCCTTTCCAATAAATATTGAGTGTCTTATTCTGGTGACATGATCGTTATTTTGTCCAAAATAATCTCATGTAGTGGGCTATACCAGCTTTGTGTCTGCAAGCTGTTGGCTAGATCGCATTTGCCAGTACCAGAGGGGGCACACGTTATATAACGCAAACAGTAGAGTTGAACATTTGTGGAAAATCATTTAGCTTGTATTTTTTTATTCGATACATTGGAAATGAACCGTAAATGTCGTTTTATGTGCACTACGGCATCACGCACAGCCTTTTCTCCGCAACAAGTCAATTTGACGGAAACCCATCTCAGGTAGGAAAATGCGCATATTGTTTTTATGCAATTTTTTTATGTTCGCATGAAAATCTGTCGCCAAATGGATGGTGGCACCAATGTGTAGGGATTTGGCAGGGGAAACAGTGTTGCAGTAGCCTGTGGTGTGGGAATAATAACATGCGAATAACATGTTCACAATGCCTTGAAAAAGGAAACCGGACCGTGGAATTCAAGTGTACCAAACTCAGACCACTTCTCGAGATGGTCTCAGTTCGGTTCGCAACAGGGCTCTTTTCTAAGGGTCTGAGTTCCTTTGGAGCATTAACACTGCACAGAAAATTAAGCGAACAGCACTGAGTTCACAGAAATTGGCTGAAAGGGACCAAGTGTGAAAACACCCTAACAAACATGTCTTTTCAGCAACATCGTGACAGAGGAGATGCAGTGACTCGGGAACAGGGTCTGACACTACTGAAATGGTGCTACGTGGAGAGTCACAAACTATTACAGAAAATACAAGGTGCAAAATCTAAGATGGCATTTAATTTAAGCTAGCACCCCCAAAAAAGTCATACAGATAAGTCTCCCTTCCTCATCCCCCCCTCCTCTCTCCATCCACCACACCTTCCCTCCCCTCACCTCCTCTCCATCCCTTTCCGCCCCCTCACCTCCCTTCCCCTCCAGGTGTACTTGCGGTGCCGGCCCATGTCCAGTTGGAGTTGACAGTGGTGTATAACTGCTCTCTGTTCTCCATCAGTCAGACACAACTCACTGAGGCAGAGCATCTCCTCACACACAGCCTGGAGAGAGGTACGAAACGCACACTCACACAGGTAGGAAACACACACATCTATCTTTTCCCTCTTCCCCCATCTCTCTCACCTCACCCCCTATACTTTGTGCAGCTCTAGGTGCTGTAGGTTGTGATCGTCCACCTCCCAACCCCCCAGTGTTCTGGTGTATGGTTCTAAAGTCCCTGGGTTCCACACCTTCCCTGCGCTCCTGTACTCTGCAGCTGCTCTGTCTGCACTGGGCTCTCTGGCTGTCTACCTGCAGACTGGGGCACATACAGGAGCTGCAGGTAGTGTGTGTGTGTGTGTGACCAACCTGTTATTGGATTTCTCTGTGTGTAAAACACTAGGATTGCCGTATTAGGTCATGATGAAGTAACCAGAAATGAGGTCTTGAAACAATAGTTCTTTACCGTTACACACTGACATCACGTCACAAATATTCATGTTTTTCTGGTTCCCTCTGTCTGCAGGAAGAGCTGCGATCTCTCTCTGAGGGACTGGGGGCAGGAGAGGTGGCTGTGGAGAAGAGTGCAGTCCGTCCAGCGGTGCTAGTGCACCCCAGCGATCTAAAAGACCTCCTGCTCATCTGCACTGTCATCGCTCAAGGTCTGAACCATTCCGAGCTCCCCATGCTGGTTAGTTTAACCCTTACCTATCCAAGGTCAGAGAGGTTAACCCTTACCTGTCCTTACCTTTGCAGGTGCTGAGCTGCTGTGTAAGGGCCGGTGTTCAGAGGCCCTGACTGTTCTTCAGAGAGAACCCTCCCCATTGGCCCCCAGAGAACTGCTGGCCCAGATACACACTCTCACAGGCCTCTGCCTCAGCCGCATGGTAAACACACACACACACACACACACACACACACACACACACACACACACACACCTACCTCACAAGAGTGATGACCACTGAGATGTGTTTATGTGCAGGGTCGTCCACACAGTGCTATGCAGTGTTATAGGAAGGCGTTGGAGACGGACGTGAGGTGTGTGTGTGCGCTGCACCAGAGCATCCTGGTCTACAGGCAGCTGGGAAACACACAAGCAGAGATCCAGGCTCTACATCTGCTACACTCAGTGAGTGACACACACAGATTAAAGGCATCTGTCTGAGGCAGTAGTTGACTGAAATCTGATGGGTCTTGTGTCTGTGCCAGGTTCTGATGATGCCACCTGCCACCCAGCCTGCTGTGGCCCCACCTATCATCTGTCCCGCCTCTCTGCTCCCTGGCCAATCCCTATCCAGCCTGCTTTCTGTCCCCTCCCCCCTCAGCGTACTACACAGTCTGGCTCAGAAGTGTGTGCTCCACGGAAGGCAAGTTCCCAGATAGCCAACATTGTTGACATACCTCCTAGGAACTTCAGATCTGAGAGGGTTGAATTTGTACCACTGTTGTTTATCTTGTAGTGTGCTATCCTATGGTTGTGTGTTTGTGTTGTAGTGTGTCAGAGGGTGTAGAGCACTACCTGGACCTCCTAGCTGCTCTTCAGTCAGACCACCAGCTGTCTCAGGGGTTCTCTGAGGCCCCTTCCCTCCCCAGGTTACCTGAGCTCTACCTGGAGGCTGGCTCCTCCCTGCTGACGGCCCAGCGGCCTACAGACTGCTTGGCACTTTGTGATGAAGTCATCAGTACGACTCTAGAGCTGCTCCCAGAGAGGCTGTTGCTGGAGGAGCCCATGGAGGCGTCTGTGCCTGGGTCTCCAGACAAGCTGGGGTTAGGCCAGGACCGGCTGGGTGTGGTGCTGTGGTCTGGGGCTGCCTACCTTCTCCAGGCCCACTGCTATTCCCACCTCAAGGACTGGAAGCAGGCTGTCACCCACTACACCAGGTGAGCCTCATATCGCATCACACTTCACCCACTGCACCAGGTGAGTCTCGTATCACATCACACTTCACCCACTGCGCCAGGTGAGTCTCGTATCACATCACACTTCACCCACTGCACCAGGTGAGTCTCGTATCACATCACACTTCACCCACTGCGCCAGGTGAGTCTCATATCGCATCACACTTCACCCACTGCACCAGGTGAGTCTCATATCGCATCACACTTCATCCACTGCGCCAGGTGAGTCTCATATCGCATCACACTTCATCCACTGCGCCAGGTGAGTCTCGTATCGCATCACACTTCATCCACTGCGCCAGGTGAGTCTCATATCGCATCACACTTCACCCACTGCGCCAGGTGAGTCTCATATCGCATCACACTTCATCCACTGCGCCAGGTGAGTCTCATATCGCATTACACTTCATCCACTGCGCCAGGTGAGTCTCGTATCGCATCACACTTCATCCACTGCGCCAGGTGAGTCTCGTATCGCATCACACTTCACCCACTGCACCAGGTGAGTCTCGTATCGCATCACACTTCACCCACTGCACCAGGTGAGTCTCATATCGCATCACACTTCACCCACTGCACCAGGTGAGCCTCGTATTGCATTACACTGCACCAGGTGAAGCTCACTTCGCATCACATCAAAACATAGAAGTTCCCATTAGACCGGTCGGGTTACCGACTCCACCAGATGAGCATCATGCCTTACACCTGAGTGCTGAAACTGTGTCTTCTAGTTCTGAGGGAGTGTGTTCCAGTTCTGAAGGAGTGTGTGTTGTGTTTCAGGTGCATCAACCTGCTGATGAAGGTGTGTGTTAAACAGAAAGGTGAGGATTCAGACTGGCCACTTGGACATGAAACAATGGATGTTGTATGTATGTTTGTTGATTTGTGTATGTGGAGGTTGTCTTGACGTGTGTTGGGGTTTGGTTGCAGGCTGTGTGAAGCTGGAGCTAGGTGTTAGTAGGACCCTGCAGAGGCTGAAAGGGCTGGCTCTGGCAGGGAGAGGAATCAGCTTCACACACAGAGACCAGAAGAGGGAATCCCTGAGAGACCTACAGCTCAGCCTGCAGGCTGCACCAGGCAACTACAGGGTTAAATTGTCTTTATGTAGACTACTATCTAGTAAGTAATACATGATTGTAATCCAGCCCCTGGGTGTGCATACAGGGTGTGCGAGCGCTGGGCTGTGGCTAACTGAGGTGCTGTGGAGGCTGGGGAGGAGACAGGAGGCTGCAGCCTTTTGGGAGAAGACCCAGAGCTCCAGTACAGCTCCATCATTAGAGTAAGATGACATCAGTGGTCAATGGTTCACTACAAATGATCACCTGGATTTACTCGCAATACAAATGGAAAAACATGTAGAAAAACATTGTTTTGAGTATAAAATTGAGAGTTATAGGTGTCATTTGAGACACATCCTAACCCTCTGTTTTTCTGCGTTCTCTCCTTCCAGAGGTGTTCCCCTGTACCTGCTGGACCCCCAGACTGGCCCCTCCCTGGACCTCACTGACCTCCGACGCAGAGTGGAGGAGTTCATCAACACTCGGCACAGCTAGGGGGTGTCTCCAGAAACACTTGCGTGTCCACATAAACTCTGGGATGTCCTCATAAGGCTTAGTAAGCCCTGTACGTGGGACAAGCTGGTTTTACCCACCCAACATAGTGTGAGGTTCATATCCTGGCTGAAATGCAGTTCCAATTAAGTGGAGTTTGAACTCTGTTAACCTCTGAAGCCCAGCCAAGATTTTGGATGGCCACTCAAGACTAGAACTCTGTGGCCCTATTTCTGTAAATATGTAATATTTTTGTTTGAAATTATTTTGTATTTACTCAGCACCATAAAGAGTGTGGTTGTTCTCTTCTGTGTTGGTTATTGTTTTAATGAATGCTCAGTATGGGAGATTTGGAGCTAACAAGCTCCTGTTACTGGTAAAAACAACTGTCTCTGTTTTGCTATTAGAATGAACTTGTGCTATAAGGTTAGATCTAGAGTGATAATGTTATAAAGCAACACAGTGATGATATAAAGTCAGCGTGATATGGAGGATTGCACTTAATTTACGCCCCAGCAAACCGAGGAAGAGTCGAGATATGGACCAATAAATGCCACTCTAAACCGGTTTCAATAAATCTAGTGCCTCTGCCGTATTGCTATAACCTCAACGCGGTGCACTCTGATTGGAACATAGCAGTTTAATGACAGGCGCCTTAGCCAATGGGTCTAGGCACATGGACGTCGCCCACTAACTGTCTGTGAATCCAATTGGTCAAAAATGTCACAAAGTTCTCGAAAACGTTAAAACGGCGGATGTGATCGGGTTCTCGAATGTAGTAGGTTTGAGAGCTCTAGTCCATAACAGTAGCAATTGGAACTGAAGATAACGGTGTGAAGTTACCTTGCCAGTGACGCTCCACAAATAGCGAGCTACTTTTTATTTATACATACTATTTCACTAGTACCATGGCCTCGGGGGGAGAGTAAGTAGAAATGTGTTACCAGTTGGCTAACTGTCGTTAGCTAAACAGCCAACACATCTAGAAAAGTGTATTTTCACAAGCGTGTTACTAAAGTCGAATATTATACCTCAGCTAAGGTTAGCTAGCTAGTTAACGTTAGCGTATATGTCATGCCCTACTAACGTTACGAATTAACTTGACTAGCTAACTAACGTATGAGCTAATGTAAAGTGTAATTGGGACCAGTTATTGGAATGACCCAAACTACTGTTGGTGATTGACAAACGTTTGTAGGTAGGCAGCTAACGTTAGCTAGCTACGCTTTGTCAAGCTAAGTTGGCTGGGCCTACCGGCACATTTGACTAACTATGTAAGCTAACCAGCCCGTGAAACGCTGGCCTGCAGGCTTGACAAGCTCATCCAACGACCATGATGATAAATTAGAGGCAGGAAATGTCTAAGTTACTGCAAACTCAATTCGTCAAACGTTACTAGTTAGCCAACTCGCTAGCTACCTAACGTTAGGCTAGCTAACTCAACGCTGGGTGAAAATGTCGGCCTTGTCACTGGCTTAGCTAACATATTAGCCTAACGATACCAGACTAGCTAACTAATAAACGGTTAGTGTTATGATGGTTTAGGTGTATAGCATGTTGCGAAAATGTAAACTAGATATCTAGCTAATTTAATAAGGTTTATATACCGAACTAGTTAACGTTAGCTACATCAATGTTTTAGCTGGTTTAAATAGCCGTAGCTTGCCAGCTCAGGATCCCAAAAGTTGTCCTTTTGCTGTGTCATCTGCTCACTGCTGCTGAGCTAACGGTAACTAGTTAGCCAACATTAGCTAGCTGGCAATGAATTAACAGTATTTATGCCGAGCTATCCAACATTAGCATAGTTGACTGCTGACTATGAAAATGACGTTTCTAAATCAATATTCTGAATAAGACAAGGACTGAACGTGTATGGAGTAACAACTGATAATTATCCGACGGTCAGCTTTGAGTTTTAATTTGTCGCTTTTGTTTCTGTTTGAACTAGATCCAAAAATGATGACCTTTCCACTGCGATTCTGAAGCAGAAGACCAGACCAAACAGATTGATTGTCGATGAATCCATCAACGAGGACAACAGTGTGGTCTCTCTCTCTCAGGTAGGCCTAAATTACAGGTCATTGGGTGGATTTGTGTTAACGTTTAGAATCCCAGATTGTGATAATTTTGTTATTTTGATACACTGCTGCTGGTGTGGAAAAGATCTGGTCCTGCTGTCTACGTATTTAGTACACTTAGTGAAATTCATGTCATTCATGCTCTGTTTTTAGGCAAAGATGGATGAGCTGCAGCTGTTCCGTGGCGACACAGTGCTGATGAAGGGGAAGAAGCGCAGGGAGTCTGTGTGTATTGTCCTGTCTGACGACACCTGCTCTGATGAGAAGGTCCGCATGAACCGTGTGGTCCGCAACAATCTCCGTGTCCGTCTGGGGGATGTCATCAGGTACACACACACACACCTGTATATTAACTGGATGGCGCCGATTGAGATGGCAGCATCGCTTCAAGTCCTTAGGAAACTGCAGTATTTTTAATGTATTTAAATTGTTAGCCCAGAAAACAACCTTAAATATTATTACATAGACGGGAATAACTACTGGATGTCAAAGAGATGTCAACTTACCAGCACTACGACCAGGAATATGACTTTCCCAAAGCGGATCCTTTGTCTGCACCTCCCAGGGCATTTGAACTGATTCGAGGCATACCAAAACAACGCCGTCGGAGGAGATGGTGCCGGAGCGGTCTTCTAGTGAGTCTTCGGATGCGCGCACACCACCCATCGCTTCCGAGTATATTACTCGCTAATGTCGAGTCCCTAGTTTAAAAAGTCGATGAAATTAGGTCAAGAGTTGCTTTCCAAAGAGGGATCCGGGATGGTAACATACTGTTTCATGGAGACATGGCTAGCTGGGGACATTCTGTCGGAGTCCGTACAGCCAACGGGATTTTCAGTGCATCGAACAAACATCTCTGGTAGGAAGGGTGGGGGTGTATGTTTCATGATTAATGACTCATGGTGTAATTGTAACAACATAGAAGAGCTCAAGTCCTTTTGTTGACCTGACCTAGAATTCCTCACAATCAAATGCCGACCGTATTATCTCCCAAGAGAACTCTCCTCGGTTATCGTCACAGCCGTGTATATCCCCCCACGAGCGGATACCAAGACGGCCATCAAGGAACTTCACTGGACTTTATGCAAACTGGACTCCTTATATCCTGAGGCTACATTTATTGTAGCTGGGGATTAGAACAAAGCTAATCTAGGAACAAGGCTACCTAAATTCTATCAGCACATCGATTGCAGTACACGAGCAACACACTCAACCGCTGCTACTCTAACTTCCGCGATGCATACAAGGCCCTCCCCCCGCTCTCCTTTTGGCAAATCTGACCATGACTCAATCTTGTTACTCTCCTCCTATAGGCAGAAACTAAAACAGGAAGCGCCCGTGCTTATTTCTATCAAATGCTGGTCTGACCAATTGGATTCCATGCTCCAAGATTGCTTTGATCACGTGGACTGGGTTATGTTCCTGGTAGCTTCAGACAATAACATTACCGTATACGCTGACTCGGTGAGCGAGTTTATAAGGAAGTGTATAGAAGATGTTGTACCCACTGTGACTATTAAAATCTTCCCTAACCAGAAACTTTTGCAGCATTTGCGCAAAACAAAGCATGTACGACTGCATTTAATCATGGCAAGGCGACTGGAAACATGACCAAATGCAGTGTAATTATTCCCTCCGTAAGGCAATCAAACAAGCAATTCAACTGCTCAAACAAGACGTATGTGGCAGGGTCTACAGACAATCAAGGATTACAAAAAGAAAACCAGCCCCGTCACGGCCATCTACGTCTCGCTCCCAGACAAATTAAACTACTTTGAGGACAATACAGTGCCACGGACACAGCCCGCTACCACAGACTGTGGGCTCTCCTCTGTGGCCGACGTGAGTAAAACATTTAAGCGTGTTAACCCTCGCAAGGCTGCCGGCCCAGACGGCATCCCTAGCCGCGTCCTCAGAGCATGCGCAGACCAACTGGCTGGTGTGTTTACGGACATATTCAATCAATCCCTATCCCAGTCTGCTGTCCCCACATGCTTCAAGATGGCCACCATTGTTCCTGTTCCCGAGAAAGCTAAGGTAACTGAACTAAATGACTATGGCCCGTAACACTCACTTCCGTCATCATGAAGTGCTTTGAGAGACTAGTCAAGGATCATGTCACCGCCACCCTACCTGTTAACCTAGACCCACTCCAGTTTGCTTAGCGCCCCAATAGGTCCACGGACGACACAATCGCCATCACACTGCCCTATCCCATCTGGACAAGAGGAACACCTATGTAAGAATGCTGTTCATTGACTACAGCTCATCATTCAACGCCATAGTACCCTCAACTCATCATTAAGCTTTAGTCCCAGGGTCTTGACCCTGCCCTGTGCATCTGGGTCTTGGACTTCATGATGGGCCGCCCCCAGGTGGTCAAGGTAGGAAACGACGTCTCCTCTCCTCTGGTTCTCAACACTGAGGCTCCACAAGGGTTTGTTCTCAGCTCTCTCCTGTACTCCCTGTTCACCCATGACTGCGTGGCCATGCACGCCTCCAACTCAATCAAGTTTACAGATGACACTACGGTGTTAGGCTTGATTACCAACAACGACGAGACGGCCTACAGGGAGGAGGTGAGGGCCCTCGGTGTGGTGTCAGGAAAATAACCCCTCAATCATTGTCAGCAAAACAAAAGAGATTGTGGATTTTAGGAAACAGCGGAGGGATGGGACAGCATTGAAGGTGGACAGTCTTAAGTTCCTCGGTGTACGCCGACAAACTGAAACGGTCCACACACATACCGACAGTGTGGTGAAGGCGGCGCAACGCCTCTTCAACCTCAGGAGGGTGAAAAAAAAAATATGGGTTGTCACCGAAAACCCTCAACTTTTACAGGTACACAATTGAGAGCATCCTGTCGGGCTGTATCACCGCCTGGTATGGCAACTGCACCGCCCTCAACCGCAGGGCTTTCCAGAGGGTGGTGCAGTCTGCACAACACATCACCGGGGGCAAACTACCTGCCCTCCAGGACACCTACACCACCTGATGTCACAGGAAGGCAAAAAGATCATCAAGGACAATAATCACCCGTGCCACTACCTGTTTACCCCGCTTCCATCCAGAAGGCGAGGTCAGTACAGGTGCATCAGAGCTGGGACGGGGAGAGAAGCTGTTTTTCAATCTCAAGGCCATAAGACTGAAACGGTCACCGCTAGCACAGAGGGGGCTGCCTCCCTACAGACTTGATATCATTGGCCACTTTTTAATAAATGGAACACTAGTCACTTTAATAATGCCACTTAAGAATGTTTACATATCTCGCATTACTCCTCTCGTATGTATATACTGTATCCTTCACGATCTATTGGGTCTTAGCTGCTCTGTCACTGCTCATCCATATGTTATACTTATCTATTGTCATTCCTTTACTAGATTGTATTAGGTTTAGTTGTGGAATTGTTTAGATACTGCTGCACTGTCGGATCTAGAAGCATAAGCATTTCGCTACTCGCAATATCATCTGCTAATCATATGTATGTGACCTATACCATTTGATATATAAATAATATTCCCAATGCAAATTGAGATGAGTTTCTCTTTCTCCTGCTACAGTATCCAGCCGTGTCCTGATGTAAAGTATGGGAAGAGGATTCATGTTCTGCCTATTGATGACACAGTCGAGGGGATCACTGGCAACCTGTTTGAGGTCTACCTCAAACCCTACTTCCTGGAGGCCTACAGGCCCATCCGCAAGGGTCAGTACACACACCTGTTAACAATCATTTTGTTTCCAAAGTGAGACTGAACAATAGAATTTGTTCCATATTTAATTCTTTAATGTCATTATGTGTAGGTGATATATTCCTGGTTCGGGGGGGTATGCGTGCAGTGGAGTTCAAGGTGGTAGAGACCGACCCCAACCCCTACTGCATCGTCGCCCCGGATACAGTCATCCACTGCGAGGGAGAGCCTATCAGGAGAGAGGTGGGTCACAACCTACACCATCGCTTGTGGGCAGAGCACTCTTCATTTAGCCTATGGAAATGTAGGAGTTGTGCTTTTATCCAATTGGCATTGCTTTCCCCAAGTCCACAGCAACGGGGGGGGGGGGGGGGTGTCAATCTATATTGAATCGGGACCTATGTATCCTGAAGTTCCTGCCAATACCCGGAAAACGGTAAGCAAACCTACCCTCGGACTTCTGTGTGTTTCCTGTGTGTTTAGGATGAGGAGGAGTCCCTGAATGAGGTGGGCTATGATGATATCGGAGGAGTGAGGAAGCAGCTGGCTCAGATCAAGGAGATGGTTGAGCTGCCTCTCAGACACCCTGCACTGTTCAAGGCTATAGGAGTCAAGGTAAAACACACAGAGCTCCTATCTTCTAGGCCAGGTGTATTCAACTCTCACCCTATGAGGTCTGGAGCCTGCTGGTTTTTGGTTCTACCCGATAATTAATTCCACTCACCTGGTGTCCTAAGTCTAAATCAGTCTCTGATTAGAGGTGAACAATGAATTAAATCAGTGGATCTGGCTTTGAGGTCCATAATTTAGTTTGAAGGTTCTAGTCCTTCTGTCAACCTCTACACACTTTCTTGAATAGTAGCATTTAAACACATGCTTTCTTGACTTTTAAAGTCAATGATTTCAGTTGACTTAAGCATAGGAAACATTTTGTTGTATTGGAAACGTGTTCTAATGTCCCCTGTCAACAACACTAAGGAGATTGACATGTACCTCACTCCTCCAGCCCCCCCGTGGTATCCTGCTGTACGGACCTCCCGGTACAGGAAAGACCCTGATTGCCAGAGCTGTCGCTAACGAGACCGGAGCCTTCTTCTTCCTCATCAACGGTGAGATGCTAAACCTTACCCTGTCCCTGGTAGAGGATCACTGTCCACGATATCACTATTCTTTTGTCTTTTTGTGGAAGCTGTTTTGAGTTTGCTTTGTATGACCTCTCTCTGTCCGTGTGTGTAGGCCCTGAGATTATGAGTAAGCTGGCTGGAGAGAGTGAGAGCAACCTGAGGAAGGCCTTTGAGGAGGCTGAGAAGAACTCTCCTGCTATCATCTTCATTGATGAACTGGACGCTATTGCTCCCAAGAGAGAGAAGGTGAGGCGAGGGGGAATGGGTATTTACGGTGTATATCGGTTGATGTGCAGAAGAGAATCAAAATGGAATACCAAGGAACCTGAAATCCCCTTTAAAGGACAATAATAGGTCACCCAACAATGACATTTGTATCACTTTAATAAAGACCAAGTGTAGCAGCTATAAACGGTGATCTGAAACTTTCTGTAGACCAACTGTTAGATGGAGAGACATATCATGCTGTTAACTGTTTGTAGACTCATGGAGAAGTGGAGAGGCGTATCGTGTCTCAGCTGCTGACCCTGATGGACGGGCTGAAGCAGAGAGCTCATGTCATCGTCATGGCAGCCACCAACAGACCAAACAGCATAGATGCTGCACTTAGAAGATTTGGTACGTATACACACCATCTGTTGGATACCGGATGTTTTTGTTTTATTGTGCAGGCGTTGTGTATTGGTTTCCCCAATGCTATAACGTGTGTGTGTGTGTCCAGGGCGTTTTGACAAGGAGGTGGACATTGGTATCCCCGATGCTACAGGCAGACTGGAGATCCTGCAGATCCACACCAAGAACATGAAACTGAATGATGATGTTGACCTTGAGCAGGTGTGTACTCACTCTTTGGGTGTGTCTCAAAAGGCACCCTATTCCCTACAGCCATGGTCAAAAGTAGAGCACTATTTGGGGATAGGGTCCCATTTGGGACGTATCCTTGGTGTGTCTGTCTTAAGTGGCTGACACATTTGTCTAGGGCTGGGTGATATGAACCAAATATATCACTGTATTTCTCTCATTTCTGACAGTATTTGATGTTTCCCGAATAATCGTTATAAAATGTATGCTTTGTGTAGTTCATGGCAACAAATTCATTCTAAGTAGTTTTAATGGGTTTTCTCCTTTTCTGATTGCTTTATACCGTTCAACCAAATATAGAGGCCAAACTGACAGTATTCCGGTTTGTACCACTTTGCATATGATACTCCACCAATGGGTGTCCATTTGCATTATCGCTCAATTCCAGCATTTTCATAATTTATTTAATGCACTAATTTATCATTGTGTAATTTCTTTTGTCTTAGAAATGCTCTTATTTTCGCCACTAGGGGTAGTCGGACGATTTCTGGGGAACTGTTTGGCAAGCTAGAAAGTTGGCTAGCAGTTCTCAGCATTTAGCAGTTTCTTACTGGCGATTTAAAAACGTATGACCATAATCTTCTAAACATTACTGAACAACTTTAATGTAACAACTATAACGGTATTTTTGTGTTAGATAAAGTAAAAATCCAAACCGGTCCGTGAATGAATACCAGTATCATTTTTACTGTTTACTGCCCTGCATTTGCCAAACCCATTTAACTGTCAGCATTGTGTTCTGAGGGGCTCCTGCATGTGTTAAATCCCTCTGTCTTCCTTTGTGTAGGTGGCTAATGAGACCCACGGCCACGTGGGCGCTGATCTGGCTGCCCTGTGCTCAGAGGCTGCTCTCCAGGCCATCAGGAAGAAGATGGACCTCATCGACCTGGAGGACGAGACCATCGATGCAGAGGTCATGAACTCCCTTGCAGTTACCATGGATGACTTTAGGGTAAGAAACACACTACCAAGTGTGAACTATGTAGGGTAGACTACACACTATCACAATCCTGCATATAATAACTATACATCTACCTGTTATGCGTTTTTCTATATATTAAACGTGGGTATTTCTTTCAGTGGGCTCTGAGCCAGAGTAACCCATCAGCTCTGAGGGAGACAGTGGTGGAGGTTCCTAACATCACCTGGGGGGACATCGGAGGACTGGAAGACGTCAAGCGGGAGCTGCAGGAGCTGGTGCAGGTAAGGCGTGCGCACACAGTTTAACATTACACATTGTCATACCTAATTACACATTGTCATACCTAATTACCTCTTTCTTTTCCCTGTAGTACCCAGTGGAGCACCCAGATAAGTTCCTGAAGTTCGGTATGACCCCTTCAAAGGGAGTGTTGTTCTACGGGCCTCCGGGTTGCGGTAAGACCCTGCTGGCCAAGGCCATTGCCAATGAGTGCCAGGCCAACTTCATCTCCATTAAAGGACCTGAGCTTCTCACCATGTGGTTTGGAGAGTCCGAGGCTAACGTCAGGGAGATCTTTGACAAGGTATGCCATAGTGACTCACCAAAATAAATAAACACTTTGTATTAGTGCACTATAGTAGATTCTAAATCAACATGGAGAAAAACTGGGGTCTTAGCATTGAACCGCAGGTTTCAATCTCCTGTGTTTCTCTGTGCAGGCTCGCCAGGCAGCCCCATGTGTGTTGTTCTTTGACGAGCTGGATTCCATAGCGAAGGCCCGTGGCGGTAATGTGGGAGACGGTGGCGGAGCGGCCGACCGTGTCATCAACCAGATCCTGACTGAGATGGACGGCATGTCCAGCAAGAAGAACGTCTTCATCATTGGAGCCACCAATCGCCCTGACATCATCGACCCTGCCATCCTCCGACCCGGCCGTCTGGACCAGCTCATATACATCCCTTTGCCTGACGAGAAGAGCAGGATCAATATTCTCAAGGCTAACCTCCGGAAGAGCCCCATTAGCAAGGTAAAACGCACAGTTCCCCAACAGTCCACCCTCCTACGCCTGTCATCATGCCAATGTAACAAGGGCTGATGATGCCGTTTATAATATAAATGTAACAAGATTTAGTGGCTCACAACAATCTAAGATGTTTCAGGTGCTATAGATCTGTCATGTATAACCTTTAAGATGATTGGTTAAACCCGGTCTCTTCCGTCTGTCCTGTAGGATGTTGATCTGGACTTCCTGGCTAAGATGACCAATGGGTTCTCGGGTGCTGACCTTACAGAGATCTGCCAGCGGGCCTGTAAGCTGGCTATCAGAGAGTGCATCGAGAATGAGATTCGCCGAGAGAGGGAGAGGCAGACCAACCCCTCTGCTATGGTCAGCTCACACACCCCACTCGCTCACTTAATGTTTCTCTCTCCCCATGTCTACTTTTCTCTTTTTCAATTCACCTTTCTCCTCATCTCCAGGAGGTGGAGGAAGACGACCCTGTGCCTGAGATCAGGAAGGACCACTTTGAGGAGGCCATGCGATTTGCCCGCCGCTCCGTCAGCGACAATGACATCCGCAAATACGAGATGTTTGCCCAGACGCTGCAGCAGAGCCGAGGATTTGGCAGCTTCAGGTACGGGTGTGACTGTGTGTGAGGGGGGTGGGTTGTGTTTAATTTTTTTTATGGTAAATATTGTCTCTCTCCCAGGTTCCCCTCCAATGCTGCAGGGGGCAGCGGTCCCAGCCAGGGTACTGGGGGCACTGGTGGGGGGCCCGTGTTTAACGAGGATAACGATGATGACCTGTACGGATAGATGGATGGATGGTGCCACATGGTGGCCAGCTCTGTTATCATACCTGTACAAACACTCAAACCCAATTGACCATTTTTAGGACTCTGTGCTTCTTTCATGTGTTTCTTTTTGTATGATTCCTCTCTGGTGGAGAACAACATGTAGCTGCCTGGTTTGATCTGGAAGTGGGGCAGTGGATCTAGGTGATTGCTTGATGGGGTGGGGGGGCTTGAGTGGCCTCATTCTGAGTTTATTACAATCCCATGTGACTGGTTTTAGTTGTGGGATTCTATGTGAGACTATAAAAGGGGATTAAAGAATAGTTAATGACTTAATTTTTTTATGAGTAGTAGCATATAATGTATGACAAGTTTGAAAATGTTGAAAATAAAATCTCACGAAATGACAATGTTTGACGTTGATGTCTGTCTCTGTTGTAATTCCTTGTTTGACACCAGGTTCACCATAACAAACTTGTCTAACCAGTTTCTCATTCCTTTTGATGGGAAGTCAGAGGTCTGACCTATTGTGGGACCGGGTATTGAACCCAGGACATCTGCATGCTTTAGGACCGTGTTAGCCCACTGAGCTAAAAAGCCTCAATTTGCTCTGGTCGCTAACCTGAGCCCTTAGGTCTTCAGGGTTAGTTAAAACACAAGCTTGTTGAGTAGGAGTGTTAACTCTAGTGTCCTTCCAAACCTGGTCACTTACCACCATGGCAACCTTGTATTAAATTCCTGTAAATTACAATGGATAGGAGTTGAATGCATGAGCTGTCATTAACGTTTATATCCAAAATGGTGGCCATTGTTTCAATGTCTGCAATCCCTTCAATACCATATCTGACCACACTGTGTCCCACTTACCTGACCAGATCATCCCAGGGTGCATATAAAAACTGCCATTTAAACTTTGACGCACATGATATTGATGACTGTTTATATTCAGATGTATTTAATGAGCCTGGGTGTTGTCTGAGTATAAATGGGTTATTTGCAGGTGGGCTGTTTCGGGGCCTGTTCCTCTACATGCGTAAAGTTTGTTTTCCAACAATTTGGGTTACAGATCCAGACTTTGAACTTTGCCTAAAACCAGCGTGACTCCTGAGCATTACACACTGGCTGACAGACAAGAACTAGCACTCCTTACGGTTTCTTACTCTAGCATGTTATTTATACACGGATGTAACTCTCACATTACAGGTAACCTTTACTCTATCCACAGGTGGAAAGGCGCCAGGATGTTTGACTAAACTGCACTATTGTCTTCTTACATCACTATTTGCGCCAATGTGGTTCAGAGCAGCGTTGAAAGGGTTATGGACCGTAGCAAACGCAATTTTTAAACTGAAACAAGTAGCGAGGGGGGGGGGTGTAATTCTAATTATAGCAGCATGACCTCAGAACGCTCAACCTGCTTTGGGTATTGTACTATGCTTTAATACAATATAGGATGATACTATTATTTAGAAATGTACTAAAGCCAGCCTGTGACTTTCATATAGTTGGATCAGCTATAGAAGCTAAGTTAATACAATTCTATTATGATGGGTTAAGAGATATTTGAAAGCTGAGAATAGGGAGGATTTGTCTGTTTTAACTGTATGTATATGGGGTATCATATCCCTGACTCAGATGATGTATGCACTTGTCACACGTGAGACCCCTGTGCTGAGTTAATGAATTCCAACGAGTGATAATCAGTAACACCGCATTCAGACTTGTCAACTTGCAACTCACTCCCGGTCATCTGGGTCATTCTCTGAGTCCTATAGAGATGGTTTGACCTCCTCTAGAGCTGGATACCATGTTGCTACCTCACAATTCCATTCATAAAGTGTTTGTCTGCCTGCCAGAACCTCTGGTCTGAACCATGAGTTTCTACGTGACCCTGTCGTCTGGGCACCTGGAAGAGTGCTCCCGGACAGGTCAGAATGCAATTAAAAGTTAACTTTTTAAACCAACATCTCAAGCTAGCTGTGGAATGAGTTAATGGTACGTTAACTCCGTGACATGCGCAAGCTTTCTTGTTCCTATTGTGGTAATAGGAGAAATGAGAATGCATGTGCATGCACGCAACTGAGGGGGGAAAAAATCTAGTTTAATTGCAAAAAAAAAGTGTCTGGACACCTATAATTTGCATAAGAAATAGAGCTTGTCCTTTAATTCTTATTCAAAAACAACGTAACCTGTGTGTATGGTTTGACTATCTGCGTCTCCAGGTGAAGCAGGAGGTGCTGGCTGCTCTGATCTGTGGCTACAAACACAATGATTGTGCTGCAGCTTACGGTAATGAGCAGGAGGTGGGGGAGGCTCTGAGGCTGGGACCAGGAAAAGTGAACCACACACACACACTGTCTTTCCAAGGCCATTCTACACTTCCAGGACCATTCTGACACACACAAACACACAGGAAGAATAATCATGTCGAGGAAAAGTAGAAGTTTGATCGAAGAGCATTACGAAAAGTCTTTAAAGGCTACACATGATCACAAGTATGAGACACTCCTTGAACATCTCATTCCAAAATCATGGGAATTAATATGGAGTTGGTCCAGCCCTTTGCTGCTATAACAGCATCCACTCTTCTGGGAAGGCTTTCCACTAGATGTTGGAACATTGCTGCCGTGACTTGCTTCCATTCCAGAGCATGAGTGAGGTCGGGCACTGATGCTGGGTGATTAGGCCTGGCTCACAGTCGGCGTTCCAATTCATCCCAAAGGTGTTAGATGGAATTGAGGTCGGGGCTCTGCAGGCCAGTCAAGTTCTTCCACACTGATCTCGACAAACCTTTTCTGTATGGACCTCGCTTTGTGCACAGGGGCATTGTCATGTTGAAGCAGGAAATAGCCTTCCCCAAACTGTTGCCACTAATTTGGAAGCACAGAATCGTCTAGAATGTCATTGTATGCTGTAGCGTTAAGATTTCCCTTCAGTGGAACTAAGGGGCCTAGCCCAAACTATGAAAACACAGCCCCAGACCATTATTCCTTCTCCACCAAACTTTACAGTTGGCACTATGCATTGGGGCAGGTAGCTTTCTCCTGACACCCGCCAAACCCAGATTTGTCCGTCGGACTGCCAGAGGAGGAAGCTGATTGTTGGAAAGGTGTCATCCTATGACGGTGTCACGTTGAAAGTCACTGAGCTCTTCAGTAAGGCCATTCTACTGCCAATGTTTGTCTATGGAGATTGCATGGTTATGTGCTCGATTTTATACACCTGTCAGCAACGGGTGTGGCTGAAATAGCCGAATCCACTCATTTGAATGGGTGTCCACATATATTTGTACATATAGTGTATGTGTGTTACGTGTGTTGATCCCCTGTGCAGTCCCTCAGGCCCTGCGTCATGAAGATGTGTTTCTGACCTCTAAGCTGTGTAACACCCAGCATCACCCTGACTACGTAGAGACAGACTGTAGTAAGAGTCTAATACACCTGGGACTGGAATACCTGATACTCTACCTCATGTACTGGCCCACTGCCTTCCAGTAAGCAACACAAACATACACCTAATCACACCTCGAATTTGTCCCACACATGTTGGTCCTCTGAGCTGCCTGCGTGTTCTCCAGGCGTGGGACAGAGCTGATGCCCAGGTGGGCCGTTGGCAGTGTGTGTTACGATGACATACGCTACTGGGAAACCTGGGTTGCCATGGAGAACCTGGTTGATAAGGGGCTGGTCTGAGGCATTGGTCTGTCCATCTTCAACCAGGTATGGGAGTGTGTGTGTGTGTGTGTGTGTGTGTGTGTGTGCAGTATGTTTTTGTAATGGTGTCTGTGTTGTTAGTAGGTGGAGTGTCACCCATGCCTGTCCAAGGCTGAGCTGCTGAATCACTGCAGGTAGGTGTGTGTGTGTATTCTAGGACGGTAGGTGTGTGTGTGACGGCCTACTGTCCCCTGGGCAGTGCTGAGCAGTCCAGGGCTTCGCCTGACAAACCCTGCCTGCTGCAGGACCCTGGACTGTGGGGCTTTCACCCTCCACCACAGAAAGAGCCCTGCTCAGGATATACTCACGTAAAACACAAACACCTCCGTGTAACTAGCCGTAGTGTAATTAACGATGCTCAAGTGTGTGTGTGTCTCTCTGTCTCCAGGTGGCAGGTACAGAGAGGGGTGGTCTGCATCCCCAAGAGCGTCACTCCTTCCAGGATCCTGAAGAACCTGCAGGTCAGGAGGACACCGCCATCTAGTGGAAGGAATACCAATTGAACTGCATGATGCTTTACCAGTTTGGAAACTACTCACCTCTTCCCCAAAATGTGACTTTTCGCTGGCTGAGTCTAGGAAACTACAGGCTATAATTCTGTGTAGCTGCTAGGATTGTTTTCTTGAGTGGGAATTTCTTTGTCTGATTGACAGGTGTTTGACTTCTCCTGTCGGATGAAGACCTGAAGCAGATCGAGTCGTTCAACAGAAACAAGAGGTACATCATCCCGGCTGTGGAGGTGAGTTCTGATTGTCTCAGATGAGACCTCAGGGTGCAGGTCAATAGTCTTATATACAGTATCATTCCCTAGTCACAACTAGATAGGTGAAGAAGAGCAGATGAAGATGCCATATGAGACTACTGAGATGCAGCCAAATTCAGCTGAGTGTCAGTTGAGCCATGGGGTTTTGTGGTGGAACTGTGTGTGTTCTCTTCACAGAGGGACAGAGAGTGGACGCAGACCACCCTCATTTCCCGACCTAATCTAGAGACAGATCCACAGGCCCACATCTAGAGACAGATCCACAGGCCCACATCTTGAGACAGATCTACAGACCCCACATCTAGAGTCAGATCTGCATACCCCACATCTAGAGACAGATCCACAGGCCCACATCTAGAGACAGATCTCCTGACCCCACATCTAGAGACAGATCCACAGGCCCACATCTAGAGACAGATCCACTGGATCTAGAGACAGATCCACAGGCCCACATCTAGAGTCAGATCTACTGACCCCACATCTAGAGTCAGATCTACTGACCCCACATCTAGAGACAGATCTACTGACCCCACATCTAGAGACAGATCCACAGACCCCACATCTAGAGACAGATCCACAAACCCACATCTAGAGACAGATCCACAGACCCCACATCTAGAGACAGATCTACTGACCCCACATCTAGAGTCAGATCTACTGACCCCACATCTAGAGTCAGATCCACTGACCCCACATCTAGAGTCAGATCCACAGACCCCACATCTAGAGACAGATCCACAGACCCCACATCTAGAGACAGATCCACAGACCCCACATCTAGAGACAGATCCACAGACCCCACATCTAGAGACAGATCCACAGACCCCACATCTAGAGACAGATCCACAGACCCCACATCTAGAGACAGATCCACTGACCCCACATCTAGAGACAGATCTACTGACCCCACATCTAGAGACAGATCCACTGACCCACATCTAGAGTCAGATCCACTGACCCCACATCTAGAGTCAGATCCACTGACCCCACATCTAGAGACAGATCCACAGACCCCACATCTAGAGTCAGATCTACTGACCCCACATCTAGAGTCAGATCTACTGACCCCACATCTAGAGACAGATCCACAGGCCCACATCTAGAGACAGATCTACTGACCCCACATCTAGAGACAGATCCACAGGCCCACATCTAGAGACAGATCTACTGACCCCACATCTAGAGACAGATCTACTGACCCCACATCTAGAGACAGATCCACAGACCCCACATCTAGAGACAGATCCACAGACCTCACATCTAGAGACAGATCTACAGACCCCACATCTAGAGTGAGATCTACTGACCCCACATCTAGAGTGAGATCTACTGACCCCACATCTAGAGACAGATCCACAGACCCCACATCTAGAGACAGATCCACAGACCCCACATCTAGAGACAGATCTACAGACCCCACATCTAGAGACAGATCCACAGACCCCACATCTAGAGACAGATCCACTGACCCCACATCTAGAGACAGATCTACTGACCCCACATCTAGAGACAGATCCACAGACCCCACATCTAGAGACAGATCCACAGACCCCACATCTAGAGACAGATCTACAGACCCCACATCTAGAGACAGATCTACTGACCCCACATCTAGAGACAGATCCACAGACCCCACATCTAGAGACAGATCTACAGACCCCACATCTAGAGACAGATCCACAGACCCCACATCTAGAGACAGATCTACTGACCCCACATCTAGAGTGAGATCTACTGACCCCACATCTAGAGACAGATCCACAGACCCCACATCTAGAGACAGATCCACAGACCCCACATCTAGAGACAGATCCACAGACCCCACATCTAGAGACAGATCTACAGACCCTACATCTAGAGACAGATCCACAGACCCCACATCTAGAGACAGATCTACAGACCCCACACATATCTACTTTTATTTATACAGAATACTTGGACTGGAGTTACTATGCCTAGTCACTAGAGTTTTGAATATTTGATCAGACAAGAACCATCTGTTATGCAGCTTATGTTCCCTTAGTAAGAATCCACGTACATACATCTTACTCAATTATTAAGAATTCATTATTAGTGGGAAAATATATTTGTTTCTAATCCTTGATTTTGTTATACTCCAACTGATCCAGTGTTCCAATGTGTGGATATCTAATCTGTGAGATCGTTGGACAATAAATGAGATAAATCATCCTTCCCTTCCCTCCTTGAAGTAACAGAGCTGAGTGTGATGGATAGGTGAAAGCAGTCGAATGGGGGTCGGCTACAAATAACTCCTCCACTCCTCACATAAACACACAAGACCATACATAGCGCAATACTTGGTTTATTGGTTGTCATTGTAAAATTCAACTCACATGAGAAACTTTGTCAAAAGTACAGAAGCTGTGAAACAGTGAGAATCACTCAGTCGCAGGAAAACACATTCTCACACAGCACCAGGCCAAGGCTCACTTCCTGCTTTAGCCCCACCGCATCCACATATCCCAGAGACCCTGTGGCTGCTCTGCTTGACAGGCATCATTAGATTCAGATTGAGTCCCTCTGATTTCTGTCAATCTCTCTCTGTGTCTGTGTGTGAACATGAAAATACATTTGGCACAACCTAGAGGCAGGGAGCAACAACAGTATGATTCTGTTTCCTTACATATTCCTTCAATTTCCTCTATACTGTAGACCAGGGCTCTCCAACCCTGTTCCTGGAGAGCTACCCTCCTGTAGGTGTCCACTCCAACCCCAGTTGTAACTAACCTGATTCAGCTTATTATTAGAATCCGGTGAGCTAAATTATGGTTGGAGTGGAAACCTACAGGACTGTAGTTCTTCAAGAACAGGGTTGGTGAGCTCTGCAGTAGACATTTCTTCAATAGAAAACATATTACAAGTGTCAAAAAGACCAAGAAAAAGACCAGGGTCTCCATTTAATATTGATAGTCCTGAAGTGATGTTTGATAGTACCAGACTGATAGGTCCCTCAGCGCAGTACAGATCACTGCAGCCCCCATACAGTCAGTGCCGGTATACACTGGTACTGAGTACCAACAACTAAAATGTTCTACTGGTTGAGTAGCAGCACTCATTTATATACATATATAATCATTTTAAAGAATTGCGGCGTTCCAGCTCCTAAATAGAAACAGTACCGGGAACCAAAAATAAAGTACCAGCATATATTTCATTCCTTCACTTCAAGCACCGCATACAGTATCACTCCCACTAAACTCCCCACAGCCAAAAGACTGCATCCACAGTAGATCAGTCCTGGCTATCTGGGCAGGTTTATATTGAATGTGTTTCACAAAACCTATTATAAAGTTTCATAGAAATGTGTCTTCATATTCTCTGCGTTTTAACCTGTGGACACTGAGTGTGTGTGTATGTCTCCACGTTAAGGCACTTACCAGTCTCTCATTGAGGCAGGGAGAGTTATTAAAGACTTAGTCATTCCCTTTGAGAGAGACGCACCACAGGGATCAAAGCACCTATGGATGACAGACTTAGATGAAACGGTTCAATTCTGGTTCTGGAGGGCCAAAACCCTTCTGTCTTTTGTTTCTACCTGGTAGTTAATTGCACTCACCAGGTGTCCCAGGTCTGAATCAGTCCCTGATTAGGAGAGGATGAAAACCAGAAGTTTAAGCCCTGACCTAGATGATGACCCATAGTGCAGGGGTATTCAACTCTTACCCTACGAGGTCCGGAGCCTGCTTTTCTGTTGTACCTTTTAATTAATTGCACACACCTGATGTCCCAGGTCTAAATCAGTTCCTGATTAGAGGGATAAGAATTGGGGGGGGGGGGGGGAGCAGTGGAACTGGCTTCGAGGTCCATAGTTGAATTTGAGGGCCATAGTTGAATTTGAGGGCCATAGTTGAATTTGAGGGCCATAGTTGAATTTGAGGGCCATAGTGAATCACACGCTGTCGGGGTTCTCAGCCAGTCAGGGGGTCTGGACCAGAGACATAGATACACAGAGTTCAGCAAACTGTCCACCATGTTACAACCAAACCTTTCACAACAACTGCATGCTCATTTGCACTTTGAGTGCTGATTATGGTGAGCAAATCTCAAGATATGTTTGCCAAACTATACATCTATGTCAGTGGTTGTGCACTGGGAGGATCTGGTAGTAGTGGCTGTTGTAGTAGCAGTGGCCTTGTCCAGCAGATAACACAGAGTTCACACATTATGCTTTATTAAACATTAGAAACAGATGATTATGTTAAAATGGGGAGCAAAGACTGAAGCTGCTGGTAGATAAACAATAAAATAATCCACTTTTAACTTTCCTCTGGAAAATCCTGGACAATCTTCTCTTTTTCAAATAAAGTGTTCCTCTCAACTCATCCATAAGAAGAGGAGGGTCAGGGGGATGTATAAAACCCTTGATAAATCTGTAGAAAAAAAGAGCTTTAAGAAAAGTAGTTCCGGTAAAAGCCAAAGCCACGCTGAGCCGTTCCTCCGTATCACTTCGCCGTGTCCGTGTGTGTGTCCGTGTTCGTGTCTGTGTGTGTGCGCTTGGGCGAAAAGAAACAAAAACATCCTAAAACTGGAGGTCCTCTTGTCATTCCCAGAAAAAAAACCTTTGCCTTAAAAATACGAGTGTCCATGTAATGTTGTGTGGTAGAAACAGTGAGTTCTTGAAATGGGGGAAGAGGGGTTGGGTCCAACTGGTAAAAACGGTTTGTGTGTGTGTGGGGAGGGATGGAGAGGGGGTTAATGAGTCTGGGGGGGTGGGGAAGGGAGGAGTGTGGGGGGGATAATGAGTCTGGGGGGTTGGGGAAGGGAGGAGTGTGGGGGGGTGATGAGTCTGGGGGGTGGTGGAGTGGAGGGGGGTAATGAGTCTGGGGGGTTGGGGAAGGGAGGATTGTGGGGGGGTAATGAGTCTGGGGGGGTGGGGTGTTGTCCTAAGACTGGGGTAGGTGTTGTCTGATGATCTCTCTGGACTGGGGAGGGATCCTGTCTGGGAAGCGAACCGTGAACTCTACGATGAGGTCACCGCGCTGAGTGGGGCTCTTAGGGAGGGGCAGGCCCTCCCCCCTCAGCCGCTTTACCGTACCCGGCTTGATGACCTCATGACAGGATAGCGGGATGACGCGGTTATCCAGGGTGGGAATGTTCACCGTACAGCCACACAGCGCCTGGTGGAGGGGAATATGAGAGGGTTTACTACTGTATCATATGACACAAGCATGTTTACTATATGACTGCTTCATTACAACAGTGATTCTCAATCTGTTCCTCTTGGCGTTGCACATAGTTGTTCTACTCACACCCAATGATGACAAAATCATATGTTGTTAGTAATTAATTAGTTCAGCGATTAAAGATAGGTGATAACGTGTGTTTCAGTAGCTATGGATGTAGAAAACTTGTATCTGTTCCAGTTTAGCAGTCTAGAACACAGGTTCAGCTGGAGAACATGACTTGGCACTCAGAGTGGAACAGAATGACATCATCAGCTACAATGGATCACTCCCTCTCTGACACTAAAACAAGTTTCCTGAACCTGGAAAACCCCGGTTTGTGTGTGTGTGTGTGTGTGTGTGTGTGTTGTGTTGATAGTTGCGGGGTTGTAGAGTGCACAGGAGGCTAATTTTAGAGTGTGGTCTCATTTCTACACCTAATGAAGTAAGACCGAATAAGCTGAGGTCGTGGTCACAGAGACAGAGACAGAGAGAGAGAGAGAGAGAGAGAGAGAGAAAAAAAAAAAAACCTGGGTGTCCACTGATTTTAGGTCAGGTTTGCGCCCTACAATTAAGTAAAAGTAAACTGATCTGCAACTCCTACCCAGAGCAGGCAGCATACTAAACTCCAACCCTAACCTAGGGCCAGGGCTGGGTAGTAACTGAGTAATCAGAATACAAAAACAAAGTAACTAACCAACTTGGATTAATTACAAAAATGAATAATCTGATTATACTTGCATTCTTAAAAACAACTGATTACGTTTGGGATTACTTCATCTAATCTCAAGAGGCAACATTTGTAAAACTTTGCCAGCATTTGCCCACTTTCATTTAGCGCACCCTCGAGACTTCTCACACGCTCTTAAAGGTTCTATCGTTCTGCTGATCTCTCATCAAGGATGGATGGCTTCTTTAGTATTAAACTGCTTGAATGAATAGGTAAGGCTTCCAAAACATTTACGCCTAGCCTTCTGGTCAGAGAGTCGTCATAGAGTTCCTGCTTGCTGCTTTGCACTTTCACTCTTTCTCCGTTGTGAGCTCTGTCTGTAGCAGTAGAGAAATGCTTTCTGATTGCACAATATTTCAAGACGCAATCCCTGAAAAACACTGAAGAGAAGAGGGTCCTAGCGTTCTTTAGGTCTGAATTCTATTCATCAACTCTTACTATTGAACATAGGGCACTCACGTCGGCCATTCAAGGTGACCACATATATTACATTTACTGGTGTAAATAATACGGCTGACTATCAGTAGTCTAATTATCAGTAGTGTAATATTAGGCTAGATTTATTGTTTGCAATCTAGCTAACTACTTCCTCATTTGGTGAATTAGCCCCAAATGAATTTGTTTGTGATATTTGTGCCCCAAAATAGTTACTTAATCTCTTTTGAATCAAATTTTTTTTTTTTTTTTTTTTAAATGCTGCCACTGTATTTTGACAGTAATATACTAGCAACAATTGCCAAATTATCAAACTCGAAATTCGTGACAATTTAGGGTGTGCATCATAAAAATATCTGGAATTGTGCATTCCAATTTATTGGATCATACCATTTTATTCTAGTACTTAATGAAGCACGTTGAATTAATTAATAAAATGATTAGGCAACCCGTATTTTCTACTGCGTGACCCCGCAACAAAATGTTGGTATGGAGCCCTGTGACTATGCTCTCACATATCAAACATATGAGTTGTAGGATCTTTATGCTCTCACATATCAAACATATGAGTTGTAGGATCTTTATGCTCTCACATATCAAACATATGAGTTGTAGGATCTTTATGCTCTCACATATCAAACATATGAGTTGTAGGATCTTTATGCTCTCACATATCAAACATATGAGTTGTAGGATCTTTATGCTCTCACATATCAAACATATGACTTGTAGGATCTTTATGCTCTCACATATCAAACATATGACTTGTAGGATCTTTATGCTCTCACATATCAAACATATGAGTTGTAGGATCTTTATGCTCTCACATATCAAACATATGACTTGTAGGATCTTTATGCTCTCACATATCAAACATATGAGTTGTAGGATCTTTATGCTCTCACATATCAAACATATGAGTTGTAGGATCTTTATGCTCTCACATATCAAACATATGACTTGTAGGATCTTTATGCTCTCACATATCAAACATATGAGTTGTAGGATCTTTATGCTCTCACATATCAAACATATGAGTTGTAGGATCTTTATGCTCTCACATATCAAACATATGAGTTGTAGGATCTTTATGCTCTCACATATCAAACATATGAGTTGTAGGATCTTTATGCTCTCACATATCAAACATATGAGTTGTAGGATCTTTATGCTCTCATAATAGTCCCCGATTTAGAAATCCTAATGTTACTCAGTTAAATAATACTGTATTAAGTGAACGTTTTTTAACGTTTTAAAATATCTGGTAATCCAAAAGATTGCGTTACTCATTTTGAGTAATCCTAAGGATTACGTTACTGATTACTTTATTTTTCATGTAACTGTAATCAGTAACAGATTACATTTTTAAAGTACTCCGCCCAACACTATCTAGGGCTGGATTGAATCAGTAGCGCCGGAGATAAGCATGATTGAAATTTGAAGACAATGTTTCCGCGTTCACGGTGACTGCATTCTCGGTAAACGCTGCATATTTCGCCTCAATCAAAAATGACCTTTACATTTCAACCGCACTACAAAAATGATATTCTGCGCTATGGATTGAATCCAGCCCCTAGACAGGTTGCCATGACACTGGAGGCACACAGACAGCTGACATAAGGCCAGTCTAATGATGTAAGCCTCAGCTCAGACAAGGCAGCACCAGAACAATATATTCCACTCCTGATAAGTTCAAACTCTGATTAAGTGCAGTAGGCTTACGGTTTTCCAGTCCCAATTCAATAACATGAAACTATTTTGAATTGCATGTTCCAGTTTAGTGCTTACAAGTTGCCCAATCAGGTGTCAACAGTCCCAGTTAGCAGTTGCCTAATCCAGTGTTTACTAACCCCCGCGCCTCAACCCCCCCCCCCACCCTCCAAAATATAAGGCATCCAGAAACTATTGCCTAAGCGTTATCACATGTTATGTTGTCTTTGCCAATGCATACAGCATATTTCTCTGTAATATCAGAAGTCAAGTTCCTCTTAGAGTTAGCGATAGCCTTCTAAGTATGATTGTGTGTGTGTTCTTCCTTCCTGTTTTTCACACTGACCGAATGGCAAACTGTCCTGATTTAGAGAGAACAGCTGGAGAGACAGCAGGGCTTGAAGCCTGTAGTTACAGGTTAAGGCCACCGGCTCCAGTGATGACATAAAGGTCCAGACTCCAGACATTCTTGGTAGAGGTCATAGAATGGTCATAATGCAGAGGTAACAATTGTCTTTAGCAGACTAAAGAGCCTTCAGCTCTGCAACGTAGCTCTCATTGGGCTTGTTATTGTTAGACCTAAAGCCTGTGTAAAACAGAGGGCCTAAAACCAGCCGGTGTAGCTAGCATAGGGTCTGACCCAGCTATTTTAGGGCCAAAACCCAGCCAGCATAGCTAACGGAGTGTATAATAGCAGCCAGCCCGTCAACAGCGCCTAGTGCCAGAACTCTGTGATCATACCTTCCTGTTGGATGGAAGCAGAGCTCCCTGGCAGCTCCAGTTAAACTATGTTTTTCAGATAATGGTTCAGATTACCCAAATCCCCAATACTCTCTCTCCCTTCAACATCTCCCCTTCCTCTCTCCTTCACTGGATGTAAGTTAACATTTATTGTCTTTACTGGATACATTAGGGGCTGGATTCAATCTGTATCGCGGAAGTTCAGCGCTATAGCACGTTTGAAATGTAAATCAACTAAAATGTTATTGGTTTAACACATATTTAGTAGATGTTATTGCGCGTGTAGAGAAATGCTTGTGTTCCTAGCTCCACCAGTGCTAGGCAATGTTCCCGCATGCGCAGACTGCACTCACAGTAAACGATGCATATGTGGGTTCAATCGGAAATGACCTTTAAGTTTCAATCACGCGATAGCGCTGAACTTCCGCAATACGGATTGAATCAAGCCCTAGGTCTGTGTCCCTGATGGTACCCTATTCCCTACATAGTGCACTACTCTTGATGCATTAACTATCTCATAACTAAAAGATATTTCTTTGGCAGTATATGAAATTAAGATAAACGGTTCTATGACAGCAGTAAAACAGGCCTACTGGTTAATGAGCTTATCTGAGCACTGCGGTACTTGTATAATTAATACAGTATGTACTTAACAAGTGCCTGTTTGGGTTCTGCCATTAGCCAGTCCATTAATATAGGCAGTAGATACATGGCAGCTATATTGGAACTATAAAAGAGTGTTTCATTTCACAGGCTGGTCACAGCTGAGCTTGTGACCACACAGGAATAGAGGTTTAATTAAATGAACTGTCTGTCAGAGTTCCACCCTCACCACAATATCTCTCTCTCTCTCTCTCTCTCTCTCTCTCTCTCTCTCTCTATAAAAGAGAGCTGTGTAAGTGTATAAATCCTTTGTGTGTTTTTGCACTACACGGTGAGTACCATAACGATTGTTGTGCTCATTGAAAGAGCGATCATAAAGGAAGACATATGAGGCAGAGTGTGAGTGGGCCTGTCACACAGGGACAACACATTCCCCCATGCTCACTCACACTGCAGCGGCAGAGAGACATTCTGCAAAGCACTCAGTCTGCCCACCCAGGGCTCAGCTCACTTCACAGATAGACTGGAGGGATGTGTTGAACAAGGTCATGTACTCGGAGGAACAGCCTCTTTTAGGTGGAGTACCAATGTTTAACTGCACACACACACATCTTCCACCACTGCCCACAGCTTAGTACTAGAAACATGATCACCAGTGTACTGCTGTTAAAGGTGCCTGGGGCTCTGAGTCAGAGAGAGTAGGAAAGAGAGAGAGAGAGAGAGAGTAAGAGAGAGAGAGTAGGAGAGAGAGAGAGATGTGACTTTTGATGCTCTTCATTAGAACATCTCCACTTACTAAAATAATATAACACACACCCTTGTGAAAACCTAGAGGCAGATAGGGTTTGAGTCTCCTGTAGAGTAAAACATTTCAAATCTTGTCCGAACAGGTTAATACCACAGGCCTCCAGTTCTATGTGAGTGTTCTGTAGGGTATTTGTGGATAGAAAGAGAGAGAAAGTAAAAGAGCACTTTGTCACGGGCTGCTAGTTTTGTAATAAGGTATTTGTGGAGACAAAGGCTGTGTGAGAAAGACCGGGCGACAGACAGACAGACAGATCCTACCTCCTTCAGACTGATATTGCCTGTGTAGATGATATTGGAGCCATCCCTCCTAAAGTGGGCGTGTCCTTTGTCTCTGAGCACAAAGGCGATGTCTGCAGGAATGTTCTCTGGGGTCTCGTCCCCCTCCTTAGGGAAGGTGATCTTGGTGCCCTCCTTCCATCCCCTCTTTATCACGATGTTCAGGATCTTGTCCTCCGTACAGCTGCTCCTGCCATCAGGGTTCAGCCTCCTCCTGGTGATCTTCATCCGCTTGGTACAACCATGGAAGATCTCCTCCAGAGACACCTTCAGCTCGTGGACCACCGGGGGGTCCTGCTGCCTCCTGGACCCCCCCAAACGCTCCGACTGCACCCCCCTCCTCCTGCCCCCGCCATGGCCAGGGAAGCCGTTGACCCCCCCAGGGAAGCCGAAGTGTGTGAAAGAGGTGAAGGGGTCTTCCTCATCAAAGTCTGTTTCCATGTCATGGTCGTTGGGGACCTTGGAGTGGACGCCGTTGGAGCGGTTGTGGTGGTTGCGGTGCGGTCCGAAGAACATATCGAAGGGGTTGGAACCGCCGAAAAAGGAGGCGAAGGTGGCATGGGGGTCCCCATGGAAGGTGTAGTGGTACGACCCACCAGGAACCCCAGACTGACCACTACTGCCCCCTGCCTTCAGACCTGACCGAGAGAGAGAGAGAGAGGGCTGTGAGTACACAAACACACACACTCACACACACACACATCCTACCTGTAGCCTAATTCCCCTTCCGTAGAGAAAGGAGAGAGTTAAATAGTTTTAGAGATTTGTTTACAGCAGGTAGGAGGGAGTTTGAGGAGCGGAGGCCCTGGAGGCATGAGTAGCAGTCAGAGCGAACCCACGTGGGTGAGAGAGTTCCCACGGGATCCGGTGGGGGGGGGGGCAGTGGTCTAGCAAGAGCCTTGCTGCTACAGAAACAGATAAGACTACCCACAGCTAAACACACACACACACACACCACCTCACTGCTATTCTTATCTCTGCCTCCGCATGGATTCAGGCCTATCTGAGAGACGCAAACACACTGTGGAAAGACTTGATCAGACTGGAGAGAACACACAGTCAGACTGTCAGAGGGTAGAGGTGGAAGGGTGAGGTAAGGGGGATAGCTAAATAAAGAAAGGAGTCTGCTCAGTGTTCTCTCACACACACACACACACACACACAACGATAAATGACTTCATGACAGTTATATAATCACACCGACAGCACTCTCAGAATACTGAGCACCCTCTCTTTCTCTTACCCTCCTCTCCTAGCTGGTCATAGATGACCCTCTTCTTGGGGTCACTCAGAACTTCGTAGGCCTCAGCGATCTCTTTGAACTTGTCCTCTGCGTTGGCGTCTGTGTTCTTGTCTGGGTGGAACCTCAGTGCCATGCGGCGATATGCCTTCTTGATCTCCTCCTCGTTAGAACCCTTAGGGATACCCAGCGTCTTATAGTAGTCCTTCCCCATGGCAACGACCTTTCTGTGACCCCCAACACACACCCTGGCACTCTGGTGGTAGAGGGAGAGAAAGGTTACTGGGTTAGGCATACACCTGGGCCTGATGAAAACTGATCCACACAGCCTGGCTCTCTGGTGAGACACACACACACACACACACACACACACACACACACACGTGAGTATTCTAATGAATCTTGAAGTCTTTACTCCATCCCAGATGATTTGTGGAACTTGCCATGTTGCTATGCTATGATAATGTAGTAAGGTGTTGCCATGTTGCTATGCTATGGTAATGTAGTAAGGTGTTGCTATGCTATGGTAATGTGGTAAGGTGTTGCCATGGCAATGTAGTAAAAGCTCAAAGTTAGTGAATGTGAGGAACTCCCTACCATCTGGCACCTCTCAATCTGCTACACACACACACACACACACACACACACACACACATAAGTATTCTAAACACACATGTGAGTATTGTAATGAATCTTGAAGTCTTTACTCCATCCCAGATGATTTGTGGAACTTGCCATGTTGCTATGCTATGATAATGTAGTAAGGTGTTGCCATGTTGCAATGCTATGGTAATGTAGTAAGGTACTAAAACACACCGGATACGGACTAACTTACTAGACTAACTCGACGTAGATATGGACTAGTTCTGACCAGGAGCCAGTATGCTAGTGACTGTCTCTGGACATAGCAACCCATTGCCATGTTGCTATGCTATGATAATGTAGTAAGGTGTTGCTATGCTATGGTAATGTAGTAAGGTGTTGCCATGTTGCTATGCTATGGTCATGTAGTAAGGTGTTGCTATGCTATGGTAATGTAGTAAGGTGTTGCTATGCTATGATAATGTAGTAAGGTGTTGCCATGTTGCTATGCTATGGTAATGTAGTAAGGTGTTGCCATGGCAGTGTAGTAAAAGCTCAAAGTTAGTGAATGTGAGGAACTCCCTACCATCTGGCACCTCTCAATCTGCTACACACACACACACACACACACACATGCTATCAGTAGTCTCATGAAACCGCAGTCCTGTTAGCCTAAATATGACACTATGCGTCTGTCATTGTAGGCTACAGTCTGCCCTGCGAGCTATTTTATAGCTGGATAAAGTACAACAGATGGTAGGCTATTTGTATGGCCTATGTATGGTTGTTATTTAGGTTTTCCTGTAAATATCTTCATCACTGTGAATCTCTACCGTAGAAAATGAGACAAAGAAACAGCACCTGTCACCCATTATAGAGCCGATTTGCGCCGCACCGAATTTTGCTGTGGTTGTTCCGCCAGGTAGAGTAATTATAGACTATTACCGGCAAATATGTCAAGAGACAACAACGCCTCTCTGTGTGAGAATCGAACCTATCGATTGACCAATGCAGAAACCGGAGTGGTGCAACACCAGCTATTCCACAGGCTTCAATGACAGCCGTGGAAACGGCCAGTGAGCGGTGCGGAGAACACATAAGAATAGAAGGATGAAATTAAACGTTTCCTACCCGTTATAATTTTCAGCAGAAAAAAATCGGCAGAACAGATGAACATATCCCAGTCTCTCTCTTCTCTCCCGCCCTGGTATCCCTCTCGGGTCTTTATTGTGTGACGTCAGAGTTCAACCGCTCACCGGTTCCGAAATAGTTGGTGACAGAACAACGCTCTGACGTCAATTAGGCTAATAAAACCAAAACCCATTCCATTCAATCAGTGACTGAAAAATCACATAGTTATGCGGTGTGGTTCTGGTTCAATTAAATAGACCTTCAACACTTATTTCCACTTCCAATGTTAAACTTCAGAGGAGAAATACAGCGTAGGCCGACAGCAACAACCCAATTCCTGTCCTGGCCATAAGCTGAAATTGCCTAATACATAGGCTACTGGCTCCTGGTCAGAACTAGTCCATATCTACTTCGAGTTAGTCTAGTAAGTTAGTCCGTAGCCGGTGTGTTTTAGTAGCGTCTTACCGTATGCTAGTGACTGTCTCTGGACTTCACCAACTGTCCCTCGCCGCTTCTCCGCACGACAGCTGATTTGCGGGTCGAACTCTGCCAGTTAAAAGCGCAGCGCGCTTTGTTCCAATCCACTCCGAGCCGATGGGAAAAGACAGCCTGACTGTCTAGATAATTTGTTGCGCTGATTGAAACGTTTATCAAATTAACATCACCCGAGTCAATTTATCCAATCCATCCAATCATTGATCCACTCAGTGAGGTGTTGGTTTACTTGACTTCCATTCCTGGGAGGAGATAAACAGTCTGGAGTTTAGGATTAGTCTACATCATGGCTCTGCTTCACTCTGAGAGAGCTGGGATTCTACTCTAAAAGAAAACAGAGACATATTAGGAGTCTCTCCCTCTGTCTGTCTCTCCCTCTGTCTGTCTCTCCCTCTGTCTGTCTGTCTGTCTGTGAGAGAGAGAGTGTGATAGCAGAGCCCAAGGCAGATTTATCCAATGCCCGTGGATGGTACTCCAGGCTGAGGCAGTGTGTGTTTGTGTGTATGCCCGTGGATGGTACTCCAGGCTGAGCTGTGATATAAACAGAGTTGGTACATGTGATCACTGGCAGTCAGGGACTAGAACCTTCCCGCACACGCAGACAGACAGAGAAGCCTGAGGAGTGAGTCAGTCTATCTCACTCAGCACAGAGGCTACATTTCAATAGTCTTAAGTGGCTTCCTCTTCTTGTGTCCTTTCCTTAATTGACAAATCTTACATAAATCTTACATCACTTCCATTCATCCAATGTTGTCAGTTCAGTACAAATAAAGAGGAGAGGCCATTTTAGACTACTGAGATGCAGCCTGTGTCTATATGTACTGTATTTATATCTGTCCACATGTCTACATCTTCTCCCCTTCCTTTCTCCTCTTTCAAGAGGATGTGTTATGTCATCAGTAGAGAGTTCTGCTGTAAGAATGTTTTCTGTGACATTTTTACTGTTAAGGACATTAACTGCCTGCTCAGTACTTACAGCACAATTAAAAGAGGAGCTGATTATAGTTTTCATTCCTACATTATGCAATTTCCAAGAAAAGGCACTCTGTTCAGAAGCCTGTAAGCAGTAAATGTACCTCCAAGAGCGATAAGAGAGAGCAGAACCATTAGGAGGTGGGGGAGGATGGAAGAGGTGGAGATAGGTGGGATGGGTGGAGAGGTAGAGAGGCGGGCATGTCACTCAAGGTCCACTCAAGGTAGACAGAGAGGGAAGGGGGAGAGGCAGAGGCTAAGGGAGAATTGTAGAGAGAGAGAGAGAGACAAAGAGAAAGTAGAGGAAGAGAGCGAGAAAGTTGGCCCAGTATTAGTCTGGCTATAGCTTGACTCATCCCTTTCTCTTCAGTAGTGAGGAGGTGTGAAAGAAACGAGTGACTTAGTAGAGAAGAGCAGCTCTCGTGGGAGGAGTCTGTCTGATAAACCGTGCACATGCACGCAGCATGTACAGTGCCTTCGGAAAGTATTCAGACCCCTTGACGTTTTCCACATTTTGTTACGTTACAGCCTTATTCTAAAATGGATTGAATTGTTGTTTTTTCTCTCGTCAATCTACACACAATACCCCATAATGACAAAGCAAAAACAGGTTTTTAGAAATGTTTTGCTAATATAAAAAAAAAAAAAGATACATAAGTATACAAACCCTTTACTCAGTACTTTGTTGAAGCACCTTTGGCAGCGATTACAACCTCGAGTCTTCTTGGGTATGACGCTACAAGCTTGGCACACCTGTATTTAGGGAGTTTCTCCCATTTTTCTCTGCAGATCCTCTCAAGCTCTGTCAGGTTGGATGGGGAGCGTTGCTGCATAGCTTTTTTCAGGTCTCTCCAGAGATGTTCGATCGGGTTTAAGTCCGGCCTCTGGCTGGGCCACTCAAGGACATTCAGAGACTTGTCCCGAAGCCACTCCTGCATTGTCTTGGCTTTGTGCTTAAGGTCGTTGTCCTGATGGAAGGTGAACCTTCACCCCCAGTCTGAGGTCCTGTCATAAGCGTCGTATGTGACAGAACCACCCACTGAAAGAAGACCAAGCAGCGGGGTAAGGAGCAGGAGAAGTATTTGGAGTCGTGGACGTGGGAGAAGATCTTAGACGGGAAAGGACCCTGGAGGCAGGCTGGGGAGTATCGTCGACCGAAGGAGGAACTGGAGGCAGCGAAGGCAGAGCGGCGCTACTATGAGGCGCTGTATAAGCCAAGAGGCAAGTGCGGGAGGCAGCCCCAAATATTTTTTTGGGGGGGGCACACGGGGAGTTGGGCAGAGTCAGGGTGGAGTCCTGAGCCAACCGTGGGGAGCGGGTGACGAGGAGAGCACCGAGCTATGCGGAAATGCGCACGGTATCGCCCATACGCACGCACAGTCCGGTGCGGTCAGTACGGGCTCCGCAGCGTTGCCGTGCGAGAGTTGGCCGGCAGCCAGGGAGAAGTGCGCCGGTGCAGCGCATCTGGCCGCCAGTGCGTCTCCTCGGTCCAGCTTACCCTGCGCCTGCTCTACGCATGGCAGCCCTCACTCTCCAGCACAGCCAAGTTCGCCCTGTGCCAGCGCTGTGCCCGTGCCGGGCTACAGTGACCATTCAGCTAGGACGGGGTGTGCCAGCCCTGAGCTCCAGACCGCCGGTGCGCCTCCACGGCCCAGTGTGCCCCGTGCCTGCTCTGCGCACCCAGTCTCCTGTAAGTCTCCCCAGTCCTCCAGCAACGCTTCTCAGCCCGGGGCCTCCGGCGACGCCTCTCAGCCCGGGGCCTCCGGCGACGCCTCTCAGCCCGGGGCCTCCGGCGACGCCTCTAAGCCCGGAGCCTCCGGCGACGCCTCTCAGCCCGGAGCCTCCGGCGACGCCTCTCAGCCCGGGGCCTCCGGCGACGCCTCTCAGCCCGGGGCCTCCGGCGACGCCTCTCAGCCCGGGGCCTCCGGCGACGCCTCTCAGCCCGGGGCCTCCGGCGACGCCTCTCAGCCCGGGGCCTCCGGCGACGCCTCTCAGCCCGGGGCCTCCGGCGACGCCTCTCAGCCCGGGGCCTCCGGCGACGCCTCTCAGCCCGGGGCCTCTCAGCCCGGAGCCTCCGGCCACGCCTCTCAGCCCGGGGCCTCCGGCCACGCCTCTCAGCCCGGGGCCTCCGGCCACGGCTCTCAGCCCGGAGCCTCCGGCCACGCCTCTCAGCCCGGAGCCTCCGGCGACGCCTCTCAGCCCGGAGCCTTCGGCGGTGGTCTGCAACCCAGAGCCTTGAGTGGTGGTCTGCAGCCAGGAGCCTTGAGTGGTGGTCTGCAGCCAGGAGCCTTCAGCGGTGGTCTGCAGCCCAGAGTCTTCAGAATGGGAGCTACGCCCAGAGCCAGAGCCACCTCCGTAGTGGGAGGATTGGCGAAGGGGGGGTGTAGCACAGGAACCGTCGTTGACGGTGGCCACCCTCCCTTCCCTCCCTTTAGGTTTGGGGTTGTTTTTGTAGGGTTTTTTGTTTTGAGGTGCAGTCGGGGTCTGCACCTTCGGGGGGGGGGGGGGGGGTACTGTCACGTCCTGACCAGTAGAAGGGGTCATTTGTCATTGTAGTATGGTCAGGGCGTGGCAGGGGGTGTTGTTTTTGTGTGTTTTGGGGTAGGTTTGTTTAGAGGGGATTTGTTCTAGTTTTCATTTTCTATGTTCATTTTCTATGCGTGGCCGAGTATGGTTTCCAATCAGAGGCAGGTGTCTTTCGTTGTCTCTGATTGGAAGCCATACTTAGGCAGCTCTTTTTTCCTTTGGGTTTGTGGGTGGTTGTTTTCCGTATAGTCCGTGTACCTTACGGAACTGTCATTTGGTTATTTTGTTTGTGTTCTCTCAAAATAAATGAAGATGAGCACTATACACGCTGCGCCTTGGTCTGTTCAAAACGACGCCTGTGACAGGTCCTGACCACTCTGAGGTCCTGAGCGCTCTGGAGCAGGTTTTCATCAAGGATCTCTCTGTACTTTGCTCTGTTCATTTTCCCTCGATCTTCACTAGTCTCCCAGTCCCTGCCGCTGAAAAACATCCCCACAACAAGATGCTGCTACCATCAAGAGATGGTGCCAGATTTCCTCCAGATGTGACGCTTGGCATTCAGGCCAAAGAGAATCTTGTTTCTCATGGTCTGAGTGTCTTTAGGTGCCTTTTAGCAAACTCCAAGTAGACTGTCATGTGCCTTTTACTGAGGAATGGCTTCGTCTGGGCACTATACCATAAAGGACTGATTGGTGGAGTGTTGCAGCGATGGTTGTCCTTCTGGAAGGTTCTCCCATCTCCACAGACAAATTCTGGAGCTCTGTCAGAGTGACCATCGGGTTCTTGGTCATCTCCCTGACCAAGGCCCTTCTCCCCCGATTGCTCAGTTTGGCCGGGTGGCCAGCTCTAGAAAGAGTCTTGGTGGTTCCAAACTTCTTTCATTTAAGAATGATGGAGGCCACTGTGTTCTTGGGGACCTTCAATGCTGCAGAAATGTTTTAGTACCCTTCCCCAAATCTATGCCTCGACACAAACCTGTCTTGGAGCTCTACAGGCAATTCCTTTGACCTTATGGCTTGGTTTTTGCACTGACATGCACTGTCAACGGTGGGACCTTATATAAATAGGTGTTTATTTCCAAATCATGTCCAATCAATTGAATTTACCACATGTGGACTCCAATCAAGTTGTAGCAACATCTCAACGATGATCAATGGAAACAGGAGGAACCTGAGCTCAATTTTGAGTCTCATAGCAAAGGGTCAGGATATTGATGTAAATAAGGTATTTCTGTTTTACAATTTGTAAGAAATGTGTAAACATTTCTAAAAACCTGTTTTCACTTTGTCATTATGGGGTATTGTGTGTAAAAAAAGATGTAATACATTTTAGAATAAGGCTGTAACGTAACAAAATATGGAAAAAGTCAAAGGGTCTGAATACTTTCTGAAGGCACTGGTGTCAGGTGTAAGGGCACATACCCTACAGTACAGGTTTGTTTCTGTTGACATTTCCTGAGACATTTCCCTGTGGCAGCAGAGATACCCTGTACAGCTGTCAATTGTGTGTGTAGGTGTGTTTTACTATAGACATTAAAAGTGAGTGTGGGTGCAATAGGGTAATTTGCATTGATTTAATTGAACAAACGTTATTAATCCTATAAAGGGATTAACACATTGGGTAATATTTCTGTGAGTGTAATATTTCTGTGAGTGTAATATTTCTGTGAGTGTAATATTTCTGTGATTGTACACAGGAAGGCTCTAGACACTACATGTACTGACTGCTGACCCAATGTTTGTTTCCATGACAACAGAAGGAGCTGCCAACAGTGGAGCCCTCTGAGTGCTCTGTCTGTCTCAGCCTGGTCCTCTCTCAGCCTGGTCCTTTGTCTGTCTCATTCTGGTCCGCTGTCTGTCTCAGCCTGGTCTGTCTCAGCCTGGTCCTGTGTGTATGAGGGTGGTGAGCGTGTGTCCCAGCAGAAGGGGTAACAACCTGCCACAAAGTCTCACATGTAGATCTACTAGCAACCAATTCCATGAGCAGCAGCACTTAAGAAGAGCTCCTCCTTAAATTGCACATTTTTGTAAAAAATGTGTATTATATGTTAACAGTTGAGTTATTTTAGTGCATTGCTGTGTTCTGGCCATTTAGAGGACTTGGAAGATACTTTTCTTTTGTGGAAATAGCTTGGAGATTTTGAGAGATTGATTGACTTGGTCTTGCAAGACTCATCTGCAGTGCTGAATCATCAGACAACACAGGCTAGGGGGACTATAAACCCAACATGGACAACAACAAGAATTAGGACATAGATAAACAAACACAAAACCAACATAGGGAGAAAGAGGAAGGATTTCTGAGGAATTTCTGGAAGGTAGTTCAGGCCTTGATAGCGAAACAAGCATTCAAACGAACAAACAAACAAGCAAAATAGCACTTGGAAAGGAGGTGGGGACATTCTGAAAGTATCTTAATTTATGTGTAATGTGTTGTTTCATTGAAAAACACATTTCATATTTTTATTTGTATTCCTCATAAAAGTGCATTGTTTAAAAAGTGAATTTATCTATAGGTGCATTATTGAAATAAGTGCTTTCATCAAGAAGCACAAGCACATCATTCTAGAGTAGAGTGCATTGTTTAACGAGGTCACAATGGAGATGGAAATGAATGCATTCTCTAAGCATTGTTTCAGAGACCTTGCCATCACATATCTTGAAAATGTTACAAGTGAGTCAGGAAAAAATAAATTGCTAAGAGAATCCCCAGAGACTCTGAGGGCAGACTTAATTCTAAAAGCAGATGATCGTAATGCTTGGCACACAGCTCTCCATAAGAACAATAATGAACTTAAAATGTCAGGAAACAGAACAATGAGGCAACTGTACATTGATTCCACCCCCAAATTTAACATGCATATTTATAATAACGGCACTGTGATGGTTCAAGGTTCGGAGGCCAGTCTGGATCAATTTGTCTACTACTTCGACCAAATAAAACCTCTTGTTGCTAAACTTAAAACATCTCCATTGTCACTACCTACAACAGCCTCCACTCCCTCTGTGCCCCAATATGTAGTCCCCAGTGTCCCTCTCTCGCCTGCAGCAGACACAGCCCTGAGCAAGCCTCTCTCACACAGGACACCTGCAGTACCACAGAATATTATAGAGGAGGAGATCAGCCTTGTGTGTCAGCATAGGGATGAGATCAGCCTGGTGCGTCAGCATAGAGACGAGATCAGCCTGGTGCGTCAGCATAGGGATGAGATCAGCCTGGTGCGTCAGCATAGGGATGAGATCAGCCTGGTGCGTCAGCATAGGGACGAGATCAGCCTGGTGCTTCAGCATAGGGACGAGATCAGCCTGGTGCTTCAGCATAGGGATGAGATCAGCCTGGTGCATCAGCATAGGGATGAGATCAGCCTGGTGCGTCAGCATAGGGACGAGATCAGCCTGGTGCTTCAGCATAGGGATGAGATCAGTCTGGTGCGTCAGCATAGGGACGAGATCAGTCTGGTGCGTCAGCATAGGGATGAGATCAGCCTGGTGTATCAGCATAGGGATGAGATCAGCCTGGTGCGTCAGCATAGGGACGAGATCCGGGAACTGCAATGAAAAATGTTGAGGAGGACAGCCAGGCTCTCAGGATGGAAGTGTGCAGACTTAGAGAGGACCTGTCCAGCACAGTCAACACCAGCCACATGCACAACCTGCAGAAGGAGCTACATGAGCTAAGGCAGGCCACCACCAGCCACCACCATCCACTCTACAAAGAGTCCCACAAAAACCCAGGACCAAGCCAACAGCTGAATCAGAACCAACCAACCCAGATAACCAATGCACCAACCCAGCTGACACCCTCCATCCCCATCTCACGGCCTGTAATTACTCCCATCACTCCTGACATACTCCACAGACCTGATGAGAATCCAGACATTATATTAACAATGGACTCCAATGGAAAGTTTATATTAAACTTTTCCCAAATAAAAAGGTGGCAAAATGATGGTGCCCCACAACAGAGAGAGGTATGGAGCTCTTGACTGCGGCCCAGCTTGTCTCCCCATCATTCACAGGGGGACCAAAGACCTGCGTGCCCAAAAGGAGAGAGTGGCCACATCACTAAGAGGAGTGATTGACAGGGCCTCCACCATCTTCCCCATCGCAAATATTGTAATATCTACCTTGCTCCAGAGGAGAGATTTCTACCACAGGAGGTTGGTGGCACCTTAATTGGGGAGGATGGGCTTATGGTAATGCCTGGCCCACCATCCCACCCTCAGCTTGGACTGTCTTTATGACAATGTACACCTGTACAAAGAGGCAGTCCCCACCTTCTCCAGGACCTTAAAGGATGTTGCTCTGGGTGGCCAGTCCACCTCACCCCACAGGAGCAGCAGAACAGCCACCAACTCCCTGAGACAAATCAGATGCTCCTTTAGACCTGTATCCGGTGGAGCCTCACAGAGACTGGAGAACAGCCAGCAACACTGCCCCCAACACCACCATCTACCACTTCTCTCCCAGGAACTGCATGCAGACACACTGAGCTATGACCAAGTCATACGCGGTCAAAGAGGCCCCACGCAGAGTTTGGAGCATCGCCGGCCACACTGCCCTCCACACCACCCTCTTCAATTCTCCCTACAACCTCCCTCCCATATTACCAGACCAGGCCCGCCTCAGCACAACTCTTCCAGACTAGGCCCACTTCAGCCCAGCTCTACACAGCACTGACTTCTACCTTTAGGGTCTGGCAAAACACTGTTGAGGTTATTGCACCACATGATGCAGTCCACACCATGTATCATTCACATCATCAGCCCTCGTATGCTGAGAGTTTGGAGCTTCGCGAGCCACACTGCCCTCCACACCACCCTCCTCAATTCCCCCCACACCTTCCCTCCCAGGCTAGTTTTGGTTAGCCTCCCTACTCCCATCCCCAGGGCAGGCCTGGGACACTCCCGCCCCCCGTGTCAGCCCCAACCCTGCAACAGGAGCTAGAATAGAGCATTGGCAGCCACTCCGGTCGGGTGGACTGAGCTCTGCCAACACTGCACTCCCAGTTCCTGCCCCAGCCCCTGCAACGAGCGACTCGAGGGAGGTCTGTCAAATGCTCAGTCTACTCTGCTCTCACGTGGTTGGCCAGGGACCTTGGCAAAGTCTCAGCTCACTCAACAAATAACTGCAGATGACCCTATGCCTGTTAGCTCTTATGAGCTGAATACCCCCTCTGACTTTAAATCTCTCAGGGTGCTTGGGCTAATGCATATAATGTGCAAAACATGAATAAAAAAATGGACCCAATTGCCATGTGGGTGCAGGACTCGTGTCCTGACATTCTGGCTCACTCTGAAACATGGTTAAATGGTTCTGTCGCTGATGAAGACATTGAAGTAAATTATTCATGTATTTAGATGTGATAGATTACAGAAAGGGAGAGGAGTGGCCATATACTGTATGTAAAATCAAATTTCATAGAGTCCCAATCTTTAAATATTTCTGTTCCCAAGAAATTTGAGCTCCTTGTTGGACTGTAGATGTGTCCATAAACCAGAATACATATGTATTTGTTGCTGGGATTTACCGCCCCCCCTGCTGTCATTTCGGATGCTATTTGTGCTATATCTGAGTGTTTAACACTTTCTCTCGCCTCAGAGTTGGTTATTTTAGGGGATTTGACTCTGGATTGGCATTTGAACGTATATGCATTTGAACGTGACTCAATTGATCTCAAAACCCACATGGCTAAATATTTTAAATCCTGTTAACTCATAAATGTATTTAATTCTTACTAATAATCCCCATAAATATTTGGCTAGTGGAGTATTTGCATATGATCTCAGTGATCATTGTCCCATAGAACAGCATGTATTAGAGATATGAAACAACAAAAATACTAATCCTTGTTTAATTAAGAAGATACATTTTAAAATGTATCTCAAAGGTTTTTACATGACATGTTCTACTCTGATATAGCCACCATCTCCAGTATTCCTGACCCTGAGTTGGCTCTAGAAAATGTATCCTACATGTTTATTCGTCTGGCAGATAAAACACACCCCTTTTAAACAATTCAGAGTCAAAGATAGATCTAACCCTTGGATTTCATGTGACCTCACTCAAATGAGAAATCAAGCCTGGGCCAAAGCAAGGAAAACTGACTCTGTAGTGGACTGGCAATCTTTCA
Source organism: Salmo salar (assembly GCF_965601325.2). Lineage (NCBI taxonomy): Eukaryota > Metazoa > Chordata > Actinopteri > Salmoniformes > Salmonidae > Salmo > Salmo salar. Next base: position 17,040,620 of record NC_138314.1, on the reverse strand, counting down.
GACAATTGAAAAACAGATGTACTATCTTGATAAAGAGAGCAAAATCAAGCTATTTGTTCATCTCTAACACTGCTGGTGATCCTTCTAAATTTTGGAAAACAGTAAATGCGCTGAAGCGTACAAATTCCTCTTCTTCCTTGCCTAAGGGAAAGGGGGATACCTAGTCAGTTGTACAACTGAATGCATTTAACCCAACCCCTCTGAAATCATAATTGAGAAGAATGGGATAAGTGATGCTTTTAATCATTATTTTATCTCGGTAGGCTTTTTATTTCAGAGAAACTGTGGTTTAATAAAAAATAAATAAATAAAAATATATAACCTTTATTTAACTAGGCAAGTCAGTTAAGAACACATTCTTATTTACAATGATGGCCTACACTGACCAAACCAGGACGACACTGGGCCAATTGTGCGCCGCCCTATGGGACTCCCAATCATGGCCGGTTGTGATACAGCCTGGTACGTACATATCCCAACCAGAAGCCATGGATTACAGGCAACATCCACACTGAGCTAATGAGTAGAGCTGCCGCTTTCAAGGAGTGGGACTCTAACCTGGACGCTTATAAGAAAATCCGCTACACCCTCCGACAAACCATCAAACAGGCAAAGCGTCAATACAGGACTAAGATTGAATCGTACTGCACCGGCTCCGACGCTCGTCGGATGTGGCAGGGTTTGCAAACTATTACAGACTACAAAGGGAAGCACAGTCGCGAGCTGCCCAGTGACACAAGCCCACCAGATGAGATAAATTACTTCTATGCACTCTTTGAGGATAGCAACACTGAAACATGCATGAGAGCATCAGCTGTTCCGGACGACTGTGTGATCACGCTCTCCGTAGCCGATGTGTGTAAGACCTTAAAACAGGTCAACATTCACAAGGCCGCAGGGCCACACGGATTACCAGGACGTGTACTCCGAGTATGCACTGACCAATGGGCAAGTGTCTTCACTGACATTTTCAACCTGTCCCTGACTGAGTCTGTAATACCAACATGTTTCAAGCAGACCACCATAGTCCCTGTTCCAAAGAACACTAAGGTAACCTGCCTAAATGTCTACCGACCCGTAGCACTCACATCTGTAGGCATGAAGTGCTTTGAAAGGCTGTTCATGGCTCACATCAACACCATTATCCCAGAAACCCTAGACCCACTCCAATTTGAATACCGCCCTAACAGATCCACAGATGATGCAATCTCTATTGCACTCCACACTGCCCTGGACAAAAGGAACACCGATGTGAGAATGCTATTCATTGACTACAGCTCAGCGTTCAACACCATAGTGCCCTCAAAGCTCATCACTAAGCTAAGGATCCTGGGACTAAACACCTCCCTCTACAACTGGATCCTGGACTTCCTGACGGGCCGCCCCCAGGTGGTAAAGGTAGGTAACAACACATCTGCCACGCTGATCCTCAACACGGTTGGCCCCTCAGTCGTGCGTGCTCCAACACCATCATTAAGTTTGCCTACGACACAACAGTGTTAGGCCTGATCACCGACAACGATGAGACAGCCTATCGGGAGGAGGTCAGAGACCTGGCTGTGTTGTGCCACGATAACAACTTCTCCCTCAATGTGATCAAGACAAAGGAGATGATTCTGGACTACAGGAAAAGGAGGATCGAGGCCGCCCCCATTCTCATCGACAGGGCTGTAGTGGAGCAGGTTGAGAGCTTCAAGTTCTTTGGTGTCCATATCACCAACAAACTAACATGGTCCAAGCACACCAAGGCAGTCGTGAAGAGGGCACGACAAAGCCTATTCCCCCTCAGGAGACTGAAAAGATTTGTCATGGGTCCTCAGATCCTCAAAAAGTTCTACAGCTGCACCAATGAGGGCATCCTGACTGCATCACTGCCTGGTATGGCAACCGACCACAAGGCACTACAGAGGGTTGTGCGTATTGCTCAGTACATCACTGAGGCCAAGCTTCCTGCCATCCAGGACCTCTATACCAGGCGGTGTTAGTGGAAAGCCCTAAAAATTGTCAAAGACTCCAGCCACTCTAGTCACAGACTGTTCTCTCTGCTACCGCACAGCAAGCTGTACCAGAGCGCCAAGTCCATGTCCAGGTGGCTTCTTAAGAGCTTCTAGCCTCGCTACTGTTATTTTACTGCTGCTCTGTAATTGTTTGTTATTTTGATTTTTTACTTAACACTTATTTTTCTTAACTGCATTGTTGGTTAAGCGACTGTATGTAAGCATTTCACTGTAAGGTATACACCTGTTATATTCATCAGCCATCAGAGTCCAGCAACTGTGGGGCATATGCTTTGGTAATGCCAATTTCTGAGTGGGTTTTGGGACCCCATATTTGAGGCATTCATGGGCCAGATGGTGTTTGAGCTGCTAGTGGAGAATGGCTATTGTTTATTTTGTTTCAGTATAGGCAGTTATGTCATGTCAATGGTTACAATGTGCAGGTAGGTGTCACAATAACAATGGAATCCCAATTTTTATGGTTAATTTTATTTTCTCTTTTATGTCTTTTATTTAAACTGTTGCATGTGTATATATATTGTAATGTTTTATTTTTAGTTTCAGTCATTGTTCTTGTTTAATTGTTTTGTATGATGCCTTGGTGGGGTGGGTGGGAAGGATAAGTTCTGGGGGTGTTGTATTGATGTCAATCTCTCCATGTTCTCAAATTTGAAAATGTATGAAGTATAAAACAAAAACCGGAACAGATGATTTAGTTCAATAGCTGAGAATAAAAACAAACTTCTATAGAAATAGGTACTACCTTGCGCTAAATCGTTGAAAGCAGATTATTCAGTCGACGTTCCTATCGGTCCTAGACTATGGCAACATCATCTATATGAACACAGCTGTTAGATGCAGTTTATCATAGTGTACTGCGCTTTATTACAGGTGACAATTTTTGTACTCATCACTGCATTCTCTACCAGAAAGTTGGTTGGCCCTCTGATGTCACGTAGGTTGATACAATGCCATGTTGTCTTTTAAGTCCCACCTGTACCCAACATCTTTACTAAACTTTAGACATACGAGTTACCACACCCGGTCTCAGGGATGGTTAACTGGAAATTCCTTTGGTCTCTACTGAGTTAGGAAAATCAGCTTTTAGTTCTTGCACATTTGTGGATCTTCAAAATGTTCTTAAATGTGATGTTCTGGTGCCTCTAGGGCAATTCAGAAAGCTGATTGAGAACATCATTACTGATGAATGTGGTTTTTTTTTAGCTGGTTTTTCTTTCTGCTTGCATTTTGTATTTATATTGATGTGTGTATTTCGTGTAATTTCTGTAATTCGGGGCTCATCTGTAAAAGAGACCGTTTTTCAGTATGACTCCCTGATAAAAGGTAATTTATTTTTTATTTTTTACATTTTTTATTGTGAAGGTGTAAACCTGACTGAGTCACTCACTCATATACAGACCTAATGGAGTCTGGAGTGACAGACTGTGTGTGTGTGTAAGTTCTCTCCTCCATCTGATGGACTGTACACACCATTCTCTCCTCTAAGATCTATCTATCCCATTTCCATGGAGACAGCCGGCATCTGAAGTGCAGCATGCTCCTTTCACAGACAGACAGACGAGGTGCCAGACAGTAACACATGATTGAGGAGACTTAAACACGGTTTCAGTTCAGAAAAATCATTTATTCCAGATCCAAATTGCGGTATCACACTTCTAGACACCATATCACCAGCGGTGGAATTGGGGGAGAATGTGTGTAAACACTGTTCCCAGAGTCAATTCCTTAGTGATTATTCCCCCCAACATTACCCATCTGTATATTATGATCCTCTGCTAGGCATGCCTGTAGACGAGGCTGATCATATACACACAGCCAGCCAACGAGGGGTACATTCGTCGGGGAGGGGCGGCGCACTTCCCCATTCTAGGCTACTGAACAAGGAGTCATGTCTGTTTTACACCTTACATTTGTATCTGATCGCCCTGTAACATTGCTCCCAACTGATCAAGCCCCTGGCAGCCCATAGTCAGGCTGGCAGTAAGGCAGGTTACATACTGTACAATCATATCACTGCTGTTGTTCCTGCTGCTGCGTCATACCATAGTACTCTGGAATATATGGCTGCATCTCGAATGGCACCCAACTACCTATATATAGTGCTATACTTTTGACCAGAGTCCCATAGGTCCTGGTCAAAACTAGTGCACTATAAAGGGAATAGGGTGCCATTTGGGAGACGTACTGAATAATAACCACGTGTGTTTCTCCAAAGCATAGAAGACAAGATGGTTTTTCCTAATGCTAATTGATAAGTTGAGTGTATTTGGCACAAACAATAAAAGCACTTTTAGCCAATTCAACCATTCTACCTTCAGTCATAGCAGGCCATGTAACTGATGGGTTGATCCCCTGGCATTCAATACTGGTATGTAAAATCTTCCTCCACATGCACCACTGGGGATGAACTTAAAAGAGCTCTAAATAACTTAAACATCACACGTTATAATTTCCATCATTAAATGTTGATCACAGAGAATAAGTGAAATCAGTGCCACTGGTTAATGGTAATGTCTGTGAGTTTGTTTCTCATACTAACTCTGCTTCATAATTGTCATCCAACACTTACAACATCAGCCATGGGCAAAATGTGGAGGAACTGCTGAAGTAATTAAAAATAAAAGGCAACACCCTTTAAAAAAGAAAGAAAGCTAATTCGCAGCAAATAGATCGAGAGAGAGAGAGAGTGTGTGTGTGTGTAAGGGCTCTATTTAATCAGATCCGATTTAGCCGACATCCGGTCCTTTTGACAGTGTCTGAGGTGGAACTGCTTTATTGCTGGCAAATCCACAAGTGGCTCCTGGCATTATACCTAAAACGGGCATTGCCAGTAAGACAAATCCCATGCAGCCTTTTTACAAGATCAAACGCTGGAATGTGAGATGTAAGATAGAAATCCTTATTATTTTGTTTAATGATTTTCAATTTGAGCGTAATTATTTCTATATAGCCTAGACCTTTTCGTTCTGAACTAATGTGAGTGGGACTGGTGTGGCTTCGTGACAATGATCAAGAGCAGCTACTCACCGGTTTGACAGCTCCAACACCGTTGCACTTCATACACGGCCAAAACATCAGCTATGCGGTTGTCGGCTATTGCCAGATAACGCTTGATCTGATTGAATCTATGCCTAAGTATCACACTCTAATAAACTAGACCTTTAACTGATAAACCTATAGTTGTGCCACAATCACTAGCAGTCAAATCAATATGGCTATCAGTCCAGCTCCAGGATTCGATGGCTAGTAGGCTACTAGCATATCGGTGCACATCCCAAATGACACTATAGTCCCCATGTAGTTCCCTACTTTCACCACAGGATAGACTGCTATTTCTAACTTTTCCTGTTTAGCATACTGTGTCACCGTGCTAGCCGATGCTAACTGGCGCTGCTATCGTATGATGTTGAGGTATCCTTGGTCTGGGTAGAGGAGGTTGGCCAGCAGAGAAAGGAGGCAAGGTCCATCTCTAAGACAGTGTCCTGGGTAGTGGATGAACTGGACAGCTTTTCCTATTGAGTCCTTTAGGTCAGCATACTGTTTACTGCTGGGCATGGACTCCAACACAACCAGAGCCTAGAAACACACACGAAACACACAAGCTGAGCAACTCTGTGTGTGTGTGTGTATATACATGTATGCGTATGTATGTGTGTGTACCTGTTGTGCTTTAGCAGTCAGCTGCTGGTCGGTGCTGGGCTGGATGCGGACCTGGTCCTCTGAGGGAATCTGGACTGAGAGAAACGCAGACAGACTGCGCACCACCACCCTGAACCTAAACATGCACACACCGGAGTTACCAAAAGAGTCACACAGTAAACACCCAAGGTGCCTTCAGAAAGTATTCACACCCCTTGACTTTTTCCACATTTTGTTAGGTTACAGCCTTATTCTAAAGTTGATTGGACTTATTATTTTATTTTCCCCTCAATCTACACACAATGACAAAGTAAAAATAGGTTTTCAGAAATGTTTTAAAAAATATAGATAAAAAATAATAATCACATTTACATAAGTATTCAGACCCTTTACTCAGTACTTTTTTGAAGCACCTTTGGCAGCGATTACAGCCTCGAGTCTTTTGGGTATGACGCTAACAAGCTTGGCACACCTGTATTTGGGGAGTTTCTCCCATTCTTCTCTGCAGATCCTCTACAGGTCTGTCAAGTTGGATGGGGAGTGTTGCAGCACAGCTATTTTAAAAGGTCTCTCCAGAGATACTCGATCAGGTTCAAGTCCGGGCTCTGGATGGGCCACTCAAGGACATTCAGAGACTTGTCTCGAAGCCACTCATGCATTGTCTTGGCTATGTGCTTAGGGTTGTTGTCCTGTTGGAAGGTGAACCTCCGCCCCAGTCTGAGGTCCTGAGCTCTCTGGAGCAGGTTTTCATCAAGGATCTCTCTGTACTTTGCTCCATTCATATTTCCCTTGATCCTGACTAGTCTCCCAGTCCCTGCCGCTGAAAAATATCCCCACAGCATGATGCTGCCACCACCATGCTTCACCATAGAGATGGTGCCAGGTTTCCTCCAGACGTGACGCTTGGCATTCAGGCCAAAGAGAATCATGTTTCTCATGGTCTGAAAGTCTTTAGGTGCCTTTTGGCAAACTCCAAGTGGGCTATCATGTGCCTTTACTGAGGAATGGCTTCCGTCTGGCCACTATACCATAAAGGCCTGATTGGTGGAGTGCTCCAGAGATGGTTGTCCTTTTGGAAGGTTTTCCCATCTCCACAGAGGAACTCTAGAGCTCAGTCAGAGTGACCATCAGATTCTTGGTCACCTCCCTGACCAAGGCCCTTCTCCCCTGATTGCTCAGTTTGGCTGGGTGGCCAGCTCTAGGAAGAGTCTTGGTGGTTCCAAACTTCTTCCATTTAAGAACGATGGAGGCCACTGTGTTATTGAGGACCTTCAATGCTGCATACGTTTTGTAGTACCCTCCCCCAGATCTGTTCCTCTACACAATCCTGTCTCGGATCTTCCTTCAACCTCATGGCTTGGGTTTTGCTCTGCCATCCACCGTCAACTATGGGACATTTATATAGACAGGTGTGTGCCTTTCCAAATCCACAGGTAGACTCCAATCAAGTTGTAGAAACATCTCAGGAATGATCAATGGAAACAGGATGCACCTGAGCTCAATTTTCAGTCTCATAGCAAAGGGTCTGAATACTTATGTAAATAAGGTATTTCTGTTTTTCTAAAAACCTGTTTTCACTTTGTCATTATGGGGTATTGTGTGTAGATTGCTGACGATTTTTTAACATAACAAAATGTGGAAAAAGTCAAGGGGTCTGAGTGTGAGTACCTGTTGGATAGGGGTGATCGGCGGCCCAATCCTATAGCCCCCAGCAGTCCTGAGCCGAGTCTCTCCTCTCCCATCTGAGAGAGCCGTGTCTGCAGCCGCAGCAGCCCCGCTACCACGGCTGGAACCTCCCCCAGCCCCTGCTGCAGATGCTCCACATACACACACAGGGCCTTGTGCCACCAGAGGAACAACTTAGCCTCATCATGGGGACCACTGGTAGAGAGAAAAAAACTATATTACCAACACACACACAGAGACACACACACACACACACACGGGGGGGGGGGGGGGGTCAGACCTGGGAAAGACCTGACTGTTCCATGTGTTGAGTAGAGCGAGCGTCCTCTTCTCATTGGCCACTGTGTGTTCCGTGTTGAGGCGCTGCAGGATGTAAGCATAGAGTGTCAGGAAGCTGCCTCCTGATTGGCTCTCAGACAGGAAGTCGTCCACGGTCAGTTCAGGCACCTGCAGGGACGCCAGCACAGGACCCCACCCGACACCCTCCTCTTCCGCTAGAGTGAGAAAAATGAAGAGACGGAGGGAGGGAAGAGCAAGCGAGTGAGGTTTTCACCTCATGTATGAAATAAAATACATCTGTCCGTCACCAGTACCCCCTGCTGATAAACCCTGACATAGACCCTCCCCTAAGACCTTCCCATGGTTACTGTCTCCGTGGTTACCATAGGTGAAGTAGGCGGTGATGCAAGCCTCGGTGATGCGGGTCATGTGGCGTACGGACGCTAGGCAACGGGAGCAGGCTGTCAGGAGCGGCAGCACTGGGAAACCCTGCCCCTTCCTGTCCAGCCAGCCAATGACACGAGCTGCCAAGGCCTCGCCTGTAGACACGCCCACTCCGTTCAGCAGAGCCAACGAATCACAGAACAGACTACAGAACGCCATGTGTCTCTGCTCCAAGCCCACCTCTACACACACAAGAGACAGAGAGACAGAAAGAGATTATTGATGGTTATTGATGAAGGTGATGATTATGAAGAGTTCTTACCAGGTGGGTTGAAAGTGATGATGCTCTCCAGTAGTGCCTCTAACTGCGTCTCCAGGTTAGCCAGACTAATACTACCACTCTGCTCCAGAGAGACCAGACACTGGACACACCAGCGCACACACACGCCGGCCTTCAACGTCTCCTCCTACACACAGAGAGAGGGGGAGATTAATGCATTCATTTTGTCTGTGGTAATGAGAGAGACAGTCAGTCAATCTCTCCTCACTCTAATATAGACTGTCTGTTTATGATAAAACTAGAGAAAGAGAGGGAGGGTGACATTCTGTTGTGTTCCCTCTTTCTCACCCAGTATGGCATCCCATGGGGGCGTGGCTGTAGCCCAGCAGCGCTGCGTAGTGATAGGAGCAGCGTCTGAGGGGCGGAGTCTTTGCTGAGCAGCAGAGCGTGAGGGTAGTGGGTGCCTACATATCCCATGATCCCTTGGTAGGAGGAATGGTCCACCTGGTGCCATGGCAGGGAGGCGGACTGGACCAACAGACTAAGGAGAGGGGAGTCCTGGAGGACAGAGGGGAAAATAAGCTAAACCAGGGACAGACCCACGACAATTCCATCACCCACAAAATACCCACTGACATGGGGAGTTAACAGAGCTACACACCAGTCATAATGAGGTAATACATGAAGAAATAAACAACGAGAATACAAAATTGTGTACAAACACAAATACAGCTATGCAGTGTCCTAATTCTCCCTCACCGGTTGGCTGAGAAGCTGCTCTTCTTTAGTGAGGAACACCAGCATGTAGAGTAGATAGACCAGCATCTTGTGTGAGTCTGTGTGTATGTTAGTGTTAGAGCTGGCCGGAGTTTGCAGGCTGTCACTCAGAACGCTGACCCAGTTGACCTTACAGAGGACTGCCCCTAGGAACAGGAAGCAGCTCTTAGGACTTCCTCTCTCCACCTGCAGAGGCACAGATTAACGTTGGGTAAAGAAACACTCTACACCTCCCTAATGCTACATCGCACAGCACTACCCGCAAACAAGTCCTATTGACTGTGATACTCAAAAAGTGTACGAGGAGTCAGTTTGCTTTAGGAATCCAATGAGTTGTGGGTTGAGGTTAGGGATTAAGAAGTCTGGGGTCAGAGTAAGGGGTCAGGGTCTTACATTGAACAGCTGTTCCATGAGGTGTGTATCGGGGTGCAGGTGAGTCCAGGGCAGGCTGCCGAGGTGTTGGTGGTAAAGATAGAGGAGGTACTCTGGTGTACGAGGAGAGCTGCAGCTGTCACAGTACTGCATCAGACACAGCCACAGAGCTCCACGCTGCCCGGGGAGGAGGCGGTCTGACACACACACACACACACACACACACACACACACACACACACACACACACACACACACACACACACACACACACACACACACACACACACCTTAAATGTAGGCTCAAACACATGAATGACTTGCATTACATCTAACATCACACACAAACCTCTGAACTTGTGGTGTAGTGTTTGGGTCAGCTGGGTGTAGAGGTCCACAAGACAGCCTGCAGCGCTGGCATCTGACTCCAACCAGGGATAACACCTCGGATTACTGAGAGAGACAGAAAGGAGGAGAGAGAGAGTAAGAGAATATAGGAGAGAGCGAGAAAATATTGTAGTCCAAACAGCGCAATGCCACAGGCCTGTAGTTTTGTTAGCGTTATGCAAGGCAAAGTAAGAAAGGGGGGAGGGAGATAGAAAGACAGTGGCAAAGATGGAGAGGGAGAGAGAACTAGACGGAGGGATAGAGAGGTGTGTTTACCTGACATCGTCTGTCTCCAGAACCAGGATCCAGGGCTTAAACAGCCGGACCATCTTACCGTGTAGATCCTGCAGGGCTGAGAGAGACAGAAAGAGGATGAGAGGTGGGGAGGAGGAGAGATGTCAACAGCGACTGGGGGGAAAAAAAGCAGAATGTCTTAATGAAAACTGTGTCTGGTACCTTTCAGCACTCTGGCTCCCCCCAGTGGCTCCCTGGCGCAGGCGTTGAGCTGCAGGTCGATGAGGTAGCCAATCAGATATCCCCAGAACGTGGTGACCTCACTGACGTATGGTGCCCAGGCGGAGTAAAGGCCAAAGCTGCGGAGATCCGACTTACTGAGACGACAACGCTGAAAATACTCACACAGCCAATCAACCGTCTCCTCCACCTGAGGAGGGCCAATCAAGAGACAAGGCAGGGTTAAATAAACTGGACTGGAAATGAACAGTATTGAATATGAAGATTTAGGAAGGACTTTCAGCACTCACCTGCTGAGGAGAGAGGGTGATGGGGGCTTGGCTGGGGGAGATGGATGTGGGTTTGGGGGTATCTGTGGTCCCGGAAGCCTCTGCTGTGGGTTTGGTGTTGCAGGGGGGAGGAGAGATGCCCAGCACACACAGAGTCACCCTCCAACACTCCGGGCTCAGCAACTGCTCTGTCGAACCTGACAATGACACACACAAACACACGTTCGACGTCCACACACACGTTGCATGTTGAAGTCCGCAATAAGAGCAAACAAAACAGTCTTACTGGTCATGAGCAGGCGCAGGCAGTCGCTGTAGTGGTCAGGGAAGTGGTGTCTGAGCAACAGGGTCCAGTGTCGTGTGAAGAGGTGAAAGGGCGTGAGGAGGTCAGCCTCGGGGTCACGGCCACAGGAACACAGAGCAGTGTGGACCAGCTCTACCAGTCTACTACGCTCTGAGAACACTGGCTCGGCCTTACTCAGCCACGCACTCAGGTCAAACTACAGGGAGAGAGAGAATCTGGTCATCTGTGTGATGTGTCGAGGTGGAAGTGTGTGTTCTGTGTGGGTGGTGTGTGTAGCTGTTGTGTATGTTTCTGAAGGTTGAGGCTGACCTTAGTGAGCAGCATGAAGATGACATCAGCGCTGTCAGGGTGCAGTGATGTCACCACTTCCTTGTAGAGAGAGACAAGCTGATTGGGTGCAGCGTTTGGGGTGAAGAAGGGGGAGAGGAGGGGACACAGACGTCTCTGCTCCAGGATAGTGCTGAGGACACGCCCGCACTCTGCCTGGTTGCCCTGGATAAAAACCTACACACACAAACTGGATTAACACCTACACACACACAAACTGGATTAACACCTACACACACACAAACTGGATTAACACCTACACACACAAACTGGATTAACACCTACACACACACAAACTGGATTAACACCTACACACAGTCACGTCCTATGTGTATGAAATAACTTTGTTTGTGTGTGTGTAGTACCTGTCCCAGTATCTCGACGCAGGAAGAGAGGTACTGGCGAGTGGGTGGGTGGCGGAGTGTGTCCTCACAGACGAAAGAGACCACCTTGTAGAATGCAGCCACTCCTACACACTGCACTGCTGCCGTCGGCTTGGCCTTGTACAAATTCACCAGAGCACTGCACACACACACGTTTATTTACTTTATGGCACATATCACTATCAACAATTCTAATTGAGAAATCATTCATACAGGTATGGTGTGTGTGTGTGTACTGACGTAATGAATTTCTCAGTGTGTACTGCAGCCTGGGCAAGGCTCTGAGGAGGAGGAGTCTTGGCTTCCGTCTGCAGCTGCTTAATGTCGCTTCTCAGAGACACGATCTGAGTCTCCACTGCTTCCTGCTTCTGTACACACTCGCACTGCACACACACACACAAAGAGATGGGAATGAGGGGAAGAGGGGAGGAGGATGCATGTTTACAAAAGGAACACCTATGGGAGAATGCTATTCATTGACTACAGCTCAGCGTTCAACACCATAGTGCCCTCAAAGCTCATCACTAAGCTAAGGATCCTGGGACTTAACACCTGCCTCTGCAACAGGGGCCCCTCAGGGGTGTGTGCTCAGTCCCCTCCTGTACTCACTGTTCACTCATGACTGCACGGCCAGGCATGACTCCAACACCATCATTAAGTTTGCTGATGACACAACAGTGGTAGGCCTGATCACCGACAACGATGAGACAGCATGTAGGGAGGAGGTCAGAGACCTGACCGTGAGGTGCAAGGACAACAACCTCTCCCTCAACATGATCAAGACAAAGGAGATGATTGTGGACTACAGGAAAAGGAGGACCAAGGCCGCCCCCACTCTCATCGATGGAGCTGTAATGGAGCAGGTTGAGAGCTTCAAGTTCTTTGGCATCCACATCACCAACAAACTAACATGGTCCAAGCACACCAAGACAGTCGTGAAGAGGGCACGACAAAACCTATTCCCCCTCAGGAGACTGAAAAGATTTGCCATGGGTTCTCAGATCCTCAAAAGGTTTTACAGCTGCACCACTGAGAGCATCCTGATGGCTTGCATCACTGCCTGGTATGGCAACTGCTCGGCCTCCGACCGCAAGGCACTACAGAGGGTAGCGTGTACGGCCCAGTACATCACCGGGGCCAAGCTTCCTGCCATCCAGGACCTCTATACCAGGCGGTGTCAGAGGAAGGACCTAAAAATTGCCAAAGACTCGAGCCATCCTAGTCATATACTGTTCTCTCTGCTACCGCACGGTAAGCGGTACCGGAGCGCCAAGTCTAGGTCCAAGATGCTTCTAAACAGCTTCTACCCCCAAGCCATAAGACTCCTGAACAGCTAATCAAATGGCTACCCAGACTATTTGCATAGAATTTTCAAGCAGAATCATCCCATTCTGAAAATGAATTCAAAACAGAATTGACTCGTATAAAAGTCCTACCGTGACAGTGATGTGTGCCGCTCCCTGGCAGGGCTGGCCCCCCCTCTGCCCTCTGCACTCAAGCGCCACGGTAACCTGCTCTGGCCTGTTCCTGTAGAGTAGAGGAAGACTCTCCAGCAGCTCTGACTCCAACGCCACCTGCTGGGCCTCCCGAGACACTGCAAACCTGAACACACCAAGCACACTGTGAGCCATGTCCCAAAACATCACATACAGGTATACATCAATGGCGTGACGGTTGGTGTGTGTGTGTACCTGGCCTGCTCCTGCAGACAGCAGAGGTCCTGCTGAAGGAGAGTGGAAGCAGCAGCAGGGTCAGCGAGGCAGGCGGAGGGGACCTCTGGTACCGGAGCCCTCTGTGATTGCAGCTCGGGGAGCGGCAGAGGGATAGCGTGCTTTTGCAGGTTAGACTGGATACGCTTCCTCGCTACACACACACAAAAAGGTTACAACAACGACAATAACAAGGCCGCTCGGTTTGTTAGCACTAGAATCATTTCCAATGTACACCCTACCTAAAAGCGAGCGATCGCTTTGTGCACAGGTAAGATCAGGGATATTGCCCCTGCGTATTGAAACAGGTAAGATCAGGGATATTGCCCCTGCGTATTGAAACAGGTCAGTGTAATGGTGAAATGTAAGAGGAAAGACTAATGTAAATATTGTGACCTTGATGAAATAGAGAATGAAATTAATTTGATCCTCTATTGCCCTTTCTACCATGATATACGCTTGTCCTTATTCCAGAAAGCCCACCAGATATACCCTGGAATTATGTGGCTGAGCCATGAGGAAAAACTGAAATGTTTTTTTTCTGTCAATTATGTATTGCCATTTGCAGAATTTTTTGATAAAGCCTGGAATAAAAGAAAAAAGGTACCTATAATTAAATTATACAAATATTTTGCTCCCACATAGCGAATGGCACCTATGTATATAGGCTTGTCTCACACATAAATCTTCTCTGTGTCAGACTTGGTTCCAACGCCTTCCGTGTATTTTCTGTATTTAACTATATTATTTTTACTGCTCTAGGGATAAATAATTATTGCTTGGATAACCTTATTTACGGGTTTACTTTTCCACTCTTTATCCGCTGCATCCTGCACAGAACACTGGAAGAATTATCACTGTGAATTATTGTAATGTGTCAATTAATCCCATAAGGAATGGGCTGCCAACCAGACGAGTTGACACAAGAATAAAACGTCATTCATTCAGTCACAACTGCTATGTGCTGAGGCTGTGTTCATGTACCTGCGCTGGGGTTGGTGTAGTCAGTGAAGGCAGGGTTGTTGCTCTGTATGAAGGTGGGTTCATTCTTCACTTTGTCCCAGAGATCCAGCACCTCCCTCTCATCATACTGGACACGCTCCAGGTCCACATACTCCACCCACAGCTCCTACACTCAACCAATACAATATGATACATCTAGCAAGCAATACAATATGATACTTCTAGCAAGCAATACATCTAGCAACCAATACAATATGATACATCTAGCCACCAATACAATATGATCCATCTAGCAAGCAATACAGTATTATACTTCTAGCAAGCAATACATCTAGCAACCAATACATCTAGCCACCAATACAATATGATACATCTAGCAACCAATATGATACATCTAGCCACCAATACAATATGATAAATCTAGCAACCAATACATCTAGCAACCAATACAATATGATACATCTAGCAACCAATACATCTACCCACCAATACAATATGATACATCTAGCCACCAATACATCTAGCCACCAATACAATATGATACATCTAGCCACCAATACATCTAGCAACCAATACATCTAGCCACCGATACAATATGATACATCTAGCAACCAATACATCTAGCCACCAATACAATATGATACATCTAGCCACCAATACATCTAGCCACCAATACAATATGATACATCTAGCAACAAATACATCTAGCCACCAATACAATATGATACATCTAGCAACCAATACATCTGGCAACCAATACAATATGATACATCTAGCCACCAATACAATATGATACATCTAGGCACCAATACATCTAGCCACCAATACATCTAGCAACCAATACAATATGATACATCTAGCCACCAATACATCTAGCCACCAATACAATATGATACATCTAGCAACCAATACATCTAGCCACCAATACATCTAGCAACAAATACATCA
Source organism: Salmo salar (assembly GCF_965601325.2). Taxonomy (NCBI): domain Eukaryota; kingdom Metazoa; phylum Chordata; class Actinopteri; order Salmoniformes; family Salmonidae; genus Salmo; species Salmo salar. The sequence goes on along the minus strand of NC_138314.1, from coordinate 17,025,421 downwards.
TGATACATCTAGCAACCAATACATCTGGCAACCAATACAATATGATACATCTAGCAACCAATACAATATGATACATCTAGCAACCAATACATCTAGCCACCAATACAATATGATACATCTAGCAACCAATACATCTAGCCACCAATACAATATGATACATCTAGCAACCAATACATCTAGCCACCAATACAATATGATACAACTAGCCACCAATACATCTAGCCACCAATACAATATGATATATCTAGCCACCAATACAATATGATACATCTAGCCACCAATACAATATGATATATCTAGCCACCAATACAATATGATACATCTAGCAACCAATACATCTAGCCACCAATACAATATGATACATCTAGCCACCAATACAATATGATACATCTAGCCACCAATACAATATGATACATCTAGCAACCAATACATCTAGCCACCAATACAATATGATACATCTAGCAACCAATACAATATGATACATCTAGCAACCAATACATCTAGCCACCAATACAATATGATACATCTAGCCACCAATACATCTAGCCACCAATACAATATGATACATCTAGCCACCAATACAATATGATACATCTAGCAACAATACATCTAGCCACCAATACAATATGATACATCTAGCCACCAATACATCTAGCAACCAATACATCTAGCCACCAATACAATATGATACATCTAGCAACCAATACATCTAGCCACCAATACATCTAGCAACAAATACATAATGATACATCTAGCAACCAATACATCTGGCAACCAATACAATATGATACATCTAGCAACCAATACAATATGATACATCTAGCAACCAATACATCTAGCCACCAATACAATATGATACATCTAGCAACCAATACATCTAGCCACCAATACAATATGATACATCTAGCAACCAATACATCTAGCCACCAATACACAGCCTACTGATACAACTAGCCACCAATACATCTAGCACACCAATACAATATGATACATCTAGCCACCAATACAATATGATGCATCTAGCCACCAATACAATCATGATACATCTAGCCACCAATACAATATGATACATCTAGCAACCAATACATCTAGCCACCAATACAATATGATACATCTAGCCACCAATACAATATGATACATCTAGCCAACCAATACATCTAGCCACCAATACAATATGATACATCTAGCAACCAATACAATATGATACATCTAGCAACCAATACATCTAGCCACCAATACAATATGATACATCTAGCCACCAATACAATATGATACATCTAGCAACCAATACATCTAGCCACCAATACAATACATCTAGCCACCAATACATCTAGCCACCAATACAATATGATACATCTAGCCACCAATACATCTAGCCACCAATACAATATGATACATCTAGCCACCAATACAATATGATACATCTAGCCACCAATACATCTAGCAACCAATACATCTAGCCACCAATACAATATGTTACATCTAGCAAGCAATACATCTAGCCACCAATACATCTAGCAACCAATACAATATGATACATCTAGCAACCAATACATCTAGCCACCAATACATCTAGCCACCAATACAATATGATACATCTAGCCACCAATACAATATGATACATCTAGCAACCAATACATCTAGCCACCAATACAATATGATACATCTAGCCACCAATACATCTAGCCACCAATACAATATGATACATCTAGCAACCAATACATCTAGCAACCAATACAATATGATACATCTAGCAACCAATACATCTAGCAACCAATACAATATGATACATCTAGCCACCAATACAATATGATACATCTAGCAACCAATACATCTAGCCACCAATACAATATGATACATCTAGCCACCAATACAATATGATACATCTAGCAACCAATACATCTAGCCACCAATACAATATGATACATCTAGCAACCAATACAATATGATACATCTAGCAACCAATACATCTAGCCACCAATACAATATGATACATCTAGCCACCAATACAATATGATACATCTAGCAACCAATACATCTAGCCACCAATACAATATGATACATCTAGCCACCAATACATCTAGCCACCAATACAATATGATACATCTAGCCACCAATACAATATGATACATCTAGCAACAATACATCTAGCCACCAATACAATATGATACATCTAGCCACCAATACATCTAGCAACCAATACAATATGTTACATCTAGCAAGCAATACATCTAGCCACCAATACATCTAGCAACCAATACATCTAGCAACCAATACAATATGATACATCTAGCAACCAATACATCTAGCCACATACATCTAGCCACCAATACAATATATCTAGCCACCAATACAATATGATACATCTAGCAACCAATACATCTAGCCACCAATACAATATGATACATCTAGCCACCAATACATCTAGCCACCAATACAATATGATACATCTAGCAACCAATACATCTAGCAACCAATACAATATGATACATCTAGCAACCAATACATCTAGCCACAATACAATATGATACATCTAGCCACCAATACATCTAGCCACCAATACAATAGGATACATCTAGCAGCCAATACATCTAGCAACCAATACAATATGATACATCTAGCGACCAATACATCTAGCCACCAATACAATATGATACATCTAGTAGCCAATATATCTAGCAACCAATACAATATGATACATCTAGCGACCAATACATCTAGCCACCAATACAATATGATACATCTAGCAGCCAATACATCTAGCCACCAATACAATATGATACATCTAGCCACCAATACATCTAGCAACCAATACATCTAGCAACCAATACAATATGATACATCTAGCGACCAATACATCTAGCCACCAATACAATATGATACACCTGGCCACCAATACATCTAGAAAACCAATACAATATGACACATCTAGCCACGAATACATATCGCCACAAATACTTCTAGCCACCAATACAATATGATACATCTAGCAACCAATACATCTAGCAACCAATACATCTAGCAACCAATACAATATGATACATCTAGCGACCAATACATCTAGCCACCAATACAATATGATACACCTGGCCACCAATACATCTAGAAAACCAATACAATATGACACATCTAGCCACGAATACATATAGCCACAAATACTTCTAGCCACCAATACAATATGATACATCTAGCAACCAATACATCTAGCAACCAATACATCTAGCCACCAATACAATATGATACATCTAGCAACCAATACATCTAGCCACCAATACAATATGATACATCTAGCCACCAATACAATATGATACATCTAGCCACCAATACATCTAGCAACCAATACATCTAGCCACCAATACGATACATCTAGCCACCAATACAATATGATACATCTAGCCACCAATACAATATGATACATCTAGCCACCAATACATCTAGCAACCAATACAATATGATACATCTAGCAACCAATACATCTAGCAACCAATACAATATGATACATCTAGCAACCAATACATCTAGCCACCAATACAATATGATACATCTAACCACCAATACATCTAGCCACCAATACATCTAGCCACCAATACAATAGGATACATCTAGCAGCCAATACATCTAGCAACCAATACAATATGATACATCTAGCGACCAATACATCTAGCCACCAATACAATATGATACATCTAGTAGCCAATACATCTAGCAGCCAATACAATATGATACATCTAGCGACCAATACATCTAGCCACCAATACAATATGATACATCTAGCAGCCAATACATCTAGCCACCATTACAATATGATACATCTAGCCACCAATACATCTAGCCACCAATACAATATGATACATCTAGCAACCAATACATCTAGCAACCAATACAATATGATACATCTAGCAACCAATACATCTAGCAACCAATACATCTAGCCACCAATACAATATGATACATCTAGCCACCAATACATCTAGCAACCAATACATCTAGCAACCAATACAATATGATACATCTAGCGACCAATACATCTAGCCACCAATACAATATGATACACCTGGCCACCAATACATCTAGAAAACCAATACAATATGACACATCTAGCCACGAATACATCTAGCCACCAATACATCTAGCCACCAATACAATATGATACATCTAGCCACCAATACAATATGATACATCTAGCCACCAATACAATATGATACATCTAGCAACCAATACATCTAGCCACCAATACATCTAGCAACCAATACAATATGATACATCTAGCAACCAATACATCTAGCCACCAATACATCTAGCAACCAATACATCTAGCCACAAATACTTCTAGCCACCAATACAATATGATACATCTAGCCACCAATACATCTAGCCACCAATACATCTAGCCACCAATACAATATGATACATCTAGCCACCAATACAATATGATACATCTAGCAACCAATACATCTAGCCACCAATACATCTAGCAACCAATACAATATGATACATCTAGCAACCAATACATCTAGCCACCAATACATCTAGCCACCAATACATCTAGCCACCAATACATCTAGCCACCAATACAATATGATACATCTAGCAACCAATACAATATGATACATCTAGCAACCAATACAATATGATACAGCTAGCAACCAATACAATATGATACATCCATCAACCAATACAATGACACATCCATCAACCAATACAATGACACATCCATCGACCAATACAATGACACATCCATCGACCAATATAATATGACACATTTATCAACCAATACAATGACACATCTATCAACCAATACAATGACACATCTATCAACCAATACAATGACACATCTATCAACCAATACAATGACACATCTATCAACCAATACAATGACACATCTTTCAACCAATACAATGACACATCTCTCAACCAATACAATGACACATCTCTCAACCAATACAATGACACATCTCTCAACCAATACAATGACACATCTCTCAACCAATACAATGACACATCTTTCAACCAATACAATGACACATCTATCAACCAATACAACACATCTATCAACCAATACATCTATCAACCAATACAATTTAACACATCTATCAACCAATTAAATACGACACATCTATCAACCAATTAAATACAACACATCTATCAACCAATTAAATACAACACATCTTTCAACCAATACAATGACACATCTATCAACCAATACAACACTTCTATCAACCAATACATCTATCAACCAATACATCTATCAACCAATACAATTTAACACATCTATCAACCAATTAAATACGACACATCTATCAACCAATTAAATACAACACATCTATCAACCAATTAAATACAACACATCTATCAACCAATACAATGACACATCTATCAACCAATACAATTTAACACATCTATCAACCAATACAACACATCTATCAACCAATACAACACATCTATCAACCAATACAATGACACATCTATCAACCAATACAATTTAACACATCTATCAACCAATTAAATACGACACATCTATCAACCAATTAAATACGACACATCTATCAACCAATTAAATACAACACATCTATCAACCAATACAACACATCTATCAACCAATACAATTTAACACATCTATCAACCAATACAATTTAACACATCTATCAACCAATACAACATGAAACATCTATCAACCAATACAACACATCTATCAACCAATACATTAAAGGCAAAGCAGAGGCAACAGTGGCAAGGAAAAACACACGACACACACACCTGTTGTTTGTGCATGACGTTGGCCAGTCTTTGGGGGTCATACTGTGGTGGGAGAGAGGGCAGATACACTTTCTTCTTCTGAAGAGTCTCATCGTCCAACCACACGGCAAACACACCAAACAGCCTGTAAACAACCAATCAGATCAGCCTGGGAAACAGCCAGTCACAAAGTTAAGGGGAGGGGCTAGTAGCTGTACGTACCTGACCAGCTCTGTGTGTATCTGTGGGGAAGTGAGGAAGAGCTGTGGAGGGGAGTTGGGGCGGTCCTCTCCCTGGCTGGGGGTGTGTGTGGGGGGCACCCTCAGGGCCTGGCTGGCAGTGTGGTGGAAGTCAGACACCTCCTGTAGTCTCTGTCTCAGATCTCTCAGTAACACAGCCTGAGACGAGCCCTGGAAGAACCGACGACCAATACAGCCCCCTGCATCCAGACTGCAGAAACCAGAAACAGGGGGACACTGAGAACATTACTGAATTTATACCAGCTTAGAGCAGAGGTTCTGCAAGTGGGGTCCGCAGCCAAATCTCGAAATAAACTAACAGATTCAACTCATTTGGGCCAAAAGAACCGTGGAATAAGTTTAGAAGGTGTAGTACAACATAATATTATTCATCTACAATTTATATTCTTAACCCTAGGCAACATGGGCCTGGGAGGCTCACAGGGATATCGGTATCCACAGTACTCCACCAAGTATTTCCCCAATTGATTCATTTGTTTACATATAAATGCCCTGTAACTTAAGCTGTAAAACTCCCATGTTCTCTCTCTGACAAATGTGTAGAATTGCAGGAAATTATCTTGTAAACGTCAACATTCTCACACTGATGTCAAGAGGCAGGACTGTAAAATGGTCCTTCCCAGGGCCAGAGACTGGGTTCGTCCAGACATGCACCGCCGAAGTCATAGAACCCCTGGCCTAGAGGTTATGGTGTGTGTGTGTGTCGTACCCATACTCAGGTCCTGGCTGTCTCAGGTAGAGCTGCAGGAACCTCTGCCAGACGAGGGGGAGTAGCGGGTGGTCAGGGGGTGTGGACAACGCCTGACATGCCCACCTGTACACCTGCAGCCGCTGCAGAGATGGCGCCACTGGGAGCTTTAACCGCTGCTGGGCCTTCTGTCTCACACAGACACAAGAAACACAAAGACCATGTATCTCAGATTAAGGCTTAGAAATCTCTCATAGTTGTATTGTTCTGCTGGTCAGGTGAGAGGTTGGGGTTGGAGTGTGTGTGTACCTTCAGAGCCTGGTCAGGTGAGAGGTTGGAGTGTGTGTGTGTGTGTGTGTGTGTGTGTGTGTGTGTGTGTGTACCTTCAGAGCCTGGTCAGGTGAGAGGTTGGAGTGTGTGTGTGTGCACCTTCAGAGCCTGGTCAGGTGAGAGGTTGGAGTGTGTGTGTGTGTGTGTGTGTGTGTGTGTGTGTGTACCTTCAGAGCCTGGTCAGGTGAGAGGTTGGAGTGTGTGTGTGTGTACCTTCAGAGCCTGGTCAGGTGAGAGGTTGGAGTGTGTGTGTGTGTGTGTGTGTACCTTCAGAGCCTGGTCAGGTGAGAGGTTGGAGTGTGTGTGTGTGCACCTTCAGAGCCTGGTCAGGTGAGAGGTTGGAGTGTGTGTGTGTGTGTGTGTGTGTGTGTGTGTGTGTGTGTGTGTGTGTGTACCTTCAGAGCCTGGTCAGGTGAGAGGTTGGAGTGTGTGTGTGTGTACCTTCAGAGCCTGGTCAGGTGAGAGGTTGGAGTGTGTGTGTGTGTGTGTGTGTGTGTGTGTGTGTGTGTGTACCTTCAGAGCCTGGTCAGGTGAGAGGTTGGAGTGTGTGTGTGTGTGTGTGTGTGTGTGTGTGTGTGTGTGTGTGTGTGTGTGTGTGTGTGTGTGTGTGTGTGTGTACCTTCAGAGCCTGGTCAGGTGAGAGGTTAGGATCAGACAGTAGTTCATGCTCCACACAGCGTCTCAGCTGAGAATCCTCAAACATCCCCTCCATGTTCAACACCAGCCACGCAAACCACACCTAAAACACACACCGTTATCACTTCACATACAAACCACACCTACACAGACTTTTTGTTTAGGTGTGGTTTTTAGCAGAATTTGGGGAAAACGCAGCAAAAATGTTTCCTTCTGTTTCACACAGAATGACAGCACGGATACGACAAGTTACATAGGACTGAGGTTAAAGTTCTCACCTCCCCGCTCAGCGATTGGCCCTCAATGAATGAGGGTGTGGCATTTCCAGCAATCCAGCCAACCAGGGAAGAGAGCAGACCCCGGTCTCCATGGTAACCTAAGGCAATCTACCAGAGGGGTGGGACAAGAGCATCACAGACTGATCTACAGTGTGTGTGTGTGTGTGTACACTCTTTCTTCACAGAAAAAGAACACGCACTGATCAAAATAAGCATAACAGCTGAAATATATGGGACTCTACATCTCCTGTCTCTCTGTGTGTACCTTGTGCTGCTGGTACAGTAATCTCTGTATACACTCCTCCTGGTGGTGTGTGAAGGCGGAACGACAGATCTGATCCATCAGGAATAGAACGGTCCTGTCTCGGTACCACAGGTTCTGCTGGGTTAGAATTCCCACCCAGAACTCTAGAACCGCTGTCGGACCCACACGACCTGGCCTAGAACTCTCCACCACGTGAGTCTGAAAGAGAAGAAACACACACACACACACACTCATCGTGAAGAGATTCATGGACTGTTCAGAGGCAAGAACATCCACTTCTACAGCTGGCCAAACTACTGATCTGGTTAACCCCATGTTTCACACCAGTTCTGATGTATTAGGTGTGTGTACATACCTGTATGACACTGTTGAGCAGGCGTACCATGTCCCCATAGGTGCCGCCAGTGAAGAGTGGCGCCACCCTGTGGGTGACCTGCTGCGTTACACCCTGAGGACACACACCGTCACACTGCAGGAACAATTGGATACAGCCCACAAACCTGGCACAGAGAGAGGAAGAGAGACAAACATATACTGTAGTCCAAACATAGCAATACCACAGGCCTCCAGTTGTGTGATATTTTAGTGGGACTTTAAGGTTTAGTTTAGGTAGGGGTAAAAGGTACTGACAGTTAACTTTAGAAGCTGAGCAGGCAGAAAAGAGGGAGGATGTTGTCCAGTACAGAGGAAGTAGGGTCTAGGACACAGTGTGTATCTCTTACTGTGTGTTCTTCAGCAGGTAGAAGCTGAGAGGGTAGGTAGGAGGGAGGATGTTGTCCAGGAGATGGACAGCAGCTCTCAGATGTTGAGACTGAATCAGGTTCTTCAACAGATCCACTCCCTCTGTGCAAAACACCTCCAGACTGGGATGGGATGGGATGGGATGGGATAAGACAGACAGACAGACAGACAGACAGACAGACAGACAGACAGACAGTTTAAACACATGTGCAGTGTGTTTGTGTGTATTTGTGCTGTGGTCCTCACCAACGGGCCAGATGGCTCATAGGGATAGTGACTTTGCTCTCTGTGCCGAACACCGCACCTTGCTTCACTGACCTGTCATACTAATAACTGCACTATACTGCTTTTGCACCATGTACACTTCTTCACAAGACGGTATATACACACACACACACACACGTCACAGCAGCACCCCTCACTCTGCATATATAGATATATCCTCACTGTAGCTCAGCCTATACTCTAGCGTTTTATGATTGCTGTATTTATATTGTATATTCTGTATGTCGACTTTGTGTAAATTTCTCTGTCTGTATTCTGTTTGTACATTTGTCTATTGCTGTCAGCACCTGTTCATTAAGTCTAATTCCGTGTATGTGGAAATGTACTTGGCGAATAAAGGGATTCTGATGTGAGAGAGAGAGCAGATGGTACCTGTGTCCTATGGTTGTCATGGCGATGGCCAGGTAGCAGCCAATGGGAAGGCCCGCCTTTACGGCCCTTAGAACAGGGTGCATGTTGGGGGCGTGCGTGAGCTCGGGAGAGGGGTTAGGGGCAGAGCCGGGGATGGACCAGGCTGCTTGAGGGTACTGGGTGTTGCCATGGAGCTTCAGCCTTAGCAACAGTTGCCAGGCCCACTGGCTGAAGGAAGCCTCAGGAGACAGACCCAGACGGAGAACACTAGCCAGGTAGGACACCTGATCGACAGAGAGATGTGTGTTAACCTCAGAGATGAGATGGGTGTATGATGTGCACTTGTCTGTGTGTTTGCGTTACCTGTTTGATTCCCTCTGAGATGAGTCCATTGTATGGCTTGTCTGTGAGGTATTTCTGATAGGCTTCTGCCACCAGCAGAGCAACTTCACTGTGGAGAGAGGAGGGCAGGGCCAGAGTCCCATCCTACAAGACACACGCACTCAACATTACACACTGTACACACTCAAACTCAATGTAGGGTTAGGTGTGTGTGTGTAGTACCTTTGTGTAGCCCCAGTCCAGTCCTTCCAGTAGAACACAGGCCAGGCTGTTCTCCACAGCAGAGAGGGGGTGTTGGAGCAGCCAGCCCCCGATCACACACACTTCCTCCGGGCTAGGACGCCACAGGAACAGGGGCAGCTCCTTACTGAGGTACAGTGCCACCTAACATACACAAGGCTAATCAACATGCAGGTGTACTTAACCGAACCACCTCTTTTACACTTGAAGTCTTCATCCCCATCCTTTCCACAGCAACCCCAGGAGTTGACAGACGCCACGGGCGCGCACGCACACACACACAAACACACACTTACCATGCCGACTGTCTCGATGGTCTCTCTGAGTCTGTCCAGCAGGACTGAGATGACGTAAGGATGAGCGGTTGCTATGGCGGCCAGCAGCTCCCGCCCCACCTTCGAGTAGGTTTCCCTCGTAGACACACCCACATAGGACACCTGGAGGCAGGGATGGAAATAAAGGGTGTCCTGCAGTAGAAACTGGCAGCCGGCTTTTTCTGCGACCTCTACTCATTCCGTGTGAAAAAGGATGTGCGTGTTACCTGGAAGATGAGGAGAGCTATAGTGGTAACGAAGGGGGGGTCAGAGTGGTGGGCGGGCATGGCCATGTGAGCTAGCGCCGTGAGGAGAGAGATTCCATCAGAACTGTTGACCTCACACAGCCATTTCTCAAACCTCTCCTGGTGACACGGCTCTGCAATACACGTTAGTACATCATCAAGGCACGGTCCCTCTGCTGACACACTGTGTATGTGTGTGGATGCATGATACTGAGCTCTATTCTGTGTTTTTGTTGCTGTTAGTACATTGGGTTTTTGGAAAAACTACTTGATGAATACAAGTCATTCCTATCATCATTATGTATGTGCGTGTGTGTACCTCTGAGGGCCTGTAGGCAGGTGTACGTGTTGTCTGTAGAGTTGAGTGTGTCCGGTGCAGCGGTCTCTGCACACTGCATCACGTACAGAACTCTCCACAGCATGGAGCTGGACAGGGTACCATAGGGCATCTCTGACATGAACAGCCAGATACCCAACCTAGGAGAACACACAGTCAGATAACACACAAACACTTTACACACACACACAAGTATGCACGCACTCCCCAATCAATATTCTTACTGCCTTGTAAGAATAGACAGCCAGAAACATGACATTTCTTCCCCCTCGCACCTCTTGTTTCTGAGGACGTGTAGTACAGCTCTGAGGAACAGATGGTCGTATTCTAGCTGCAGTTTCTCCAGAGAGATGGTACTGGGCCGGGCTGGACCAGCAACACTCACATACTGGGCCCAGTGATCACTGACGTAACACACCGTCATCCTGCAGGGAGGGAGCGCACAGGAGGCAGCGGTTACACACTTTTACAAAACACATCTAGACCTCCATCTAAAATGCGCTGCGTGTGGGTGTCTTACCGTATGGTGTGTCCGATGCGTTTGACTAGCTGGCGGTAACGAGCGCTGTCGTAGGTGTTCAGACCCACAGCTAGCAGCTCGATCAGTGACGAGGCGAACGCAAACACACGCATCATCTTCTGACTGGAACAGGCCTTGGGCTCATAAACACCTAGATAAAGGACATCCGTTATAAAATGGTAGGAGAGTCACAGAGCTACACACACACACACATCTGAAGCCAAAAAGCAGGCACCAGAATAACTGAATTACCACGTCAGTCAAATACATGACAACACACGCGCGCACGCATACACACACTGCTTTACTTTCGTGAAATGTCAGGACTTTTTGGAGTGTAAAAACGTTTGACCATTAAAAATCGTATTTTCCCTAATCCTAACCCAACCCCAAAACCCTTAAGCTTAAAATAGCACTTGAACAAATTCAGGTCCTGACTTTTCAAAAAAGTTATTGTTTTCATAACTTTTCAGGACATTCGGGTGAAATGTTAGGACATTGGGATCCTGATAATGTAGGAAAGCAAGTACACACACACACACACACACACACACACACACACCCACACACACACACCCTTCTTGCTCATCTCCAGCAGGTGTGTGAAGAGCTGTTGGAAGGGGAACTGGGACAGCAGGGAGATCAGGTCCTCTTCACACAGTAACAACCAGCTGCTCCCTGGGTCCTCATCCTGAAAAACACACATGCACATCAGCAACCTTACAACACTTCTACCAACGTTCCTAGGTTTAAATTCCCTGAAATACCACACACACCAACACACCAACACACACACACACACACACACACACACACACACACACACACACACACACACACACACACACACACACACACACGGTTACCTCTTCTCCCCCTTCATCCACTAGGGTCCAGTTGCCAGACTCAGGTCCGGAGGCTGCAGCACTCTGACTCTCACAGGGCTTCATGTGGCTCATGAACTCAGCCCGGTGTCTAAAGATGAAAGGTCAACAATCAGAGAGAAAAACCCATAGGGAGCTAACTTGAAATGTGCAACAACAAAAAAATCACATAAATAGGTAAGGATTAGAGATGAAAGGTCAAGGTTAGGGCTACCGGACTGAAGAAATTAGGGTGGTGACATGTAGGGTTAGGGGTCAGGGGCCAGAGTGAGAAGTTAGGGTTCTTTACCAGACTGAAGACATGAGTATGGTGACATGTAGGGTTAAGGGTCAGGGGCCAGAGTGAGAAGTTAGGGTGCTTTACCAGACTGAAGACATGAGGATGGTGACATTTAGGGTTAAGGGTCAGGGGCCAGAGTGAGAAGTTAGGGTTTTTACCTGACTGGAGACATGAGGATGGCGAGAGCCTGCATGAACTGCTGTACTCCAGAGGGGTTTCCCAGGACCTGGATCTGAAACACACACCCCCAAGCATGTTATAGTTAAGACTGTTAACGTTTACCTGGCAATGAAGCCATTGTTAGCCGAATATGATAACCTGCCAAAAAGCATACAGAAATAGTGGAGTGAGCCTTCATTCATAAACCAGGCCTACTTTCGAGGAAATCAAAACAATAAACAAACTAGATAGAGGGTGTGTCTCACCTGTAAGAAGGCTGCAGCCCACTTGCCCACCCCTGCAGAACAGCACAGCAGATGGTTCAACAGGTAGAGGTGTTCTCCTGATCCCCCCACACGCAGTAACACTGCCACCTATACACAACACACACACACACCACAGCATAGCGTAGCATGACTAAACTGCACAACAGGTGGGACAACACGTACTGCTGTACCAGGGCTAGTGTTGAGGTCTACTGTGTGCGTGTGGTGTGCGTGGTGTGCGTGTGTGTGTGTGTGTGTGTGTGTGTGTGTGTGTGTGTGTGTGGGGGGGGGGACCAGTCTCTGCAGCCAGAGGTGGATGTCTGTCTGGAACTGTGTGTCGTCCAGGACTCTCCGTGTGAAGCTGAAGAGAACACTGATGCTCTCCTTCAGAGGGAGGAGGGAGCTGGGCTGGCTCTGGGTACCACACATATCTACAATACACAAACACACATACACTTGGCTAATTAAACAAAGAAACACACTAAACGTGTACAATATGGTAAATATGAAATGAAATCCCACCTGTGCGTATATGTATGGTGTGTGTGAGAGTGTGTTCTCACCGTGGAGCAGGCAGTGTAAGTATGACTCCACCTGAAGACGTGACAGCAGGGCTGTGTATGCGTGCAGCGCCACCTTCTGGTGCAGGAGTTCAGAGCGGGCCTCGAACAGCTTCCGCAGCTCCACCAACGCAGCCTCACTGAAGTCAGCCTGCTGGAAGCGGTGGTAGCCATAAACCTTGGACTGGTCCCCACACACACCCTGGAGAGAGACAAAGAAAGGGTTTAAAGAGAGAGATGAAGATCAGAAGTGTACTGTATAACTTTGTAGCTTCTGTGTTATGTGCTAAGTCGTATACTAACATAATGTATTTAACCACATACCTGAAGTGTGAGCTGTTCATCTCTGAAGCTCCAGAGTCGGTTCTGTGTGGTGTTACAGTCGGAGGTGTGTGTGTGGAGCTGTGTGTGTGCGTGTGTCAGCTGTCTGCGGCAGCGCCAGTAGTTCTGCAGGAGTTCTGTCAGCTCGTGGCCTTCCTGCCGGGCCAACACTGCGAACCGGGCTGCACACACCTCCACCCCCTCCACCCACACACACAACCCCCCACCCGGCTCCCACACACTCAGCTGCTCCAACGAGAATGCCTTCAGGAAAAACACAAGACAGTCGACACTATAAATAAATATTATTCACCATTCTTTTGTAACATAGATAGCTTTGTAATATAAAGCGGTTCGAGCCCACTATGGGTTATAGTAAGTGTGTAGTTACGTGTAGTTCTGGGCTGGGCTGGGGTAGTTCAGGGTACAGTCTAGTCCTGGAGCCCTCAGATGGAGCTAGTTCCACAACAGGCTCCAGACTGGGAGGACACTCCTGCTCCCCTAGAGGCAGAACAGCAGGGCCCCTTGTCCCACAGGCCCGCAGAGCCTCCTCATGCAGCTGCATCAGGGAGCCCTCCTCCAGTGTGGGTAGTGAGGGGTACAGGGCAGGGGCGCTGGGGGCCAAGGGTGTCTCAAGCGTCGTAGATATGCAGGCCTGAGTCTGGATGTGGGTTTTGTTCTGGGTCTCGCTCCACACCTCAGTGCTCGGTGGTTCAGCTCTGAGCTCAGCCCCTTGGGCCTCTCCTCTCCCCTCATCCCTCTTCTCTGGCTCTGTCTCAGAGGGATTTTCTAGTGTCTGGGGTGAGGTTGATGATGATGTCTGTGATAATGTGGATGATGATAGTGTCTGTGATGCTGGTAATGATTCCTCTGATGTCTGTGGTAATATCTGTGTTGATGGTTGTGATGTCTCTGATAAAGTCTCTGATGCCTCTGCCAGGCCCTGTTGTTGCTCTGTCCCCTCGTAGGGCAGACTGAGGGGGATGTCTGTGAACTCAGAGCTGGGTGGGGCAGCAGCACCAGCTTCCTCATCACAACCAGCAGAGAGAGCTGTGGGACTCTTCACTCGTCCACTCTGCCTCTGTTTCCTGTCCTGTTGGGGGTAAGATACAACAGTTGTGACTGGTTATTACTCATGAATAATGACAGGGTAATACATACTATCATATGCTTTCACCATCATTCGATAAACAGACAGTAGTCTGCCCTCAGGGACATACAGGAGTGTACTGTACATACCTGAGACCTGCTACTGGTCTTAGACTTCTTTTGTCTCACAGCCTCCATCTATCATATCCTTCACACCTTGTTCCTCACACCACATTCACCCTAAGGCTTCTAAGGGGAGAAAACAGCGGGTCTGTTAAATGAGAGCACAACAGTCAGCTCACAGTCTTTGGTACATGATTATTTTCTAATCTCACATTAGCCAGTTTGGTCCTGGCTGCCAACACAGGGCCAAATGATAATACTGTCATTCATGCGTCAGCAAAACAACACCACTCACTTACTCACGTGACTACTGATGATAAACATGGACCTAGGTGTGTGTGTTATCTTTACATGAAGGCGGTTCTTGTTAGCAAATAGGCGTGGTTTCAGACCAGTTTCGAGCTGTATAGGGTAAGGGTTAGCTATTTAGAGTTAGCTAGTGTCGGGAAAACGAAACACATCCACCCCTCTCCTCGCACAGCACTAGCAAAGCAATGGCTAGAGAGGGTGTAATGACAGTCGTCGGTCATCATGGATAGCACAGTGTACCCCAGTTTACCTATCACTGTCAGTTGATTCCAAATAAGCTCTGCCATCTAACTATCTTAAACAAACTGGGGAAAACATATTGTCGTTAACGTTACTAGCTTGCTAGCTAGCTAGCTACACGTAGCGCTCTCGAGGAGTGCGAAAACAATGACATAATATAGATAGCTAGCCCCATTTTTTTTGTGTGTAGCTAACGTTAGCTATAATGATCAGCTGTAAACTGTAGGCTAAACCCCTAAAAAAAATGTACAATGCTACCTACCTTTGTAAAACAATTTGATCAACGCCAGCGAAGTGACATTTGGCAACACATCAGCTGTTATTTGTTTTGCTCCAGGAAGGAACAGTTATCGCGATAATATTTCGTCACATGACTTCTGCACTATCTTTACGTAACACAAAAAGTGCCTACATCAAATATTATTAATATACTGACAAGATACATGTCAATTCAATTCAATTGACTTTATTGACATGGCAAGTTAATTATTACTTACATTGTCAAAGTATACATACAGAAAAAAATTATATATATATATATATATATATATATATATATATATATATATATATATATATATATATAGAAATAAAATATATTTATATATAAATATATTTATATAGAAATAAATGGTGGGACCAACAGCAATAATAATAATAATAGTAGTAGTGGACATGTGATTACCATTAACAACAACTACAACAATATTAATCAGAACAACAATACATTAAAGCAATGGTAGTAGACCAGTGTCAACATGACTGAGAAGACACATGACATGGTATGAAAGACAAAACAAAACAAGATGGGAAATATTATCGACATTACGTTGCACTTTTCACTGGCTGTCCCTCAGCTTGTGGCAGGAGGACACATATTTGGCTGCCAAAACTGCACATTTTGGCTTTTCACCCAATAAATATCTGATATTTTCTTCATCTTTTATAGTTTCACATGTTTTGTATTGAATTATAATACATGTCTCTGCCCTAACAAATGGGAGTCGTTGTCACAAAGCGGCAATGCGGGCTGTCTAGTTCCCGCGTATCGTTTCTATGGATTGGTGGATACGTCGATTATTGTATTATTTTTAAAATATTCGATGAGGGTTGTTGACGTCAAACGCCTGTATTCAATGGAGAGAGACGCTGTGCTACTAGCCTCATGCATCAAATATGGATAGCCATCTTGAGACAACTCCGATATAAAGTGTTTTTTTTTTCAAAATTGCCGGGATGTCACTAGTCCTACTTACATCAGTAGACGTGTAACAACGTATGCATTACGAAACTTCTATTTAATCTACTCTCTCATTGACCTCCATACAAAAACTCCTTGCTTGGTGGGCGAAAAAACGCCACCTGCTGGAGGGAGACAGATTTTCCGCTGAGTTGACCTCTCTTCCTCTGCGGACAGGGTGCACACCTGCCTACATTCATGTTAGTTACCGTATCGATGTGGTCCGTGCTATTCGGGATCCTTAGGACGTCGCTAACCCTATGAAGTTTGTATTTAAAATGGTTACGGTAAGGGTTATGGTTAAGGGTATGGAAGTCCCAAGGATTTCCGGCTAGCACTGACCCTATCTATTTGTGTTGCAAACGTTATGTTTACAAAACTACATGTTCATAAAATTAATTTGTTTATTGGAGAAAAATACTCAAATTACACTGCATGACCAAAAGTATGTGGACACCTGCTCCTCGAACATCTCATTCCAAGTTAATGGGCATTAATATGGAGTTGGTCCCCCCTTTGCTGCTATAACAGCCTCCACTCTTCTGGGAAGGTTTTCCATTAGATGTTGGAACATTGCTGCAGGGATTTGCTTCCATTCAGCCACAAGAGCATTAGTGAGGTCGGGCACTGATGTTTGACAATTAGGCCTGGCTTGCAGTAGGTGTTCCAATTCATCCCAAAGGTGTTCGATGAGGTAGAGGTCAGGGCTCTGTGCAGGCCATTCAAGTTCTTCCATACCGATCACACAAACCATTTCTGTATGGAACTTGCTTTGTGCACAGGGGCATTGTCATGCTGAAACAGGAAAGGGCCTTCCCAAATGGTTGCCACAAAATTGGAAGCACAGAATCGTCTAGAATGTCATTGTATGCTGTAGCGTTAATATTTCCCTTCAATGGAACAAAGGGGCCTTGCCTTAACCATGAAAAACAGCCCCAGACCATTATTCCTCCTCCACCAAACTTTACAGTTGGCACTATGCATTCGGCAGGTAGTGTTCTCCTGGCATCCGCCAAACCCAGATTCATCCGTCGGACTGCCAGGTGGTGAAGCGTGATTCATCACTCCAGGGAACGTGTTTGCACTGCTCCAATGGCGGCGAGCTTTACACCACTCCAGCCGACGCTTGACATTGCACATGGTAATCTTGGACTTGTGTACAGCTGCTCGTCCATGGAAACCCATTTCATGAAGCTCCCGAGGAACAGTTATTGTGTTGAAGTTGCTTCCAGAGGCACTCTGGAACTCGGTAGTGAGTGTTGCAACCAAGGACAGACTATTTTTACGTGCTACGTGCTTCAGCACTCGTGGTCCTGTCTGTGAGCTTGTGTGGCCTACCACTTCCCAGTGTTGTTGATCCTAGCCGTTTCCACTTCACAATAACAGCACAGTTGACCACCGCAGCTCTAGCAGGGCAGAAATGTGATAAACTGACTTGTTGGAAAGGTGGCATCCTATGACGGTGCCACGTTGAAAGTCACTGAGCTCTTCAGTAAGGCCATTCTACTGCCAATCTATGTATATGGAGATTGCATGGCGGTGTGCTTGATTTTATACCCCTGTCAGCAACGGGTAGGCCTATGGCTGAAATAGCCGAATCCACTAATTTGAATGGGTGTCCACATACTTTTGCATATATAGTGTAGTTAAATCTATCTGTGATTATCAAGAACATAACTTGTGTGTTCCCAAACGTTATATTACTTTCGCTTTGGTCTTCCAACAACATGCTGGAGGAAAAAGTATTGCTGCTCTAACTGTGACATGAATATATAGCGAACCACTGTGCATTGTTCAGTGCAGGTAGCCACCCTGGTGCACTGTTCAAAGCCCAAGGTTGAAGTCCGCTCAAAACAAAAGTGATGTAATTAAGCACGTGGAGTAATGAGTAGGATTTGGTGTTTTCACACGCACAAGTGATTGCTTTTCTTTTGATAAAAAAACGCTTTATCTGCCTTCCCAATGAAAACTAGTTGGAAATATTTTATATAATTATATAGCAGACAGACAAAGTATTTATTTCAAATGTACACAAATATTTCACATTCCCTTTTAAAACTCATTGAAGACACAGCAGTCAGCTGTCTCAGCTGTGTCTTGAATTTGACAGCAGCTATAAAGTAAACAGTTCTCTGTGTGTGGAATGTTGAAGGTAGCCTGGCAGTGTCAATGGTGACCTTTGACCTAGTCACCTGCTCAGTCCCTCTTGATGAAGCACCTCTTTTCTCTTGCCACTGTTTACATGCTAGTTGGAATGAGTTTCCTAGTTCCAACTAGTACATCAACACTGCATCTGTTGTTCTCATCCTATTCAACCCACAGGTTTTGTGGTTGAGTTGATCTCTCTACCACCAGGGACAACATTCACTTTCTATGTAAAAAGGCTTAGCTGGGTGTATGTATGGTGGTTCAGGGTTTCATGTGTGGATCAGATGCTGTGTCTGGATATATAATGGTTCATAGTTTATGTGTGGTTCAGGTGGTTCATGTAGTTTGTGTGTGTATGTGTGACTCATTGGTGGTGTATGTGTGGTTCAGGTGATTCTTGTGAATCTGTGTGTGGCCCGTGTATATCTGTGTGTGGTTGGTGTGTGAATTCTTGACTCAGTGCCAGGCTAAGGATCTCTGTTTTCTCCTTGTAGAAGCGGAGTTCATTGCCATGACACCTAGCCACATCCAGTTCCCTCTGTGCTGCTCGTAGCTCCATCCTCAGCTGCCTTGGAGTCTGCCGCTCCCTGCCCAGCCAATCCAGAGCCATGCTGCTG
This sequence comes from Salmo salar, assembly GCF_965601325.2. Lineage (NCBI taxonomy): Eukaryota > Metazoa > Chordata > Actinopteri > Salmoniformes > Salmonidae > Salmo > Salmo salar. The sequence goes on along the minus strand of NC_138314.1, from coordinate 17,005,617 downwards.
CGCATGCTGGCATCCAGTCCCCGCTGCAAGTAATAACCAATCACACTCTGTGGGGGAAAAGAGTAATAACCAATCAGGCGGTGCGCTTGATGTAGCCCCGTTGGGTTAAATGCGGAAGACACATTTCAGTTGAAGGCATTCAGTTGTACAGCTGACTAGGTATCCCCCTTTCCCTTCCCCTTTCTGATGTGAGAATAGCAGGGGTGTATCCATCTTGTCTGCAGAGGGCCAGTGTGGGTGCAGACTTTTGTTACAGCCAAGCAGTAATACACCTGATTCAAATCAAAGATTGGCCACACTTGGAGTAGAGGATTATAGGGTCAATTATATAATTGAATATCCAGATGAGGGACTTGCCTGGCGGGAACACTGTCTTTCCCTTAGAATCTTCAACGTCCCGTTCCAGTGTAACAACTGAAACACTGTCATCCCCTCCTACAGAGAGAGAGAGAGAGCGAGAGCGAGAGCGAGAGCGAGAGAGAGAGAGAGAATGAAAATGAATAGACCTGAGCAATAAAAGAACGGCATAAAAAATGATCAGTGAAACTTAACAATTGTGTAATTACGCGGGACAGGGATGATAGATGATCCAAATATTTTTCTAATCCCTAACCAAACTGTGTGCGATTGTTGAAAAGTTACGTTAGTCCTTTATGTTCCAAGCCTGTCTGCTGAAGTTGTGATTGAGAGCATACGGTCTGGCTGGATGGCTGCCATGTATCCATAGACAACGTTATAAAATGATAAGGGTAATGTTCAGGAACAGACGGAACTAGTGCCAATGCTTAGAACAGGTGGTGAAGGTCAAATAATAGTTTCAGCAAAAAGTTTAAAAAAAAGAGTCCGTATGAGATCATGTTTGCAGTGCAAGAGAGAATAACATATATTATTAAACATATATCATAACATACAGTAATTAACCTATAACAAATTCCTATGATAATCCTGTCCTTACCTGGAACTCCAACATGGTTCTACCAGTGTATGACTGGAGCAGGAGACAATACGCTCCTAAACTGGTGCTAGGATCACAGGCATCCTCCACAGAGACCTGGATGGAACGTACAGTAACACAACACTTGAACACTGACACATCTGATATCAGCCAATAGAAGAGAGCTTTTCATGACCAATAACTCAGGATATCCTATCGTATCCATGCTGCCATGCTGATGCTTAGTCGTGGTGAATTAGAGTAAGTCCTGTGCCAGAGTTAGTCCTGTGCCAGAGTTAGTCCTGTGCCAGAGTTAGTCCTGTGCCAGAGTTAGTCCTGTGCCAGAGTAAGTCCTGTGCCAAAGTAAGTCCTGTGCCAGAGTAAGTCCTGTGCCAGAGTAAGTCCTGTGCCAGAGTTAGTCCTGTGCCAGAGTTAGTCCTGTGCCAGAGTTAGTCCTGTGCCAGAGTAAGTCCTGTGCCAGAGTAAGTCCTGTGCCAGAGTAAGTCCTGTGCCAGAGTTAGTCCTGTGCCAGAGTAAGTCCTGTGCCAGAGTAAGTCCTGTGCCAGAGTAAGTCCTGTGCCAGAGTTAGTCCTGTGCCAGAGTTAGTCCTGTGCCAGAGTTAGTCCTGTGCCAGGGTTAGTCCTGGTCCAGAGTAAGTCCTGGTCCAGAGTACGTCCTGTGTCAGAGTAAGTCCTGTGTCAGAGTAAGTCCTGTGTCAGAGTCAGTCCTGTGCCAGAGTCAGTCCTGTGTCAGAGTCAGTCCTGTGCCAGAGTCAGTCCTGTGCCAGAGTTAGTCCTGTGCCAGAGTAAGTCCTGTGCCAGAGTAAGTCCTGTGTCAGAGTTAGTCCTGTGTCAGAGTTAGTCCTGTGTCAGAGTTAGTCCTGTGTCAGAGTTAGTCCTGTGTCAGAGTTAGTCCTGTGCCAGAGTAAGTCCTGTGCCAGAGTAAGTCCTGTGCCAGAGTAAGTCCTGTGCCAGAGTTAGTCCTGTGCCAGAGTTAGTCCTGTGCCAGAGTAAGTCCTGTGCCAGAGTTAGTCCTGTGTCAGAGTTAGTCCTGTGTCAGAGTTAGTCTTGTGCTAGACTCACGGTGCTGGCTGAAGCAGCCTCCTGCAGGCTGTGTGTGATAAACAGAGGAGTGATTCGTCTAGACGGCAGCTCGTTCACTAGAGAATTCATCAGAGCGACACGCGCCGCATCCCTACGAGCTTCCGCCTGGGTCTCACACTCCTACAGAGAGTCAGAAAGAGGTGGGGGGGTAGGTAGAAAGAGGAAGTGGAGAGAAAAGAGGGAGACATAAGTCCCACTATGTAAATTATATTTGCAGTGTTGTTGGTTTGAGATGATCACTGTTTGCATAATCTCGGGTTAACCCAGAACCAAAGTCCTGTGTAATTGGTCAAATGCTGGATTGTTCTGGGTCCATATGTGTTCAGAGAAGAGATAGAACGAGGATCGAAAACGGAATGAAGAGCTCCACCCTCTCTCTTTAGCAAGATATGGGACAAGTCTATGGGCCAAATGTCCCCCACCCCTTCCCGAAAATCAAAAGATACTAACACCTGTGAAATCATGATTAGTCCAAAGCACCGGAACTAATGCTGCTCGTTATCTCACGCATCCCGTTGTATCTGGACAGATTTACGGTACCATTTATGTTTATGTAGTGTGCCTACGAGAGATGACTGTTTGCATGAATATGATTGACTGAAACAGAAATAAAGGTCATCTAGAAAAGGCCTCTGCTTGGGTTCGTTTCATGACTTTCTTCAACATGTGAGAGTTTATAAAAGCAAATCATGGGATTAGCAATCAAATGTGGAGTTAGAATATAACATCACAGGCAGCTCTGAATCAATCACAAGGCATTTGCGGCCTCGACCTCTGCGACGCTGTGTGAGCCACAATGAGCCCTTTGAAAAGTATCACGGGATTCCAGCTGAATAAAATCATCAAAGCAGGTTGAGAGGCTGTGTGTGCTGCCCAGGATCTGACGGGTATAGATGAAGGACCTCTCTTTAGGGGCTGTGCAGTAATGAGGCCCTCCACACACCATTCAGACCCACAGCAAGGCTGAGCAGCACTCCTGTCCAGACAGGTATTTTTCTCACTCACACTAATGACAGAGCACCGTTAAAGCTGTACAGTGGTGGTCTTTTGCTGCGCTATGGAAACTCTGTCTCTACTCCACGGTGGGCTCCTGTCATTGGGATATGGAAAATAACCACCTGGCCCACAACTCTTACCCCCTCCTCTCCTCTACCCTTACCACCAACCCTAACTACCTACCTCACCCCACATATAACCTTGTCCGCAACAACCCTAGCTTTCCACCACAGTGGAATTTGGTAATGGGGTGAGAGGTGGCAGGTAGCCTAGTGGTTAGAGCGTTGGGTCAGCAACCAAAAGGTTGCTGGATCGAGTCCCCAAGCTGACAAGGTAAATACTCTGTTGTTCTGCCACTGTTCCCCGGTAGGCTGTCATTGCAAATAAGAATTTGTTCTTAACTGACTTGCCTAGTTAAATAAATGTTTTGTGAGTAGTGCTGGTTTAGGTGGGTTAGGTAGCTGTGGTTGTGATGGTTATGATGGCAAGTCACCTTATAGTTTCCAAAGCAGCTTCCTCCAGGCAGAGTGACGTAGTAGATGTAAGGGGGTCTTGGGGAAGGGGCAGACTCATACAACAACAAGCCCTCTGATTGGCTGGCAGAGCCCTTCACTGAGTCCTCTGATTGGCTGTCGGACCCCTTGAGCTGTTCCACCTGCTTCTGCTCCCAAAAGTTATGCAACATGGCCACAATGTTCACTGAGGACACGCGTGCACACACACACACACACACACACACACACACACACACACACACACACACACACACACACACACACACACACACACACACACACACACACACACACACACACACACACACACACACACACACACTAATAAATGTCTTCATATAGGCCTGATGATTGACACGTCAAAATAAATCTGAAAAAAGTCCTCAGGGCTTTAGAACAAGCCATACAGTTTCAGAGATGTCTTTTGCCTGTGGTGGAAACACAATGAGGAATTAAGAGAGGTCAGGGTGATTTAGAGTTTCAATAACAACAGCAATTGAGGGCCCAGAACTAGACACAGGAAGTCAGCTATACTCAGCACCACAAAGCTACTCTACACAACCTCTATCTGACTTAATAAGGGTATGAGGCGGATACTGTTGGAATGGACTGTAGATATATTTATCTTAATTAATGCAGAGACAACCCATTAAAACATTGTTTAACTTCTGATATCTACCGTCCGTCTATAGTCTTGGCCACAGTTATACACCTATTCTTTGTGTGTGTGTGTGTGTGTGTGTGTGTGTGTGTGTGTGTGTGTGTGTGTGTGTGTGTGTGTGTGTGTGTGTGTGTGTGTGTGTGTGTGTGTGTGTGTGTGTGTGTGTGTGTGTGTGTGTGTGTGTGTGTGTGAGTGTGAGAGAGAGAGAGAGAGAGAGAGAGCGTACATGTGTGTGTGTATGTTTGTGAAAATAACCTGTTTCTGTAAGTGAACATTCCCAGGCTGAGTTAGGTTCGAGCTGATTTAGGAAAAGGGGACACCACCCAACCACTCAACTCTAAACCTCCCTACAGAGATGGCTGAGATGGCTTCAGGTCGTGGCAGCCTAGTCCTGCATCCCGATGAAGAAGAGCAAGCTTACCTTTCAGTGAAAAAGTTTCATATAACCAAATGCATTTGAAGGTGATTATGCCTACTGTAGATCGATACAGTGGAACATCTCCACGCAACACTGCTTGCATCAAATCAAATCAAAAGTATTTGCATCAGAACCAATGTAATGTTTTTTACTGTGTGCATGTATGGCTGATGCAGTAAACAGAGGCACCTGAATGTTCTATCTGGGAAAACAAGCATCTAATGAATCAGCCTTTTCAACTCTGCTTATTGATAAAAAGCAATTCACTGAAGATTTCCCAGGCCCTATGTCAGTGTGTTTTGAGTAACTAAATGCAATACATGCCTATATAAAACAGCCATATGCAATACATGCCTATATAAAACAGCCATATGCAATACCAAAAGCATGGTCTGAGTATGGCCCTCACATTGATTCAACTGCAGGTGACATCACAGTTAGATGCTCAAGCCCAGATGTCTGAGAATGATGTGTATTTGTGTGTCTCCGTGTGTGTGTCGGTGTATGGTTAGCTACTCACAGTCCTTGAGGCTGGTACCGAAGTCACTTGGGGACAGAAGGTGTGACATCGTGTTATCGTATGGAGAACCCCAAACTTGGCTCATCCTCTTCAATCTCAGTCTTCCTGCACACACTCAATCCTGCTCACACACACGCTCAGTCTAGTTCAAACCATGTTCCATGGAGAGCGCCGCAAGCAGTGGGAAACTACTCCAAACGCAGCTCCACTCAATACTTTTTTAAATGAGAGGATAAAGACTGCACTTCCCCTTAACTCAACTCCTCCTTTTTCTCTCCTCCTCCCCGCTCCGCTTTCTTCCCCTCTCTTGTATGGAGGCCTCCCCAGGGGTTCTCCTCCGGAGCGCTCTACCTTTTGTCATGAGCTCTGCTAATTAGCTAGGGGGCCCCCTCACACACATATACACTGAGGCCTGCTGTTGGTATGTGCCCCCCCACCTCTCCTCTGCAGCTGCCTAATCCCAGAGTGGTCAGACAGACTTTACAGGGCTCTATAGAGAGTCACTGTGGAGCCCCTCTCTCCTCTCTTACAGCCACACAGGATCTGGGTCACACCCTAAACATACCAGGGCCGTTGGCAGCAGGAATCCTAGTGGACAGAACAGTCCCACCCCTAACTGGGTCCCTCTGTCCATGAAATGTGCTCAAGCTTCTCATAGTAAAATGTGACATAAGACCAACCAACGTTAATAACCCCCATCCTAATCCCCACATCCTCAGAGGAATGCTGTGTGTGTGTGTGACCGTGTGAGTGGGGGTGGGTGGGATGGAGCCATGCTGTTGACTTCAGACTCTTGTGGATCCAGGGCCTGAGCTCCTTTCAGGCTGCGTGTATGAATGGCCATTGTTCAGCTCTGCATTCACCCAGATACTCACTCCCTCCAAATATATTACAGATTAATATACTCACTATCACAGAGTGGAGGGGATTCTGTCCTCAAGACTTACATTCCTCATTTTCAGGTTGGTGTTAGAGGACAATCATTAACACACACACCATTCTGAAGACTTCCGCTAGTGAGTGACACAAGTACTCTCTTTACAAGGTAAAGCACTTTGAGCACTTGGAAAAGCGCTATATCAATGTAATCCATTACTTTTACCAGCCTTTTGTCTGTCTGCAAATCAATATTTGTTTGAAAGATATAGGCAATATGTGCAACGATTCTAAACTCCCATTCAAAAAAATAAATACTTAGAACTGTAGCTATATACTTTGAATACACACCTGGACTCATTGTCATTCATATTAAAGTTGTCTATATTGTAAGTATTCACACTGCATTAGATACAGAGCAGGAGAGTTCAACACTGGGGGATCGTCACTGGAAACATTGGCCTTCTTCCAATAGGTCTTTCTCCTCTCATCTCCAATGTGGTTCATGTTCTCCTCATCTTCTGCTGTCCTCGGAGACCAGGTTATCGGACGCACGTACGCACGCATGCACGCACACACTCACTCAACTAACTCACACAGATGCTTGACGAGGGCTGCTGTAGTGACCGTATTACCGCCACACCGGCGATCATGAGTCATGAAGGCAGTCAAATTCCACATGACCGTTTAGTCACGATAATTAGGCTTCTCAAAGCTCTGATGCTGATGATGGTCATTAGCAGCCTACCAAACTTGATAACTGCCCGGTACTCAGCACTCTATTGTCCCTCTAATCACTCTGACATCAATGCAAATGCATTCGAAAATCTAATCAAACACTTCATGTGTGTTCATGGGCTGAGAGCCCATGAGCTCTCAGTCAAGACCAATACACACACTTACACAAACTCACACTTTCACACACTACCTGAAAATTAGGAATGGAAGTCTTGAGGAGAAAACAGAGTGATGGCTGCTAATTAAAAGAGGAGGATCCCATCAGCTTTCTATATTTATTTCTAAACTTTCCTAATATTAAGCACATTCTTATATTTACAACAGGAGTATAGCCTACCTGGCTGGCATGAAAATAAACCACGGGGAAAAGTGTCCTCCATTCGCTATTTAAGTGCATAGATGACATGTATTTTTTCCCCTGCCCCTGTTTCGATACAGGTGCATGATAATGGTCTAATCTAAATCAAGACAAACGTCACACATATATTATTTAGCATATGTAAAGACAAGATTAAATCAAGAATAGTCTGATGGGTGACAATAATAGCCTATCACTTACAGTTGAAGCCGGAAGTTTACATACATCTTAGCCAAATACATTTAAACTCAGTTTTTCACAATTCCTGACATTTAATCCTAGTAAAAATTCCCTGTCTTAGGTCAGTTAGGATCACCACTTTATTTTAAGAATGTGAAATGTCAGAATAATAGTAGAGGGAATGAATGTGTCACTGCAACCTTAAAGGTCCTACATGATGTCACCATTGCCCTTGATTCTAAGCAATGTTGTGGTGCTATTTTTATTGACTTGGCCAAAGCTTTTGATATGGTAGACCATTCCATTCTTGTGGGCCGGCTAAGGAGTATTGGTGTCTGTCATGACGTTGCCCTGTTGGGTGAGGTTTATAACCCCCCCATTAATACCTTTCCCCCTTTTCTCTCCACTCTACAGAATGGACTCTTGGAAAGCCCTGTGTTACCACCGAGAAAGTATGGTAACATCAAAAGGTTGAGAAATGGAACAATATTTCCCTTTCTCAACCAGTTGAAAGTGTCCGTTGGTACTTAAAGAATATGATGTCAGATCAGTTGTCTGGGACATTATATCTGATGATAGGACGACATAAATTGTATCTTGGAAAGTCTACACATTCTAGTTATCAGATTCACATGGAATTGTTGTGCAATTTAAATGTTTAAATATGAAATTATTTGTGAAAAGATTAAATATAATTTTAGCCTCCTAAATAAGAGAACTATGAAACACTCCATTCTCTCCCCCAGTACAAAAGCCCGTTGACGGAAGTGAACCTCAGTTCCTGATGACGTGAGGACTGGTGTCCGTATGTTTAAAAGGGCTAATTTCAACTACAACCTAACGAAATTACCATTGAGTTCCAGAATTGTTAGGACTGCTGTCCTAACGTTAAAAAGGGCGAATATCAACATGGAGGTGACGATCACCACACTGGAATGGTGAATTTCGACTAGACCAGCCAGAATACAGCGCAAGTTGATTATGGCAACTTGGTATGAACTTTGAACGATTATTCACCAAAGAAGAAGTGATAGCTCCTAGACGTTGAGTTATCAGCTGCAGCTGTAAACGTACGTGGCCTAGCAAAGGACAGACAACCTCCTAAGAACGACAGGGTACTTTAACGTATCTGCTCTACAACACTACGACCAGAAAGATTCTTCAAAGGACAATAGCGATCTCTGCTGGGCAAACCAGTCTTCCATCTTCGACCCATCTATCGAAGCGCAGCTCAGAGTAAATATATATCTTGCATTTTCCTTTTCGGAATTGGCGGTTATTAGAATGCATAAGATTCTGTATTTACGGTAGCATAGCTTCTCCAGGTCCAATAGAGACCCAATTCCTTTGTCCCTCAGTCTTCCCGCTCTTTCATTCAAACCCAACCCCCTTCCTTTGTGTAACCAGCCGTCATATCGGGTTAGCCCACTAGGGGCTTTTCATGACATGATTAGTAATCGATGTATGATCTATCCTATGTATATATATGTAATTTTGTGTGATTATTTAGGTTTTTAGTAAATAAATAATTAAGCCAATTTGTGTATTGCTGATTCAACATATTACCTAGGGTTCGTGCAGATAACCAAGTACTTACGACAATCAGAATGAGATCGATTGAGGTGACGATTAACAATTGACTGCCTTTGATATAAAATATATTTTGATCTTTAACCTGTCTGGGAACGTGGGACGCAAGCGTCCCACCCCTGGTACACCCTATGAACAGCAGGTGAAATATCAAGGGCGCCAAATGTGAAAACAATTAAATGTCATAATTCAAATTTCTCAAACATACAACTATCTTACACCCTTTGAAAGATAAACATCTCCTTAATCTAACCACGTTGTCCGATTTCAAAAAGGCTTTACGGCGAAAGCATAAAGTTGGATTATGTTAGGACAGTACATTGAAAATAGCTGTGTGTAATGTTTTGTCAATGCAAAGACAGGCGTCACCAAAAGCAGAAAACCAGCTAAAATTATGCACTAACCTTTGACAATCTTCATCAGATAACACTCCTAGGACATTATGTTAGACAATACATGCATTTTTTGTTCTATCAAGTTCATATTTATATCCAAAAACAGCATTTTACTATGGCGTTGATGTTGAGGAAATATTTTCCCTCCAATACCGCCAGTCAATCAGCACAACAAATTAAATAATTACTATTCGAAAACATTGGTAAAATATTATATTGTCATTCAAAGAATTATAGATTAACATCTCTTGAACGCAACCGCATTGCCAGATTTAAAAATAACTTTACTGGGAAATCACACTTTGCAATAATCTGAGTACTGCGCCCAGAAAAATAGGCTTTGCGATACAGACTAAGCGCAATGTTGGAGAGATCTAAAATCAAAAATACTATGTAAATAATCCCTTACCTTTGATTATCTTCATCAGAAGGCACTTTCAGGAATCCCAGGTCCATAACAAATGTAGTTTTGTTCGAAAAAGCTCACAATTTCTGTCCAAAAAGCTCCGTGTTGTTAGCGCGTCCTGTAGGCTACTCAAAAACATAAACGACGCCCGCCGGACTTGTCTTCATCAAAGAGGGAAAAAAAAGATTTACGTTCGTTCAAACATGTCAAATGTTGTATAGCATAAATTATTAGGGCCTTTTTCAATCAGAACTTCAATAATATTCAAAGCGGACGATTGCATTCTCTTTTAAAACGTATTGGAACGAGAGTACCCAAACATGCACTCGTGCGCCAGAGTCGTATCGGCCATCCGCTTATGACCAACGTTCCAAGTCTCTTGTTCGGTCAGTTTTCACAGTAGAAGACTCAAACCACTTTGTAAAGACTGGTGACATCTAGTGGATGGCGTAGGAAGTGGTCAATGATTAATACGTCCCTGTGTGTTTCAATGGCATAGGCTTAAAAGTAATTCAACACATCAGGTATCCACTTCCTGTCAGAATTTGTCTCAGGGTTTTGACTGCCATATGAGTTCTGTTATACTTACAGATACCATTCAAACAGTTTTAGAAAATTCAGAGTGTTTTCTATCCAAATATGTTAATAATATGCATATCCTAGCTTCTGAGTTGGTGTAGGAGGCAGTTAAAAATGGGCACATATTTTTTTCAAAATTATCAATACTGCCCCCTATCCCCAACAGGTTTTAAGAGAGTGGATTCGGGAGATAACCGCTCTATATAAATGAATGCTTCCATGGTGCCCCGTGGTTGTCTAACTACCTCTCTCAAAGAGTGCAATGTATAAAGTCAGAACATCTGCTGTCTCAGCCACTGCCTGTCACCAAGGGAGTACCCCAAGGCTCAATCCTAGGCCCCATGCTCTTCTCAATTTACATCAACAACATAGCTCAGGCAGTAGAAATCTATCTCATCCAATTATATGCAGATGATACAGTCTTATACTCAGCTGGCCCCTGCCCGGATTTTGTGTTAAATCAAATCAAATCAAATTGTATTTGTCACATGTGCCGAGTACAACAGGTGTAGACCTTACAGTGAAATGCTTAATTACAAGCCTTTAACCAACAATGCAGTTTTAAGAAAATCCCCCCCCCCCCACAAAAAAAGTAAGAGATAAGAATAACAAATAATTAAAGAACAGCAGTAAATAACAATAGCGGGGCTATATACAGGAGGTACAGGTACAGAGTCAATGTGCGGGGGCACCAGTGTTGAGGTAATTGAGTTAATATGTACATGTAGGTAGAGTTATTAAAGTGACTATGCATAGATAATAAGAGTAGCAGCAGCGTAGAAGGGTGGGGGGCAATGAAAATAGTCTGGGTAGCCATTTGATTAGCTGTTCAGGAGTCTTATGACTTGGGGGTAGAAGCTGTTTAGAAGCATCTTGGACCTAGACTTGGCGCTCCAGTATCGCTTGCCGTGTCTATGACTAGGGTGGCTGGAGTCTTTGGAAATTTTCAGGGCCTTCCTCTGACAACATCTGGTATAGAGGTCCTGGATGTCAGGAAGCTTGGCCCCTGTGATGTACTGGGCCGTACGTACTACCCTCTGTAGTGCCTTGTGTTCAGAGGCCGAGCAGTTGCCATACCAGGCAGTGATGCAACCCGTCAGGATGCTCTCGATGGCGCAGCTGTAAAACCGTTTGAGGATCTTAGGACCCATGCCAAATCTTTTCAGTCTCCTGAGGGGGAATAGGTTTTGTCATTCCGTCTTCATGACTGTCTTGGTGTGCTTGGACCATGTTAGTTTGTTGGTGATGTGGATGCCAAGGAACTTGAAGCTCTCAACCTGCTCCACTACAGAGAATGGGGGCGTACTCGGTCCTCCTTTTCCTGTAGTCCACAATCATCTCTTTTGTCTTGATCACGTTGAGGGAGAGGTTGTTGTCCTTGCACCATACGGTCAGGTCTCCAACCCTTCTCCCTATAGGCGGTCTCATTGTTGTCAGTGATCAGGCTTACCACTGTTGTGTCATCAGCAAACTTAATGATGGTGTTGGAGTCGTGCCTGGCCGTGCAGTCATGAGTGAACAGGGAGTACAGGAGGGGACTGAGCATGCACCCCTGAGGGGCCCCCGTGTTGAGGATCAGCCTGGTTGATGTGTTGTTACCTACCCTTACTACCTGGGGGCGGCCCGTCAGGAAGTCCAGGATCCAGTTGCAGAGGGAGGTGTTTAGTCCCAGGGTCCTTAGCTTAGTGATGAGCTTTGAGGGCACTATGTTGTTGAAAGCTGAGCTCTAGTCAATGAATAGCATTCTCACATAGGTGTTCCTTATGTCCAGGCGTGAAAGGGCAGTGCAACAGAGACATCATCTGTGGATCTGTTGGTGCGGTATGCAAATTGGTGTGGGTCTAGGGTTTCTGGGATAATGGTTTTGAAGTGACGCTCGACAACAAAGCTTTCTTAGTGTCCAACAAGCTTTCTCTGCCCTTAACCTTGTTATTAACACCTCTAAAACAAAGGTAATGCGGTTTGGTAAGAAGAATGCCCCTCTCCCCACCGGTGTGATTACTACCTTGGAGCTTGAGGTAGTCACTTTATACAAGTACTTGGGAGTATGGCTCAGCACATATCAAAGCTGCAGGCTAAGGTTAAATATAGACTTGGTTTCCTCTATCGTAATCACTCGTCTTTCACCCCAGCTGCCAAACTAACCCTGGTTCAGATGACCATCTTACCCATGCTAGATTATGTAGATGTAATTTGTAGATCGGCAGTTAAGGGTGCTCTCGAGTGGCTAGATGTTCTTTACCGTTTGGCCATCAGATTTGCCACCAATGCTCCTTATAGGACACATCACTGCACTCTATACTCCTCTGTAAACTGGTCATCTCTGTATACCTGTCGTAAGACCCACTGGTTGATGCTTATTTATAAAACCCTCTTAGGCCTCACTCCCCCCTATCTGAGATACCTACTGCAGCCCTCATCCTCCACATACAACACCTGTTCTGCCAGTCACATTCTGTTAAAAGTCCCCAAAGCACAAACATCCCTGGGTCGCTCCTCTTTTCAGTTCGCTGCAGCTAGCGACTAGAACGAGCTGCAACAAACACTCAAACTGGACAGTTTTATCTCCTCATTCAAACACTCACTCATGGACACTCTTACTGACAGTTGTGGCTTCTTCACGTTAAGTATTGTTGTCTCTACCTTCTTGCCTTTGTGCTGTTATCTGTGCCCAATAATATTTTTACCATGTTTTGTGCTGCTACAATGTTGTACTGCTGCCATCTTGTGTTGCTACCATGTTGTTGTCACATGGTGTTGCTGCCATGCTATGTTGTTTTCTAAGGTCTCTCTTTATGTAGTGTTGTGGTGTCTCTCTTGTCGTGATGTGTGTTATGTCCTATATTTTTATTTTTAATCCTAGCCCCCATCCCCTTAGGAGGCCTTTTGTCTTTTGGTAGGCCGTCATTGTAAATAAGAATTTGCTCTTAACTAACTTGCCTGGTTAAGTATGCCTCAGCATACGACACCTTCTGCACTACTGACTCTGGAAACCTCAACTGGCCTCTTTCGCACCGGACACTTCCGATCCCCAGCAAAATGGGTACCCCTACAGTTGACACATAATTTTATCCACCGAAACTACACATTCCTCTGTCCCATGGCCTCCTGCACATTTCCTACATCTTGAAATCTCCCTCCTACACACTGCTGCAACATGACCATAAACGTGGCACCAAACGACGGGCGTCACAAACAACAGGAATCTTTAACTTCAATTGCTACACCTCCACACTTAACACTACCACAGAAATAACTCATTTCAATGTTCCTAGGAGCAAAGTAAGAAATAGATCTTGACCCGAGTTGCGTGACACAGAGTGGCCACTCCCTCTGGGCGGAAGAAACACTTTGGGTTACCTTCACCGATTTAACAATACCCAATGTCTTTTCCACCCAACCTGATACCACATACGGATCAGCCAAAAAGCCTGGATCCACTTTCTCCAAGAATCTAACTCCCACTGGACCAAAGTCATCTTTATCATAACCATGTTCATTGATGCAAGGCTCGGGCTCCGAAATCTCCCTCATTCACTTTCATTTCACCTCCAGAGCTCGGTCTGGCGGACATCTCACTCTGTCCCAATATTCCTCTTCTCCCGGCTTTGCTAGCAACCCAGTGGCATCCCGACGTAACTCTGTCTCATAATCGTCCTGCTCACCTAGGAAACGTGTCTTCTCCGGGGGCGCCAACCTTTTGAGAGCATGACGACGTCAGGGCCTACTAGTTGTTAAAGCTTTTAAATGTTTTTTACAGGAGCAACATAAAAACAAGATGCATTGCTTGAAAAAAAAAATATTGAAATGCTCTAGCCAATTATACCTTGTTATTCATGTTAGAATAATTGCAGTTCCTCGCCTGCAAATAAGTTGTGAGAATGTGTTGTAGTGTTTGACACTGAGTTTACAAAACATTAGGAACACCTTCTCTTTCCCAGACATAGACTGACCAGGTGAATCCAGGGGAAAGCTATGAAGGCAATTGAGAAATGGATTTTGTATGTTTGCCATTCAGAAGGCGAATGGGCAAGACAAAATATTTAGGTGTCTTTGAACGGGGTATGGTAATAGGTGCCAGGTGCACCAGTTTGAGTGTGTCAAGAACTGCGACGCTGCTGAGTTTTTAACACTCAACAGTTTCCTGTGTGTATCAAGAATGGTCCACCACCCAAAGGACATCCAGCCAACTTGACACAACCGTGGGAAGCATTGGAGTCAACATTGTCTAGCATCCCTGTGGAACGCTTTCGACACCTTGTAGAGTCCATGCCCCGACGAATTGAGTCTGTTCTTAGAGCAAAAGGGGTGCAACTTAATATTAGAAAGGTTTTCCTAATATTGTTGTATACTCAGTGTACATCTCAGACAGGACTATTTGTTGGCGCACCATAGACATGTCATTCTATAGTGGGTCTAAAATAAATCTACCGTATATCCATATATTTTATTTGCAGAGCTATTAATTGAATATCTGTAGTATATTAGCAGGGGTGTATTCATTAAGTCTTGCAGTGGACATTGTTTACCGTTTAAGAACCAAACGGAAGCAAACAGAGCAAACGGAACAAAACGGGGAGGGACCTACCATAGAGATAGATAGAGGACTCAGCTTTGTATCTGTGCCATTATAGTGTCTGTGACAGCATGGGCAGCACAATTGAGGCATCTCCATTTTAAAGTAGTACATTTTCTTGTTCATTGGCTGATTGCTCCCAACTCATAGGAATCTCCACCCAGTTGACTACTTTAAAATGGTGGAGCCCTCAATGGTAATGTCCATGTTAAACTGAATAAAAATATAAACGCAACTGTGTTGGTAAAGTGTTGGTCCCATGTTTCATAAGCTGAAATAAAAGATCCCAGAAATTCTCCATACGCACAAAAAGCGTATTTCTCTCAAATGTTTAGCAAAAATGTGTTTACATCCCTGTTAGTGAGCATTTCTCCTTTGCCAAGATAATCCATCCACCTGACAGGTGTGGCATATCAAGAAGCTGATTAAACAGCATGATCATTACACAGGTGCAACTTGTGCTGTAAACATTAAAAGGCCACTCTAAAATGTGCAGTTTTGAAGGAGCGTGCAATTGGCATGCTGACTGCAGGAATGTCCACCAGAGCTGGTACCAGATAATTGAATGCTAATTTCTCTACCATTTCTCTGCCTCAAAAGTTGTTTTAGAGAATTTGCCAGTACGTCCAACCGGCCCCACAACCGTACACCACGTGTAACCATGCCAGCCCCTCCGGCTTCTTCACCTGCGGGATCGTCTGAGACCAGCCACCCGGACAGCTGATGAAACTGAGCAGTATTTCTGTCTGTAATAAAGCCCTTTTGTGGAGAAAAACTGCCCTCCCAGTCCCACCCATGGCTGCGCCCCTGCCCAATCATGTGAAATCCATAGATTAGGGCCTAATGAATTTATTTCAATTGACTGATTTCCTTATATGAACTGTAACTCAGTAAAATCATTGAAATTGTTGTATGTTGCGTTCATATTTTTGTTCAGTATAAAACGGGTTATATCCACGATAAGTCCTCTATCCATCTCTATCGAACCTACTTGAAATTGCCCGCTAGAAACGTTCGTTTTCGTTGCAAAACGTTTTCCGTTTGTAGCTAACTGTTTCTGTGGTTTCCACTAGTTACCACAGCCACAAAGTCAAACATGGCTATATCGTAGGAATTTGTGATAACAAAAATGTGCTTTTTGGTCATTATTTAAGGTTAGTCAAAAGGTTAGCAGTGTGGTTAAGGTTAGGGTTACGGTAAAGGGTTAGGTTTAAAATCACATTTTAGGAAGATAAATTGTAGAAATATGCAGGGTCTATGACTTTGTCGCTGTGGTACTAGTGACGTGAGAGGTTTTGCAACAGACGAAATGTTTTGAAACAGAATCGGCGTAATGAATACACCTCAGCGACACACTTTTGTAACACAGTTGTTGGTTGTTGCGAAACTGTCAAGAGAGAAAAGCTTGCTAACAGCCCGCCAAGTAGTGCTGAGCGATTAGTGCTTTTTTGAGGTAGGTTCATTTAGGTTTCGTTTATTAAATGCAGTATGCATTATGTGGATTGAATGCTGTAACAAAACAGAATAAAACAATTAATAAAAGTCCCATGATGTAAGTCACTGCCCATTACTGATTATCACTTATTAACCATCATTTATTCACATTACTTTACTTTAATACAATATTTCAGTTGATGTGTAAATTACATTTGTTTAATCTGATGACATTATTTCCCTCAAAATCATAATCTCTGTAGACCGTTGACTATGCTGTCTGACAAAATCTTATTTTAGTTCTTCAAAGTAAGTAAATAAGGCATACTTTTATGACTGCAGAATACCAACCAATCACTTTGATCATGTATTTTCTGGTGGAAATATCTTGCAAAGAAACGCGCATTCTTCTGTCTCTTCTCTAGCTCTCAATGTCTGTCCCACGCTAACCTAACATAGCAGGTGTAAAAGAAACGCAGAAGGCGCGCAATGGATTGTGGTCATTGTAGTTAATTATCACGTTTTCTGCAATAAACTATGCAGCATATTGGCCTGTTGGAAACTACAATTTACTACAACATCACACAGTTCGGGCTTGATCTGATTTATCTCTAGAGAAACTGCGCAATGTGCGCATTGAGCTCACAGAAAAAGCCCAAAGCAAATGCTATTCTAATAACTGAACCGGTGTCGGTCAGTTATTTGTTTGACACCAAAAAAGAATAGATATTTTGGTTAATCGATCAGCACTACCGCCAAATTATATTTACAGTAACAGTTACCGCCAGTAGTTATACAATTTCCCGTAAAGCACCCCATGAATACTATCAGGCATTCGACAAAGGTAAGCAACATTAGTAGGCTAGAATAGCTAGCTATTATAACTAGGGTTCTCAATCTCAGTTGGCTACTGTCAGTATCACACAATTAAACAGAGAGAATCTCTTTAACCACAGTTTTACATAGTAATAGATGTGATATACTGGTAGCTAGTTAAGCAGGCTTGTTGGCATTCACAAAGTTTTTCATGCTACAACCAAAGCTTCAGAGAACAGGTAAACTTCCACAATCTTTTTGCCACAACTTTCATTGCTATCTACTGCTGTCTAGTGCTCAAAGTCAGTAATTGTAGCTACTCATCATGGGCACAAACCACCACTGATGGCTTCTTCAATCTCTGCGTAAAAATCAGTATGTCCTGGAGACCCATTCAGGGTTTGACTCTATCCCAATACGGATTACACGGTAGGCATGTTAACATGCAATAATCTCACATCAGTCATGTATATATAATTTGATATACAGAAGAATATTCATAACTGTCTTATGATTTATATCATCTTTTTTGATATTGTAAATTTCATTGTAAAATAATATTGAAATGCTCTAGCCAATTATCCCTTGTTTTTCATGTTAGAATAATTGATATTGTAAATTGAAAATCCAGACAGAAAATATTTACACAAGAAGCAACCTAATATCACACAGTCAAACTCTCATTTCATTTGCAAAAGCAGCAGTTACTCTTCCTGGGGTCCACACAAAACATGAAACATAATACAGAATGACATAATACAGAACATCAATAGACAAGAACAGCTCAAAGACAGAACTACATACATTTAAAAAAAAGGCACAGGTGTCTTACATATCAATGCATACACACAAACTATCTAGGTCAAATAGGGGAGAGGCGTTGTGCCGCGAGATGTTGCTTTATCTGTTTTTTGAAACCAGGTTTGCTGTTCATTTTAGCAATATGAGATGGAAGGAAGTTCCCTGCAATTAGGGCTCTATATAATACTGTACGCTTTCTTGAATTTGTTCTGGATTTGGGGACTGTAAAAAGACCCCTGGTGGCATGTCTGGTGGGATAAGTGTGTGTGTCAGAGCTGTGTGTAAGTTGACTATGTGAACAATTTGGGATTTTCAACACATGAATGTTTCTTATAAAAAGAAGTGATGCAGTCAGTCTCTCCTCAACTCTTAGGCAAGAGAGACTGGCATGCATAGTATTTATATCAGTTGCAATTAAGAGCAAATCGTGCCACTTTGTTTTGGGCCAGCTGCAGTTTAACTAGGTATTTCCTTGCAGCACTTGACCACACGACTGGACAATAATCAAGATTAAACAAAACTAGAGGACGGTGTATCAATACACCCAGTCATTATAAAGATACCGGCGTTCTTCCTAACTCTGTTGCCGGAGAGGAAGGAAACTACTCAGGGATTTCACCATGAGGCCAATGGTGATTTTAAAACAGTTACAGAGTTTAATGGCTGTGATAAGAGAAAACTGAGGATGGATCAATAACATTGTAGTTACGCCGCAATACTAACCTAAATGACAGAGTGAAAAGAATGAAGCCTGTAAAGAATAAAAATATTCCAAAACATGCATCCTGTTTGCAATTAGGCACTAAAGTACTACTGCAAAAAACGTGGCAAAGAAATTAACCTTTTGTCCTGAATACTAAGCTTTATATTTGGGGCAACTCCAACACAACACATCACTGAGTACCACTCTTCATATTTTCAACCATGGTGGTGGCTGCATCATGTTATGGGTATGCTTGTCATTGGCAAGGACTATGGAGTTTTTTAGTGTAAAAAGACATGGAATAGAGCTAACCACATGCAAAATCCTAGAGGAAAATCTGGTTCAGTCTGCATTCCAACAGACACTGGGAGAAAAATTCACCTTTCAGCAGGACAATAACCTATAACACAAAAGTACATTGGAGTTGCTTACCAAGATGACATTGAATGTTCCTGAATGGTCTCGTTACAGTTTTGACTTAAATGGCAAGACTTGAAAATGGCTGTCTAGCAATGATCAACAACCAACTTGACAGAGCTTGAAGAAAAAAAAAAAATAATAATAATGGGCAAATTTTGTACAATCCAGGTGTGCAAAGCTCTTAGAGACTTATCCAAAAACACTCACAGCTGTAATCACTGCCAAAGGTGATTCTAAAATGTATTGAGTAGGGGGTTGAATACTTAACTAATAAAGATACAGTATATTATTGTTTTATTTTTCATTAATAAAAACAAATCTTGACATTTTTCTTCCACTTTGTCATCACAGAGTATTGTTTGTGGATCATTGACAACAACAAAAAACAATTAAATACATTTGAATCCCACTTTGTAACATAACAAAATGTGTAAAAAGTCAAGGGGTGTGAATATATTCTGAATGCATATCTCCTGTGTTTTAAACTGAGAGATTTACTGGCTGTGTTATGTTGCCATGGCCACGGGATTCTGAGCATTCCACGGGCAGGTAGGATCTAAACAGAGGCAGCCATATGTGTGTGTGTGTGTGTGCGCGCGTGTGTGTGTGTGTGTGTGTGTGTGTGTGTGTGTGTGTGTGTGTGTGTGTGTGTGTGTGTGTGTGTGTGTGTGTGTGTGTGTGTGTGTGTGTGTGTGTGTGTGTGTGTGTGTGTGTGTGTGTGTGTGTGTGTGTGTGTGTGTGTGTGTGTGTGTGTGTGTGTGTGAGTGAGTGAGCTAGAGAGAGAGTGTGTGAGGGAGGTAGAATCTAAACAGAGCTTGTGTGTGTGTGTGTGTGTGTGTGTTTACCTCACTGCCCTGCTACAAGCACAGCTCTGTTCTCAGTTACACACACACACACACACAGACAGACAGACAGACAGACAGACAGACAGACAGACAGACAGACAGACAGACAGACAGACAGACAGACAGACAGACAGACAGACAGACAGACAGACAGACAGACAGACAGACAGAGAGCTCTCATCCCAATGATGTGTTGACTTAGTAGAATTCCTCCACTGGTTTATTTAACATTCTGTGGTTCAGCAAGGAATGCATTGACCATATGTGTATTTCTGTGTGTGTGTGTGTGTTTGTCTATGTGTGTGTGTCTTTGCTTGTCTCTCTCTCTTGTCTGTGTGTGTGTGTGTGTGTGTGTGTGTGTGTGTGTGTGTGTGTGTGTGTGTGTGTGTGTGTGTGTGTGTGTGTGTGTGTGTGTGTGTGTGTGTGTGTGTGTGTGTGTGTTAATGTGCGTTAACATCCCAGCCAGGCCTTTAAGTATTTAGTTTGCATTCCTTTACCTGTCGGCTGATGTGCTAAAGTTAGACCTCTAACTGCAGCGCTGTTTATTGTGTAACATCTATCATGTATCGGTTGTCTATTTGTTGACTAGGTGTTTGTGTCTGTGTGTCTGACAGAGTGTGCACCACTCTGCATCATACATGTTTGTGATGTGTGTCATGGCACACATGATGTGTTGACAGCTTAGGCATGTGTGTTGGCCTATACAATGGTAAGCAGCTTGTGTGTGTGTGCGTGTGCGCGTCATGCATAGGTTTTCACAGGTAGCCTATATATAGAGCTTTAAAAAACGTAATGCCTAATGGACTCCAGCTGCAGTACCATATCTGTCTCCTAGATGGCGCTGTGATACACCGTACCACACTGTACGAGGGGACTTGAGGCTTTGTTTTGGCCCATTGTCATTTCTGCAAATCTATGTACACTATTTAGCATTCAGAAAATGTGGAGTAGTTTTCATCAATCTGGTGTTCAATATAACATAGCATCATTAGCATTTGGTCACCATGATCAATGGAAGGAAGACCAAATAAATCCCCATAACAACGTAGTGTCAGGGCTGAATGGGACAAGAGCAGAGAGAGGAGCCATAGACATGAATGGCTGAGTGACATTCTGAACGCTTCACCCATCTGAAATTCTGAACATACCTAAGGCTTTATTTTCGGCTGGCGTGAAGCCAGCGCAAATGTCAAACGCACGCTCATTTGCTATTTTCGACCTGTAAAAGCCGGCGCCCTTCTATTTTCAACCCATAGTGCCAGGATTGGCAATTTACCTGTTTTATATGATCTCGCTTGTGCTGAGGTGGCAGAGGTGGCAATATCAGAGGTGTGTCCTTAAAAACGTGCGCAAAAGTGCCAATTTCAGGCAGCGCTGGTAGGGATATTTGGTTACGGATTGGATTTTGACAATGGAAGCTCAGTTTTTCCAGACGTGACGGACGGTGCCCATATGCATATGGATTTTTGTGGCCCTGAACCTCATATAGAAACATTAAAACAAATGTATTTTTCCCATTTAGTTTCTTTTGATAAAAAACCGAGCATAGCCTCTGCTCCTCTCAATGAAGGCAGTTTTTTTGTCCTGCCCAATGTTGCCAAGTAGTCAAGGCTATCGATAAAGGGTTTTGCTCGTGAGACCGCTTTGAAATACATCTTGAATCACCAAAGCACTATTAAAATATCAAGTTTGGGAGAAGCAAAACAGTGAGATGACCCCCCCCCCCCTTTTTTGTATCTATGTATGCTATTGTTCATTATATTAGCCAAACCCCTCCATGTAGGCTATATCTCCATCACGGAACAAGAGATCAAATCTAATGTATTTATAAAGCCCTTCTTACATGAGCTGATGTCTCAAAGTGCTGTACAGAAACCCAGCCTAAAACCCCAAACAGCAAGCAATGCAGGTGTAGAAGCACGGTAGCTAGGAAAAACTCCCAAGAAAGGCCAGAACCTAGGAAGAAACCAAGAGAGGAACCAGGCTATGAAGGGTGGCCAGTCCTCTTCTGGCTGTGCCGGGTGGATATTATAACAGCACATGGCCAAGATGTTCAAATGTTCATAGATGACCAGCAGGGTCATGTAATAATAATCACGGTGGTTGTCGAGGGTGCAACAGGTCAGCACCTCAGGAGTAAATGTCAGTTGGCTTTTCATAGCCGATCATTCAGAGTATCTCTACCGCTCCTGCTGTCTCTAGAGAGTTGAAAACAGAATGTCTGGGACAGGTAGCACGTCCGGTGATCAGGTCAGGGTTCCATAGCCGCAGGCAGAACAGTTGAAACTGGAGCAGCAGCACGGCCAGGTGGGCTGGGGACAGCAAGGAGTCATCAGGCCAGGTAGTCCTGAGGCATAGTCCTAGGGCTCAGGTCCTCCAAGAGAGAGAAAGAAAGAAAGAAAGAAAGAAAGAAAGAAAGAAAGAAAGAAAGAAAGAAAGAAAGAAAGAAAGAAAAAGAGAGAAAGAGAGAAAGAGAGAGAGAATTAGAGAGAGCATACTTAAATTCACACAGGGCACTGGATAAGACAGGAGAAATACTCCAGATATAACAGACTGACCCTAGGTCCCCGACACATAAACTACTGCAGCATAAATACTGGAGGCTGAGACAGGAGGGGTCGGGAGACGATCCGGAGACAATGGTATTTAGAAACATTTACGTTTTTTCCATGTAACAATTGCTTGTTTCTGTTTCGTTTGATTAAAGAAAAAGCCCATATAAACTCAGCAAAAAAAGAAACGTCCCTTTTTCAGGACCCTGTCTTTCAAAGGTAATTCGTAAAAATAAAAATATCTTCACAGATCTTCATTGTAAAGGGTTTAAACACTGTTTCTCATGCTTTTTTAATAAACCATAAACAGTTAATGAACATGCACCTGTGGAACGGTCGTTAATACACTAACAGCTAACAGACGGTAGGCAATTATGGTCACAGTTATGAAAACTTAGGACACTAAAGAGGCCTTTCTACTCTGAAAAACACCAAAAGAAAGATGCCCAGGGTCCCTGCTCATCTGCGTGAATGTGCCTTAAGCATGCTGCAAGGAGGTATGAAGACTGCAGATGTGGCCAGGGCAATGAATTGCAATGTCCGTTCTGTGAGACACCTAAGACAGCGCTACAGGGAGACAGGATGGATAGGTGATCGTCCTTGCAGTGGCAGACCACGTGTAACAACACCTGCACAGGATCGGTACATCTGAACATCACACCTGCGGGACAAGTATAGGATGGCAACAACAACTGCCTGAGTTACACCAGGAACGCACAATCCTCCCATCAGTGCTCAGACTGTCCGCAATAGGCTGAGAAAGGCTGAACTGAGGGCTTGTAGGCCTGTTGTAAGGCAGGTCCTCACCAGACATCACCGGCAACAATGTCGCCTATGGGCACAAACCCACCGTCGCTGGACCAGACAGGACTGGCAAAAAGTGCTCTTCACTGACGCGGTTTTGCGGTTTTGTCTCACCAGGGGTGATGGTCAGACTCACGTTTATCGTTGAAGGAATGAACGTTACACCGAGGCCTGTACTCTGGAGCGGAATCGATTTGGAGGTGGAGGGTCCATCATGGTCTGGGGCGGTGTGTCACAGCATCATTGGAATGAGCTTGTTGTCATTGCAGGCAATCTCAACGCTGTGCATTACAGGGAAGACATCCTCCTCCCTCATGTGGTACCCTTCCTGCAGGCTCATCCTGACATGACCCTCCAGCATGACAATGCCACCAGCCATACTGCTCGTTCTGTGCGTGATTTCCTGCAAGACAGGAATGTCAGTGTTCTGCCATGGCGAGCGAAAAGCCCGGATCTCAATCCCTTTGAGCACGTCTGGGACCTGTTGGATTGGAGGGTGAGGGCTAGGGCCATTCCCCCCAGAAATGTCCGGGAACTTGCAAGTGCCTTGGTGGAAGAGCGGGGTAACATCTCACAGCAAGAACTGGCAAATCTGGTGCAGTTCATGAGGAGTAGATGCACTGCAGTACATAATGCAGCTGGTGGCCACACCAGATACTGACTGTTACTTTTGACTGTTACTTTTTTCTTTTTTTTGCAGAGTTTTTGCCGTTATTGAATTATTCACAATTCACATAGGCCTATCTGCATTGCATATGCTACTCCATTCGACTTTTTCAAAGAGTGCATTTTGTCTGGTTACCAAACATCCGCTCCTCCAAACATATTTAAATTATTCAGTCCTATAACGCCATATCAACATTAGGCCTAGGCTACAGTATATGTTACTTATTGAGAAATTGTCTCACATACAATTTACTGGACCCTAGTATTTTTGGAGGAGATGCAATGGGCAAAGGCCTATTAAACAATGTTGACTGTCGAAACACTCCAAACATATTGAGCAAACACTGGATATTTTTTTTTTTTTACTGTTGCTATTTTTCGTTACTGTAGCCTATGCTATTTAATAAACTGAATCAATCCACAATGGACTAGGAAGAGAATATTCTGTGCCACCAGCTGAATTGGAGTTGATGACAACGCAAATATGTCAATAACCTACAGAATTTGAGACAATGGCATGCAGTATTAAGCCATGAAAGGCATTGACTGGCCAGTGAGTGGCCAAGCCCTCACCACACCTATCATTTATTTATTAATCCGAAGCCCAGCCCTTCCGCACCACCGCCAGCTACTGCGCTGAATATAGCATCAAATATTTCTCACACACCCCCTGACCTATGGACTACCACTAGTGCTTCGATTTACCATTGTGTTAGGTTTGTTACAATACAGCCCCTAAGCTACATGTCTAAAGGAGACATTATTAGGAAATCCCTCCCTCCCTCCCTCTGGACCCAGGCCAAGGCAGGCACATGATGGCACTCTGAGACTGGAACTTCTAGATCTAATATTCTATCTGATTTTGATTGGATAATCCTGTCATACTGTAATTTAATTCAACATGTTCAGGACGAATCTCCACCATCTTGATGTTGACTACAAATCTCCCCTCTGTTAGAAAATATTTAGTGTGGTTGGTTATGCGTGTGTGGGTGGTTGGTGTGGTGTAAGTGGATGATCAGGTTTGTGTGTGTGTGTGTGTGTGTGTGTGTGTGTGTGTGTGTGTGTGTGTGTGTGTGTGTGTGTGTGTGTGTGTGTGTGTGTGTGTGTGTGTGTGTGTGTGTGTGTGTGTGTGTGTGTGTGTGTGTGTGTGTGTGTGTTATAGCGTTGTCTGTTTTGGTCCTCAGAGTCTTGTGGTCTGATAAAGCTGACTGAATGACAGAACACTCGGTCTGTTATTAGTATTAGCCTGTATTATGAAGAGGTCCAGAAACTGCTTCTCCAATAGAAATCCCTGATTACTCTTGAAGGCAGACACTCGAACAGGAAGTACCCGTGCTATGGTCTATTCAACGCTGGTCTGACCAATCGGAATCCATGCTTCAAGATTGTTTTGATCACGCAGACTGGGATGTGTTCCGGGTATCCTCGGAGAATAACATTGACGTATACACGGACACGATGACTGAGTTCATCAGGAAGTGTGTAAGGGATGTTGTTCCCACTGTGACTATTAAAACCTACCCAAACCAGAAACCGTGGATAGATGGCAGCATTTGCTGAAAAAAGCACGAACCACCGCATTTAACCATGGCAAGGTGACTGGGAATATGGTCGAAAGCAGACAGTGTAGTTATTCCCTCCCGAAAGGCAATCAAACAGGCAACACGTAAGTACAGAGACAAAGTGGAGTCACAATTCAACGGCTCAGACACAAGACGTATGTGGCAGAGTCTAAAGACAATCACGGATTACAAAGGGAAAACCAGCCACATCGCGGACGCCGATGTCTTGCTCCCGGACAAGCTAAACACCTTCTTTGTCTGCTTTGATAACACAGTGCCATCGACGCGGCCCTCATCCAAGCACTGTGGGCTCTCGTTCTCCGTGGCCGGCGTGAGTAAGACATTTAAGCATGTTAACCCTCGCAAGGCTGCCGGCCCAGAAGGCATTCCTAGCCGTGTCCTCAGAGCATGCGCAGACCAGCTGGCTGGAGTGTTTACAGACATATTCAATCTCTCCTTATCCCAGTCTGCTGTCCCCACTTGCTTCAAGATGTCCACCATTGTTCCTTTATCCAATAAAGCAAAGGTAACTGAACTAAATGACTATCGTTCTGTAGCACTAACTTCGGTCATCATGAAGTGCTTTGAGAGACTAGTTAATAAGGATCATATCACTTCTACCTTACCTGACACTCTAGACCCACTTCAATTTGCCATTGCCATTGGACTGCACACTGCCCTATCCCATCTGGACAAGAGGAATACCTATGTAAGAATGCTGTTCATTGACTACAGCTCAGCCTTCAACACCATAGTGCCCTCCAAGCTCAACATCAAGCTCGGGGCCTTGGATCTGAACCCCAGCCTGTGCAACTGGGTCCTGAACTTCCTGACGGGCCGCCCCTAGGTGGTGAAGGTAGGAAACAACACCTCCACTTCACTGATCCTCAACAAAGGGGCCCCACAAGGGTGTGCATGCTCACCTCCCTCCTGTACTCCCTGTTCACGCATGACTGCGTGGCCACATACGCCTCCAACTCAATCATCAAGTTTGCAGATGACACAACCATAGTAGGCCTGATTACCAACAATGAGGACACTGCCTACAGGGAGGAGGTCCCTGGCGGAGTGGTGCCAGGAAAATAACCTCTCCCTCAACGTCAACAAAACGAAGGAGCTGATCATGGACTTCAGGAAAAACCAGAGGGAGCACGCCCCTATCCACATTGACGGGATCGCAGTGGAGAAGGTGGAATGCTTCAAGTTCCTCGGCGTACACATCACTGACGATCTGAAATGGTCCACCGACACAGACAGTGTGGTGAAGAAGGTGCAACAGCTTGGCCCCTAAGACCCTCACAAACTTTTACAGATGCACAATTGAGAGCATCCTGTCGGCTGTATCACCGCCTGGCACGGCAACTGCACCTCTCGCAACAGCAGGGCTCTCCAGAGGGTGGTGTGGTTTGCCCAACGCATATCCGGGGGGTACACTTCCCTCCAGGACACCTACATCACCCGATGTCACAGGAAGGCCAAAAATATCATCAAGGACATCAACCACCCGAGCCACTGCCTGTTCACCCCGCTATCATCCAGAAGGTGAGGTCAGTACATGTGCATCAAAGCTGGGACCGAGAGACTGAAAAACAGCTTCTATCTCAAGGCCATCAGACTGTTAAATAGCCATCACTAGCCGGCTACCACCCGGTTACTCAACCCTGCACCTTAGAGGCTGCTGCCCTATATACATAGACATGGAATCACTGGTCACTTTAATAATGGAACACTAGTCACTTTAATAATGTTTACATACAGCTTTACTCATTTCATATGTATATGCTGTATTCTATTCTACTGTATTTAAGTCAATGCCACTCCGACATTGCTCGTTATAATATTTATATATTTCTTAATTCCATTATTTTACTTTTAGATTAGGGTGTATTGTTGTGAATTGTTAGATATTACTGCACAACACCCACAATAACATCTGCTAAATATGTGTATGTGACCAATAAAATGTGATTTGATTGGATTTATGGTGAATATAGCTAGGTAAACTCATGCTCAGAAACACACACACAACTGGGTCTAATGGTTGTCTCACTCCCCACTGTGCATGTGCAGGCCGTCAAATCAAAGGCACTCCTTCAATAAAACGTTTTTGACGAAACATTTGAAAACGTGTCAGTTTGTCACTTTCACAAGATTGTAGTCATGACGTGTTTAGCAAGTTAAGACATTAACTCAAATCTAGGTTATACCTTATGATTTCGAGAAAATGTACAATTTAGGAATAATATTTTACTTCTCCCATTGACTTCCCAAACCACAAACCCCGATCTGGTCTGTTGACTCTGCTTCGTGAAGTTTTCCCGGAAGTATTGGCCACTTGGAACTCTTTGAGTCAACTGTGAAGTCAACAGCAGGAAGTGAGGAGTTTGACGTTAAACAGCCAATGACAGAGAGGGATACAGCCCAGTGCGTCCCTGAATCTGTCCAATCACAGACAGGCAGAGTTGGGAGAGAGTCCGTCTGTGTGTTGAATTATCCAGAACGTGGAATGGCCTTTCAAACAGTCAGACAGACAGACAGACAGACAGACAGACAGACAGACAGACAGACAGACAGACAGACAGACAGACAGACAGACAGACAGACAGACAGACAGACAGACAGACAGACAGACAGACAGACAGACAGACAGACAGACAGACAGACAGACAGACAGACAGACAGACAGAGAGCACTGTGTCTCCAGGCCAGATGTGTGAGAGGGAACCATTCGTCACGCTCTGAACAGCTCGCTCCTTCGTCTCGCTCTGTCTCTGTTCTCTCTCTCCCTCTCTCTTTGTCTCTCCCACTTCTCTCATCTCGTCTCTCTCTCTCTCTCTCTGTCTCTTTCTTTCTCTCTCTCTCTCTCTCTCTCTCTGTCTCTCTCTCACTTTTCCCTCTCTCCCACTCTCTCTCTCTCTCTCTCTCTCTCTCTCTCTCTCTCTCTCTCTCTCTCTCTCTCTCCCCCCTTGTTTCCAGTGGTTGTAATGAACTTTGTCCTCCTTTCTTCTCCCTTTCCCCCTGAACTAGAATATACTGTGAAGGACAGAGGGTTCCTTAATACACTGGGGAGCGGGAGGAGGATGTGTGTGTGTACACGTGTGTGTGTGTGTGTGTGTGTATGTGTCTCGCTCAGGGTTGAAGTCATCACAGGATGCAAGCCACACATTTCTAAAATATGTGTGTGTGTGTGTGTGTGTGTGTGTGTGTGTGTGTGTGTGTGTGTGTGTGTGTGTGTGTGTGTGTGTGTGTGTGTGTGTGTGTGTGTGTGTGTGTGTGTGTGTGTGTGTGTTGTAGGCCTAGACCATGTCCAGTATGTCTCATACTAAATTATCTCCCCGAACCTCCAGCGAATCAGGGCTCTTTGATCCTGAATTAATGAGTGTATGATTAGCATAAGATGAAAGCTCCTGTGAGGAGGTCACCGTGATGAAAGCTCCTGTGCAGAGCAGCGATGAGGACTCTAATTGAACTGGAGTTATCTTTACATTTGATGTATTGATGTCAAAACCACACTATCCATGATCCAAGGGACCTTCTGAAGGGTTTTCGAGGTAGCTTATTAAACCATGATCATGTTTTTATAATGGCTATCTATAGATCAGTAGTTCTCTTTAGACACAATGAGAGATCAGATATGTAAGCTGCTGAGAGTGGATAGAGAGATAAGCTAGGCTAAACGCTGTGTGATGACGTGATCTCCCTCAGACTGTGGCCGATGGTGTGGGACTGTAAAGTGTTGGGCCTGCTTTCGCTACCCTAGACACCCCTGGGTCCTGGTGGCTATGAGAGGAGGCCAGGGGAGAATGAAATGGTCACAGGCACAGCTTCTGTTGCCTGCTTGTGTACAGGGTAGAGGACTCCCAAGCAGACTGCCCTCTGTCAGCCTAATGACACACACAGACTGCTGCTTCTCTACACCCAGACACAGACAGCATGGAGGTAACACAGAGAGAGAGAGAGAGTACAATATCATTGTTGTATTGTTATTGCCAACAAAAACGTTCAAAGCGAGAATGCTCAACTGAAGATGGAATTGGAAGTCTTAAAGTAAGACTGAGTGTTTCAACAGTAGATCTGACTGGTAATTAGATAAGATATCAGATGAGATGCATGTGTCACATTTCTCTGTCTTTCATCTCTCTCCCTCTCTCCCTTTCTCTCTCTCTCTCTCTAGCACTAACAACAAAATCAATGCTAGCTCTTAAAGGGGCAGTATTCTTCCGCTATTTATTCTTTTGCCAATAATATTTACATGGTAATATTATCTTCTGATTATAATTATTGTGTCTCTCTCTCTCCCCCCCCCCTCCATCTCTCGCTTCCCCCCTCTCCCTTTCCCTCTCTCTCCCCCTCTCTCAATTAAATTCAATTGAAGGGCTTCATTGGCATGGGAAGCATGTGTTTACATTGCCAAAGCAAGTGAATTAGATAATAAAGAAAAGTGAAATAAACAATAAAAAATGAACAGTAAACATTACACTCACAGAAGTTCCAAAAGAATAAAGACATTTCAAATGTCATATTATGTCTATATACAGTGTTGTAACAATGTGCAAATAATTAAAGTGCAAAAGGGAAAATAAATGAACATAAATATCGGTTGTATTTACAATGGTGTTTGTTCTTCACTGGTTGCCCTTTTCTTGTGGCAGCATGTCACAAATCTTGCTGCTGTGATGGTACACTGTGGTATTTCACCCAGTAGATGTGGGAGTTGAATAAAATTGGATTTGTTTTAAAATTCTTTGTGGATCTGTGTAGTCTGAGGGAAATATATGTCTCTAATATGGTCATACATTTGACAGGAGGTTAGGAAGTGCAGCTCAGTTTCCAACTCATTTGGTGGGCAGTGTGCACATAGCCTGTCTTCTCTTGAGAGCCAGGTCTGTCTTTGGCGGCCTTTCTCAATAGCAAGCCTATGCTCACTGAGTCTGTACATAGTCAAAGTGTTCTTTAAGTTTGGGTCAGTCACAGTGGTCAGGTATTCTGCCACTGATTACTCTCTGTTTAGGGCCAAATAGCATTCTAGTTTGCTCAGTTTTTTTGTTAATTCTTTCCAATGTGTCAAGTAATTATCTTTCTGTTTTCTCATGATTTGGTTGGGTCTATCTCTTCATTTAGGGGTCAGTAGAGACAGCTGTTAACAGAGGGACCAGAGGAGGAGTAGGGAGAGAGCAGGGTCAACCTTCTCAAAGCCCAGCTGACACACACACACACACACACACACACACACACACACACACACACACACACACACACACACACACACACACACACACACACACACACACACACACACACACACATACATAGCCTCCCACTAATGTGTGTGTTGTCTGTCCCCTCAGGTGGTGCCTCTGTGGTGAGCTTCCAAGTGTGTCGCTGTTTAGATGTGGAGAAAGCCCTGGACCCACACACACACATGCACGCACACACACACACAAACACAAACACACACATACACACAAACACACACACACACACAAACGCACACAAACACACACACACACACACACACACATACTGTCCCTACTCTCTGACACTTCAGTGTGTGTGTGTGTGTGTGTGTGTGTGTGTGTGTGTGTGTGTGTGTGTGTGTGTGTGTGTGTGTGTGTGTGTGTGTGTGTGCGTGCGTGCGTGCGTGCGTGCGTGCGTGCGTGCGTGCGTGTGTTGCAGGTCTTTGCTTTGTTCTATTCCTCTGCAGCTGAGGTAACAGCGTCTCGCACAGATCTCACCAGGCTCATTGAGATGTGTTCCAATGTCACACAGAGTCTACACCGGAACAACAAGGTAACACACACAGTACACACACGGTACACACACTTTAAGTTGTTAAAGGAATCTTGTTTTAATTTCTATGAAAACAACAATGATTTAGTTGTCTGTACAACAAGATCTCATCGTTTCCCTTTGAAATTCAACGTATTATGGATGATTGTGTATTTTTGACACATTAATTCCACGTTGTTCCAGGGTTAATTCCACGTTGTTCCAGGGTTAATGGCATGTGGTTACAGGGTTAAAACAGAAACAACTCAAAGGTTAACAGTTTAGGCATTCATTCCGAGTGGTTAAGGTTAGGGTTTTGGTTTGGGGAAGGCTTAAAACAAAAGGGTGTTTTCACACTTGGTCCCTTTCAGCCAATTTTTGTGAACAGTACGGTTCGGTAATTTTTTGCGTGCAATGTGAACACTCCAAAGACCCCTCAAAAGAGACCCTGAAGTGAACCAAACTGAGACCATCCTGAGAGGTGGTCCGGGTTCGGTTTGCTTGAATTCCGCGGTCCGGTTCCCTTTTTTAGGGCAATGTGAGCACAAAACTCCCCAGGTTCGCTTGTTAGTATTCCCGCACCACACGCTAGACTACTGTAACACCGTTTCCTCTCCCATAAACCCTCACATTGGTGCCACAAATGAGATATGATGATGTGCAGGTTCGTGGAAAAAAGGTGTGCTGTTGTTGGATATTGATTAACGATTGTCAAGGATGCACAGAAATTGTACTGACACGATGTTCAGTTTTGTACTGACACAATGTTCAGATTATTTGTTTGCAATATGTGATCTATAGGCTAAGAGAGCTTCATAAGCTGTTTATTCGATTGTGGGGTTTGAATAGTGTGAGAAGACATATTTGGTGTGAATCACGACATAGGGTACAAAATCCAAGCCCTTACTTTCCAGAATCCTTAGGACTTCCCAACTCTGACATTACCCCATTGAAGCTGACATTTATGGTTAAGGTAAGGGTTAAGGTAAGGGTTAAGGTTAGGGTTAAGGTTAGGTAAGGGTTATGGTTAGGGTAGGGGTTAAGGTTAGGGTTAGGATTTAGGGTAGCACTAACCACAAAATCTATGGATAGCACTAACAACAAAATCAATGCTAGCTCTTAAAGGGGCAGTATTCTTCTGCTATTTATTCTTTTGCCAATAATATTTACATGGTAATATTATCTTCTGATTATAATTATTATGTCTCATCTTTTAACTAAATGCAATCTATTAGCTTCCATATATGTAAGTAGGTATCGAGCTATATCTGATGGAAAGATCTTGGTTCCTTTCTAAAGATAGCAATGTGAACGCAAAGAGAGTTTGGACCACAAAATAGGTGAAGTGAACTGGCAAAAGAGTTGAGTCCTCATTCAAAGGCAAAGGCAGTGTGAATACAAAGATTTTTTTACCCTAGATTTCACTTTAAAGAGGACTGAGAACAGTTATTTTAAAGAGG
The DNA here is from genome assembly GCF_965601325.2 of Salmo salar. Classification (NCBI taxonomy): domain Eukaryota; kingdom Metazoa; phylum Chordata; class Actinopteri; order Salmoniformes; family Salmonidae; genus Salmo; species Salmo salar. The sequence continues at coordinate 16,972,937 of NC_138314.1, read as the reverse complement.
ATTATATGTGAACACAACCTAAAAATGATTCGCTATTACCATCAGGTAGCATCAGTATTCTCCGAATTCTCACGGCTTGCTAGAGCATTGTGAACTGCCGTAGTGTAGTTCTGAGCAGCACGCTTCGGCACCGGGTTCTTGGCCCGTGCTGGGAAATCTTTTTTTTTGTGTGTGTCGAGGAAGATATATTGACGTCCCCAGGACCTTTTCAAACGTCCAAAATCGAAGTCTATTTCTAGTGATCAGGCCTCTCTCTCTCTCTCTCTCTCTCTCTCTCTCTCTCTCTCTCTCTCTCTCTCTCTCTCTCTCTCTCTCTCTGTGTGTGTGTGTGTGTGTGTGTGTGTGTGTGTGTGTGTGTGTGTGTGTGTGTGTGTGTGTGTGTGTGTGTGTGTGTGTGTGTGTGTGTTAGTGGTGTGTGTGGGTGTGTTAGTGGTGTTTGTGTGTGTGTATGTGTGTGTGGGTGGGTGGGTGTGTGTGTGTTAGTGGTGTTTGTGTGGGAGGGAGGGAGGGAGGGAGGGAGGGAGGGAGGGAGGGAGGGAGGGAGGGAGGGAGGGGGTGAGTGATGTAACGTGGCCCTGGCTAGATAATAACATGCCACAGTGATAGAGAGTGCTGTTAACTAATAGGCCTGCTGAGATTACCCTCTCTGTCATAGTGTGTTTGTGTGTGTGTGTGTGTAATTATGAGTATCTCACAGGCTGTGGAAGATCCAGGACATATTTCCCAGTGATCCCATTACTGAGTGTGACAGGCAAGGAGAGAGGGTTCTGAGCGATGACACACACACACCACACACACACCACACACACACACACACACACACACACACACACACACACACACACACACACACACACACACACACACACACACACACACACACACACACACACACCACAAACACACAATTAGATGCCTGTCCTCTATTTGTCGTTGAAGACAGGACGTAACAACTGATTGGTTTGAGTGAGAAGAACATAAAGGTAATCAATTAGTCTGAATCAGGCAAACTGTTTTTTTATCACACATGGAACTGTTGTACAAGTGTAGAAGGTCACACTTTGTCTAAGTGATGTGTGTGCTTTGATGTGAAATGTGTGTAACTGTTTGGTCTGATTGATCAATACACACACACACACACACACACACACACACACACACACACACACACACACACACACACACACACACACACACACACACACACACACACACACCAACCAGCCAGGCCCATGCATCACAGTAATGGTAGCGCTAGGGATGCTGGGTAATCTGATTAGTGATGTCAGGAACATAAATCAACTCCAATCATCCCTGCTCTCCCATTGGTCACTCACCTCCTAAACTGTGATGTGATTGGTCACTGACCTTTGTTCTCTCTGTGTCATCTACAACTGCTGCATTCTCCTCCCCCTCTCTCAGCATGCCAGGAAACAAGCGCAGCTATTCTTCCTTGGGGTCCAAACAGGAATAAAACAATTCCATCACAACAAAACAGCAGCCTCCGTCATACATAAAGCAATACATCATTCAATATATTGTTACGTTATTACTCTATTATTACAAATATACAATATACAATAATACAATATTACAATGTTTGTGTGTGTGTGCGTGTGTGTACAGTTTGTGTGTTTGACGTTACAGAACGTATAAAGCGTTTCAACTCTATACATTACTTTTCTATACATTGCATTACTGTACCTTACAAATGACCAGACAGACAGACCATACATTTAGATGTGGTTGAAGGGTGAGGTTGTGGTATTTAAAGATTCCATTCACAATAAGACCGTGTCATACTTTACTGTCAGTAAGGTGTGATGACTTCTGCTTTCATGGATGTCTTTATGTTCCAATAACATATCTATCACCCTGTTCAATCAAACTCTGGATCCCGGTTTTTCAGGAGAATTTGGCAACAACACACTTCATCCTCAGACACCCAAATAGAAAATCAATTGTGCATCATAAATGTATACATGCTATTCATCTCTCTGAGGTAGAAGCACAGGGGTGTTTTTGACTGGAAACCTGGGGGGCTGTTTAACTGAGGAGGGCTCTGGTCAATCTAGTATTGACTATAATTTGATTAAATGGTGGATAATATGATGCTTGTGATATGAGAGGGTGCCTTCAATAGCAAGTGTAATTGTAACCCTTCTGGTGCAGATATGACTGTTTCTCTTCCTTTGTCTTGCTCTGTCTTTTATCTATGACATTAGATAGGGATGGGTGTGACACACACACGTGCGCCCACGTTAGATGTATGGACCTTTGATGCTCTCCTATCCTGTCTCTGCCAGTGGGTTGACAGCCAGGAAGCTTCAAACAACACTCTGACACTCTCAAAGCAGATCACACGCCATTCACACCACCCACGCCACACACACCACACTCATCACACACACCAGACCCGCCACACATGCCACACACGCCACTCACACCACCCACGCCACACACCAGACACGCCACACACCACCCGCGCCACACAGCACACACACCACCCACAGACACACACCACAGTCACCACCCATGCCACACGCCACACACGACACACACACACCACACACACCACGGCACATACAGATGCGGCCAAATATATTGACAGTGGCACCTTTGCACGATTCACTATTTCTTCTGTAATAAGTTGAAATTGAAAACACTTTGGTGTTTACACGTGCATTTGTTTGATTTACAACTGCACATGACCCCCCCCCCAAAAAATGTAAAAAAAATGTTTTAACTTCAAAGTCAAAAATAGCCTGGACTAAATTATTCTAAATTCCAATTAACATCTAAAGTGTTGGTTCCATGTTTCATGAGCTGAAATAAATGATCCCAGAAATGTTCCATACACACAAAAAGTTTATTTCTCTAAAATGCTGTGCACAAATTTGTGTACATCCCTGTAAGTGAGCATTTTTCCTTTGCCAAGAGAATACATCCACTGGATAGGTGTGGCATATAAATAAGATGATTAAATAAGATGATTACAGTTTTTTGATAGTACAAAAGAAAAACACTTGTGACTTGATTTTTCTGTGTGCAGGGCATGGCAGTTTGCAATAAAGTTGTGTCATACTTGTAGTAAACACACATACACACAGGTATCCAAATGTGTAAAGTATGGATGTGTATTCCAAACATAACACACTATCAATACAAATAAGGGGAAAAAGTTGTTTTTTTTCTCTCAAAATGTTCTAATACTCCTCAAACAACAAAAGCGCAGTAGAAGAAAACAAACATGTGTGCTAGAAAAAAAAAGAACAGGAGGAAATGAGGCTACATCTCGCCTTCTTTGTGAGTCTGGCCATGAGACTTCATCCACATCACATGCGATGTCTTGAGCTAGGCAGCGTGGAAAGTATCGCCTGGAGTGCTGTATCCAGGCCTGGCATGACCCCTGATCGATGTCTCCACAAGCCTCCTCCATTACCTGTAGAAGGGGTATGCGTTGGTGGGGCTGACGATCATACACTTTCCAACGCCATGCAGAGAAGAATTCTTCAATAGGATTCAAGAATGGAGAGTATGGGGGGAGATTGAGTGTGATGAAAAGTGGGTGACCTGTGAACCAATTGCGGACCACAGCAGCCCGGTGGAAACTAACATTGTCCCAGATGATAACGTACCTCGGCTGCTCTGGCCCCTGGCCCCTGGGATTAGTCTGTTGTGGAGGTGTCCAGAAATGTGATAATGTGTGCAGTGTTGTATGGGCCTAAGATTGCATGATGGTGAAGGATGCCATTTTGACTAATAGCCGCACACATTGTTATGTTGCCACCACGTAGTCCCGGGACGTTGATGATGGCGCGGTGTCCGATGATATTTCTGCCGCGGCCCCTTGTTTTTGCAAGGTTGAAACCTGCCTTGTCCACATATATTAGCTCATGATGCACTGCATCTGCCTCTAGCTGTCACGTCCTGACCAGTAAAAGGGGTTATTTGTTATTGTAGTTTGGTCAGGGCGTGGCAGGGGATGTTTGTTTTGTGTGTTTCGGGGTTTTTGATTTATGTTCTACATTTTCTATTTCTATGTGTTTATCTAGTGTTCTATTTCTATGTTGGGGTTTTGGTAATGACCTCCAATTAGAGGCAGCTGGTTGTCATTGTCTCTAATTGGAGGCCATATTTAAGTGGGTTAGTTTTCTCTTGTGTTTGTGGGTGGTTGTTTCCTGTATAGTCTGTGCACCTTACGGGACTGTTTTCGTTGTTTGTTTTGTTTAAGTGTTTTTCCTTCAATAAATAAGAAGATGATCAATATACCCGCTGCATTTTGGTCCACTCCTTACGACGACCGTGACAGAACCACCCACCAACGAAGGACCAAGCAGCGGAAGAAGGAGCAGCAGGAGAGCTACTTGGAGTCATGGACATGGGAGGAGATCCTGGATGGTAAAGGACCATGGCACTAGGCTGGGGAGTACAAGCACCCGAAGGAGGAGCTGGAGGAAGCTAAAAGGGAACGACGGAGGTATGAGGCATTATATCCTCCATTTCAGGAGGAGAGGAGGCAGCCCCAAAATAATTTTTTGGGGGGGCTTACGGGGAGTTTAGTTGAGTCAGGGGGAGCCCTGATCTAACTTCCCGGGCATACAGGACAGAGCCGTGGAGAAAAAGGGAGCCTGTCAAGGAATCAAGCGAGGAGCTTGATGCGAGATTCCGGAGAGAGGTACTGGCGGAAAGGGCACGAAGGGGCAATTGTGTTTACTATGGGGAGCGACGGATCAAGCAAGCACCTTGTTATGCAGAGATACGCACGGTATCGCCAATACGCGTACACAGCCCGGTGCGCTTGGTGAAAGCTCCTCACAGGTGTCATGCTAGAGCCAGCATCGAGCCAGGACCAGTGATGCAAGTTGCAAGCATCAGACCGCTGGTGAGGGTTCATGGCCCAGTGTATCCTGTTCCTGCTCCTCGTACTCCTCCTCCAGTGTGTCAGCCCAGTCCGGTACGTTCTGTTCCTGCTCCTCGCACTAGCCCTGAGGTGCGTGTTACTAGGCTGGCGCCTCTAAAACCAGCCCCACGCATCAGGCCTCTAGTGCGCCTGCCCAGTCCAGTACGTCCTGTTCCTGCTCCTCGCACTGGCCCTGAGGTGCGTGTTACTAGGCTGGCGCCTCCAAAACCAGTCCCACGCATCAGGCCTCTAGTGCGCCTGCCCAGTCCAGTACGTCCTGTTCCTGCTCCTCGCACTAGCCCTGAGGTGCGTGTCAATAGTCTGGCACCTCCAAAGCCAGCCCCACGCATCAGGCCTCTAGTGCGCCTGCCCAGTCCAGTACGTCCTGTTCCTGCTCCTCGCACTAGCCCTGTGGTGCGGGTTACTAGTCTGGCGCCTCCTAAGCCAGCCCCATGCATCAGGCCTACAGTGCGCAGTCCCCGTCCAGAGCTTCCGGCGACAGTTCCCCGTCCAGAGCTTCCGGCGACAGTTCCCCGTCCAGAGCTTCCGGCGACAGTTCCCCGTCCAGAGCTTCCGGCGACAGTTCCCCGTCCAGTGCTTCCGGCAACGTCCTACAGTCCGGAACCGACAGAGACGGCCCACAGTCCGGAACCGGCAGAGACGGCCCACAGTCCGGAACCGGCAGAGACGGCCCACAGTCCGGCGCCTGCAGAGACGGCCCACAGTCCGGCGCCTGCAGAGACGGCCCACAGTCCGGCGCCTGCAGAGACGGCCCACAGTCCGGCGCCTGCAGAGACGGCCCACAGTCCGGCGCCTGCAGAGACGGCCCACAGTCCGGCGCCTGCAGAGACGGCCCACAGTCCGGCGCCTGCAGAGACGGCCCACAGTCCGGCACCTGCAGAGACGCTCCTCAGCCCTGAGTCTCCAGCGACGCTCCTCAGCCCTGAGTCTCCAGCGACGCTCCTCAGCCCTGAGTCTCCAGCGACTCACCTCAGCCCGAGGTCTCCAGCGACGCACCTCAGCCCGAGGTCTCCAGCGACGCACCTCAGCCCAGATCCTTCAGCAGTGGTCTACAGTCCTGAGACTTCAGCGGGGGTGGGCTGGTTAGAATGGGGACTAAGGCCGGAGCCAGAGCCACCTCCGTAGTTGGAGGATTGGGGGGGGGTGTAGCACGGGAGCCGTCGTTGACGGTGGCCACCCTCCCTTCCCTCCCTTTAAGTTTGGGGTTATTTTTTGTGGGGTTTTTGTTTTGTGTGTATCGGGGTTTTTGGTTTATGTTCTACATTTTCTATTTCTATGTGTTTATCTAGTGTTCTATTTCTATGTTGGGGTTTTGGTCTCTAATTGGAGGCCATATTTAAGTGGGTTAGTTTTCTCTTGTGTTTGTGGGTGGTTGTTTCCTGTATAGTCTGTGCACCTTACGGGACTGTTTTCGTTGTTTGTTTTGTTTAAGTGTTTTTCCTTCAATAAATAAGAAGATGATCAATATACCCGCTTCATTTTGGTCCACTCCTTACGACGACCGTGACACTAGCTCCATGACTCTCTGAAAGAGGCAAGACAAGACAATGTAGCGCAGTACGAAAAGACAGGGATCAGTCAATATGATGTCACATCATACACTTCCAGATCCAGTACCAATGATAGGATAGTATAGCTTACCTGCACATATTCATATCTCAGTTGTTTTACACGGTCTGAGTTTCTTTCGAAAGGGACTGTACAGCCGCTTCATCCTAATTCTATTGCGTTTCAGTAGACGAGACAGTGCAGAGAGACTCACTCTGTTGATGTTTTGGAATAGGGTGTTATCTGCCATTATGTGGTCCTGCAGTTCTCTGAGTCTGATGCAGTTATTTGCAATGACCATATTTACAATGTGGGTCTCCTGCTCTGGGGTGAACAGTCAACCTCATCCACCAGATACTGGTTTTGTTGCAGTTCTGTAAAAACATTTGAATGGTTTAATTGATAGATCCTTCTCATTATGAAAGTACAGTACATATTACTGTACCAGTGCTGTACTGTACCGGTTCTCATTTCGAAATATCCAGATGATACCTGCAACAGTATAGCGGCTCAGATTTGGTTGAACCCGTTGCCCAGCCTCCCTCATGCTCATCTCATGGTTGACAAAATTGTCAAACACAGTCGCTCTGATTTCATCAGTTATTGTGTTCCTGACTCCTCTTCCTTCTCCACCGTCCTACTTCACCTCCTCCTCCTCCTTCTTCACCTCCTCGTCCTCCTCTTCCTCCTCCTTGGCCTCCTCTAGTTCTCACCCCTCTTACTCTCTGTCCATTGCTTTCCAAACCAAATGTTTACCTGTGGCCTATTTATAGTGCTCAAGCTCTGATTTGTAAGTGAACTCATTATCTAAAAGTGTTTTCACGTGTGTCAATGTGGAAAGGCAATTGGCGAAATAGTGTAGCAATGTAGAGACCAATGTTTACAGTTTTGCTAGGAGTGTGTTATTAAATTGCAAACTGAGTGTTAAGCAGTGAGTTGTGTTTACAGTTTGCTAGAAGTTTGTTCTAAAATTATAACCTGAGTGTAAAGCAGAGAACGCGCATTCGGTTTGGCACACTTGGTAAATGCATTGGCTACAAGTGTTAATGGTTTCAGAGATAGTGCTTCAAGAATCACTGTTAGTGTTTAAGCATTCAGAAAAAACTGTAAACACTATGATCATTACACAGGTGCATCTTGTGTTGGTGACAATAAAAGGCCACTCTAAAATGTGCAGTTTTGTCACACAAAACAATGCCACAGATGTCTTAAGTTTTGAAGGAGTGTGCAATTGGCATGCTGACTGCAGGAATGTCCACCAGAGCGGTTGCCAGAGAATTGAATGTTCATTTGTCTACCAATGTGGTTTTAGAGATTTTGGCAGTACGTCCAACCACAGACCACGTGTATAGCGTTGTGTGGGCGTGCGGTTTGCTGATGTCAACATTGTGAACAGAGTGTCCCATGGTGGGTTATGGTGTGGGCAGGCATAACCTACGTACAATGAACATAATTGCATTTTATCGATAGCAATTTGAATGTACAGAGATACTGTGACGAGATCCTGAGGCCTATTGTTGTGCCATTCATCCTCAGCCATCACCTCATGTTTCAGCATGATAACGCACGGCCCCGTGTCGTAAGGATCTGTACACGATTCCTGGAAGCTGAAAATGTCCCAGTTCTTCTATGGCCTGCATACTCACCAGACAGATAACCCATTGAGCATGTTTGGGACGCTCTGGATTGACGCGTACAACAGTGTGTTCCAGTTCCCTCCAATATCCAGCAACTTCACACAGCCATTGAAGAGGAGTAGGACAACATTCCACAATCAACAGCCAGATCAACTCTAAACGAAGGAAATGTGTCGCGCTGCATGACGCAAATGGTGGTAACACCAGATACTGACTGGTTTTCTGATCTACGCCCCTACCTTTTTTTTAAGGTACTGTATTTGTGACCAACAGATGCATATCTGTATTCCCAGTCATGTGAAATCCATAGATTAGGGCCTAATAATTTATTTCAATTGACTGGTTTCCTTATATGAACTGTAACTCAGTAAAATCTTTGAAATAGTTGCGTTTTAAATTTTTCTTCAGTATATTTGCCTGCAACTCTATCATCTCACATTACGCCTGCCCTTTCTAGCCCCAGGCCAGGGCCTTCATCATACGAGAGAGCATTGATTGGGTTCTACACAGCATTAACAGAGTTCAGGGGTGTTTACTCATGCGTGTGTGTGTTTGTCTGTGTGGTTTTGAGAAAATATTCTTGGTATGTGTGAATGTGGTGTGTTGTGTACACAGGGAGGGGGAAGGGTAGCCTGGTTAACAGTCTTTGTAGCTAAGATTCCACCCCTCGTACTCGTGTCATATGCCAAAGGCACATGACATGGACGGAAATTAGTGGAATGTTAGCTAAACAGACTGGCAACCAGGCTAGGGGAAGGGTACAGAGGGAGTGAGAATTTGGGATGGGAACTGAGAGAGGAGGAATGAGGTGTGTGTGTGTGTGTGTGCGTGTGTATGTACGTGCTCTCACAGTCTCACGTCAGAATTAGACGTTCATTCATGTTTCTCAAATGTCATATTTCTAAGTTGTTCAAAAGGTCAAATTTCTAATTGTTTACGGTTAAGTTTAGGCATTAATTCTACATTTTTAAGGCTAGGGTTAAGTTTAGGCATTAATTCCGAATGGTTAAGGTAAGGGTTAAGATTTGGGATAGGTTTAGAACAAAAATCTCAAAAACAACTTTATCGCTGGATTCAAACATGCAACATTCTGCATCAGAGGCAGATTCTTACACCCATCTGCCATCCCCCATCCCCCATCCCCAAGGCCCTAGCAAAACCGTAACCTACTTGAAGGTAACAGCGGTCACTGTTGCCCCTAGTGGCCGGTTTCTACATCATCTCCGACATCCTCAGACATGGATGGACGTCCAATCCTAACTTGTATCACGGGTGACCAGTCAAAGGTTTGGACACACCTTCTCACTCAAGGGTTTTTGTTTATTTTTTTAAAACTATTTTCAACGTTGTAGAATAGTAGTGAAGACATCAGAACTATGAAATAACACATATGGAATCATGTAGTAACCAAAAAAGTGTTAAAAAAATCAAACTATATTTTATATTTGAGATTCTTCAAAGTAGCTACCTTTTGCCTTGATGACAGCTTTGCGCACTCTTGGCATTCTCTCAACCAGCTTTATGAGGTAGTCACCTGGAATCCATTGCAATTAACAGGTGTGCCTAGTTAAAAGTTTATTTGTGGAATTTCTTTCCTTCTTTAATGCGTTTGAGCCAATCAGTTGTGTTTTGACAAGGTAGGGATGGTATACAGAAGATATCTCTATTTGGTAAAATACCAAGTCCATATCATGGCAAGAACAGCTCAAATAAGCAAAGAGAAATGACAATCCATCATTACTTTAAGACATGGTCAGTCAATGCGGAAAATTTCAAGAACTTTGAATGTTTCTTCAAGTGCAGTTGCTAAAAACCATCAAGCGCTATGATGAAACTGGCTCTCATGAGGACCGCCACAGGAGTGGAAGACCCAGAGTTACCTCTGCTGCAGAGAATAAGGTCATTAGAGTTAACTGTACCTCAGATTGCAGCCCAAATAAATGCTTCACAGAGTTCAAGTAACATACACATCTCAAAATCAACTGTTCAGAGGAGACTGAAACAGACCTTCATGGTTGAATTTCTGCAAAGAAACCACTACTAAAGGATACCAGTAAGAAGAAGAGACTTCTCCAAAACACACCTCCAGGCTGTGTAAGGGCTATTTGACCAAGAAGGAGAGTGATGGAGTTCTGCATCAGATGACTTGGCCTCCGCAATCACCCAACCTCAACCCAATTGAGATGGTTTGGGATGAGTTGGACCGCAGAGTGAAGGAAAGCAGCCAACAAGTGCTCAGCATAAGTGGGAACTATTGGAAAAGCATTCCTCATGAAACTGGTTGAGAGAATGCCAAGAGTGTGCAAAGCTGTCATTAAGGCAAAGGGTGGCTACTTTGAAGAATCTCAAATATAAAAAGTATTTAGATTTGTTTAACACTTTTTTGCTTACTACATTATTCCATATGTGCTATTTCATAGTTTTGATGTCTTCACTATTATTCTACAATGTAGAAAATAGTCAAAATAAAGGAAAACCCTTGAATAAGTAGGTGTGTCCAAACCTTTGACTGGTACTGTATGAGTGTGCGTGTGTTGGCTGGAGATGTCCTCATGATAGGTTTTTATCTCAGACTGTTTGTCAGAGACAAGAGTAGATCGATGAGGCGCTAATCTAGAGTCAATATGAGGTGATTGATTACTTATCATTCGATTGATTACTTCCTATTCCCAGACGCGACTAAGAGAGAGAGCAGTATCTAGTCACTTCTAGTGTGCTACTAGTGTGTCACCCTCAGCTGGTCTTCAGGTGAGAAGCAGAGAAGAGATGAAGGCTGAAAACCCGATTCTTCCGGTTTCTTCCGATCCGCTGAGGCACTTCTTTTACACCTGCTATGTTAGCTTACTAGTGTGTTAGCTATGCTCAGTACACACACACGAACACGCAGACACAAACACACACACATATGCAAACACACACTGAAATGAAAGAGCACATTGGTTTTACTGTTATTGAACATTGAACCATGTAGCTGAGAGAGGGAGGAGGTCAGGAATAATTGATCTAAGTTAGACAACCCTTACAGAAACAATTTTCATATCAGGTCCTGTGCTCTGGTTACCTGTTGTGTGTGTGTGTGTGTGTGTGTGTGTGTGTGTGTGTGTGTGTGTGTGTGTGTGTGTGTGTGTGTGTGTGTGTGTGTGTATGTGTGTGTGTGTGTGTGTGTGTGTGTGTGTGTGTGTGTGTGTGTGTGTCATGAAGCTAACATGATTAGAGGTCATTGCAGAAGGAACCAAGGTCAAATATTACACTCTGACAGCCTGTATTTTGCACAAGTACTATTATCGTGTGTATGTGTGTCTGTATGTGTGTGTCTGTATGTGTGTATGCGTGTGTACCTTGCCTGTGCATGTGTGTCTGTTTTTGAGGAGGATTGAGAGAAAATGAGAGAACGTTTCCTGTGGAGTGATTAGTAAACTGGGTTAAATGAGATAGACAAAAAAATAGAGTAATAGCATTATAATGTCATCTCTGATTCCCATGTTTTTGCATATTCTCCATCTTTGAAATGTTAATTACACCTAAAATCAAGTCAAATTGTATTAGTCACCTGCGCCAAATACAACAGGTATTACAATAGACCTTACAGTGAAATGCTTACCTACAAGCCCCTAACCAACAATGCAGTTTAAAAAATATGAATAAGAATAAGAATTTAAAGGAACAAGTAATTAAAGAGCAGCAGTAAAATAACAATAGTGGGACTATATACAAGGGATACCAGTACAGACCTAGACTTACTTGGACTTACCGGTACTTGAACATAGACTTGGTGCTCCGGTACCGCTTGCCATGCGGTAGCAAAGACAACAGTCTATGACTAGGGTGGCTGGAGTCTTTGACAATTTTCAGGGCCTTTCTCTGACACCGCCTGGTATAGAGGTCCTGGATGGCAGGAAGCTTGGCCCCAGTGATATACTGGGCCGTACGCACTACCCGCTGTAGTGCCTTGCGGTCGGAGGCCGAGCAGTTGTCATACCAGGCAGTGATGCAACCAGTCAGGATGCTCTCGATGGTGTAGCTGTAGAACCTTTTGAGGATATGAGGACCCATGCCAAATCTTTTCAGTCTCCTGACGGGGAATAGGTTTTGTCGTGCCCTCTTCATGACTGTCTTGCTGTGCTTGGATCATGTTAGTTTTTTGGTGATGTAGACACCAAGGAACTTGAAGCTCGGTCCTCCTTTTCCTGTAGTCCACAATCATCTCCGTTGTCTTAATCACGTTGAGGGAGAGGTTGTTGTCCTGGAAGCACACGGCCAGGTCTCTGACCTCCTCCCTATAGGCTGTCTCGTTGTTGTCGGTGATCAGGCCTACCACTGTTGTGTCGTCGGCAAACTTAATGATGGTGTTGGAGTCATGCCTGGCCGTGCAGTCATGAGCGAACAGGGAGTACAGGAGGGGACTGAGCACACACCCCTGAGGGGTTGAGGATCAGCGTGGCGGATGTGTTGTTACCTACCCTTACCACCTGGGGGCAGCCCATCAGGAAGTCCATGATCCAGTTGCAGAGAGAGGTGTTTAGTTCCAGGATCCTTAGCTTATTGATGAGCTTTGAGGGCACTATGGTGTTGATTGCTGAACTGTAGTCAATGAATACATTCTCACATAGGTGTTCCTTTTGTCCAGGTGGGAAAGGGCAGTGTGGAGTGTAATAGAGATTGCATCATCTGTGGATCTGTTAGGGCGGAATGCAAATTGGAGTGGGTCTAGGGTTTCTGGGATAATGGTGTTGATGTGAGCCATGACCAGCCTTTCAAAGCACTTCATGGTGACAGATGTGAGTGCTATGGGTCGGTAGACATTTAGGAGGTTACCTTAGTTTTCTTGGGCACAGGGACTATGGTTGTCTGCTAAGAACATGTTGGTATTACAGACTCGGACAGGGAGAGGTTGAAAATGTCAGTGAAGACACTTGCCAATTGGTCAGCTCATGCTCGCAGTACACGTCCTGGCAATCCGTCTGGTCCTGCGGCCTTGTGAATGTTGACCTGTTTAAAGTTCTTACTCACATCGGCTGCGGAGAGCGTGATCACACAGTCTTCCAGAACAGCTGGTGCTCTCATGCATGCTTCAGTGTTACAGTTGAAGTCGGACGTTTACATACACCTTAGCCAAATATGTTGAAACTCAGTTTGTCACAATTCCTGACATTTAATCAGAGTAAAAATTCCCTGTCTTAGGTCAGTTAGGATCACCACTTTATTTTAAGAATGTGAACTGTCAGAATAATAGTAGAGAGAATGATTTATTTCAGCTTTTATTTCTTTCAGCACATTCCCAGTGAGTCAGAAGTTTACATACACTCAATTAGTATTTGCTAGCAATTGCCTTTAAATTGTTTAACTTGGGTCAAACATTTTGGGTAGCCTTCCACAAGCTTCCCACAATAAGTTGGGTGAATTTTGGCCCATTCCTCCTGACAGAGCTGGTGTAACTGAGTCAGGTTTGTAGGCCTCCTTGTTCACACAGACTTTTTCAGTTCTGCCCACAAATTCTCTATAGGATTGAGGTCAGGGCTTTGTGATGGCCACTCCAATACCTTGACTTTGTTGTCCTTAAGCCATTTTGCCACAACTTTGGAAGTATGCTTGGAGCCATTGTCCATTTGGAAGACCCATTTGCGACCAAGCTTTAACTTTCTGACTGATGTCTTGAGATGTTGCTATATCCACATAATTTTTCTTCCTCATGATGCCATCTATTTTGTGAAGTTCACCAGTCCCACCTGCAGCAAAGCACCTCAACAATATGATGCTGCCACCCCCGTGCTTCACGGTTGGGATGGTGTTCTTCCGCTTGCAAGCCTCCCCCTTTTTTCTCCAAACATAGCGATGGTCATTATGGCCAAACAGTTCTATTTTTGTTTCATCAGACCAGAGGACATTTCTCCAAAAGGTACGATCTTTGTCCCCATGTGCAGTTGCAAACCATAGTCTGGCTTTTTTATGCCGGTTTTGAGCGGCCTTTCAGGTTATTTCGATATAGGACTCGTTTTACTGTTGATATAGATACCTTTGTACTTGTTCCCTACAGCATCTTCACAACATCCTTTGCTGTTGTTCTGGGATTGATTTGCACTTTTTGGACCAAAATACGTTCATCTCTAGGAGACAGAACACGTCTCCTTCCTGAGCGTTATGACGGCTGCGTGGTCCCATGGTTTATATACTTGCGTACTATTGTTTGTACTGATGAACGTGGTACCTTCAGGCGTTTGGAAATTGCTCCCAAGGATGAACCAGACTTGTGTAGGTCTACAATTTCATTTCTGAGGTCTTGGCTGATTTCTTTTGATTTTCCCATGATGTCAAGCAAAGAGGCACTGGGTTTGAAGGTAGGCCTTGAAATACATCCACAGGTACACCTCCAATTTACTCAAATGATGTCAATTAGCATATCAGAAGCTTCTAAAGCCATGAGATCATTTTCTGGAATTTTCCAAGCTGTTTAAAGGCACAGTCAACTTAGTGTATGTAAACTTCTGATCCACTGGATTTGTGATATAGTGAATTATAAATGAAAAAATCTGTCTTTAAACAATTGTTCGAAAAATTACTTGTGTCATGCACAAAGTAGATGTCCTAACCGACTTGCCAAAACTATAGTTTGTTAACAAGACATTTGTGGAGTGGTTGAAAAACAAGTTTTAATGACTCCAACCTAAGTGTATGTAAACTTCCGACTTCAACTGTATTTGCCTCGAAGCGTGGATAGAAGTAGTTTTGCTTGTCTGTTTGGCTCGTGTCACTGGGCAGCTCTCGGCTGTGCTTCCCTTTGTAGTCTGTAATGGCTTGCAAGCCCTGCCACATCCGACGAGCGTCGGAGCCGGTGTAGTACAATTCGATCTTAGTCCTGTATTGATGCTTTGCCTGTTTGATGGTTCGTTGGAGGGCATCGCGGGATTTCTTATGCTTCCGGGTTAGAGTCCTGCTCCTTGAAAGGGGCAGCTCTAGCCTTTAGCTCAGTGTAGATGTTGCCTGTAATCCATGGCTTCTGGTTGGGGTATGTACGTACAGTCACTGTGGGGACGACCTCATTGATGCACTTATTGATGAAGCCAATGACTGATGTGGTGTACTCCTCAATGCCATCGGAAGAATCCCGGGAACATATTCCAGTCTGTGCTAGCAAAACAGTCCTGTAGCTTAGCATCTGCTTCAACCGACCACTTTGATATTGACTGAGTCACTGGTGCTTCCTGCTTGTGTTTTTCCTGTTAAGCAGGAATCAGGTTGATAGAATTATAGTCAGAGTTGCCAAATGGAGGGCGAGGGAGAGCTTTGTACTTATCTCTGTGTGTGGAGTAAAGGTGGTCTAGAGTTTTTTCCCTCTGGTTGCACATTTAACATGCTGATAGAAATTTGGTAAAATTGATAGAAGTTTCCTTGCATTAAAGTCCCCGGCCACTAGGAGCGCCACCTCTGGATGAGCGTTTTCCTGTTTGCTTATGGCGTAATACAGCTCATTGAGTGCAGTCTTACTGCCAGCGTCGGTCTGTGGTGGTATGTAGACAGCTACGAAAAGTACAGATGAAAACTCTCTAGGTAGATAGTGTGGTCTACAGCTTATCATGAGATACTCTACCTCAGGCGAGCAAAACCTCGAGACTTCCTTAGATATCGTGCACCAGCTGTTGTTTACATATATACATAGTCTGCCCCCCCTTGTCTTACCAGACGGCGCTGTTCTATCCTCCCGATACAGTGTATAACCAGCCAGCTGTATGTTGTTAATGTCGTCGTTCAGCCACGGCTTCATGAAGCTTAAGATATCACAGTTTTTAATGTCCCGTTTGTAGTTTAATCTTCCTCGTAGGTCCTCGATTTTATTTTCCAATGATTGCATGTTAGTTAGTAGAACGGAAGGCAGTGGGGGTTTATTCGATCGCCTACGAATTCTCAGAAGGCAGCCCAACCTCTGTCCTTTTTTTCTACGTCTTCTCTTCTCGCAAATGATGGGGATTTGGGCCTGTTCCCGGTGAAGCAGTATGTTCTTCACGTTGGGCTCGACGGACTCATTAATGGGAAAAAAAAGCTTCTTCCAGTTCGTGGTGAGTAATCGCTGTTCAAATGTCCAGAAGTACTTTTCGGTTATAAGAGACGGTAGCAGCAATATTATGTACAGAGTAAGTAAAAAAAAAGTAGTTACAAACAACATAAAAAAAACTAACAAAAAACACATTCGGTTAGGAGCACGTAAAAAGTCAACCATTTTCTCCGGCGCCATGATATATACCTATAGGCTATGTTTTAGTTAGCGTGTGCATGCGTTTGTGTGTGTGCGTTTGTGTGTCTGTGTGCTGTCTTCTGTGGCTATGGCTTCAACTTATTGACATGCAGTAGGTGTTAGTAGCCTCATTTTAAATCCTGTTAATAGGCTTTACTCTCTGTATGCCTGTTGGGCTCAACTGTCCTGGTTTCTGTCTCTCTCTTTCTTTCTTTCTTTCTTTCTTTCCCCCTCTCTCTCTCCCTCCCTCTATTTATCGCTCTTCCTCTCTCCCACCCTCTGGCCTCACTTGTTATTTGTATTATAGATATATTCCATTTTCTTTGATCTGTTGGGAATATCATGCCAATGTCACACTCACTCTGTGTGTGTGTGTGTGTGTGTGTGTGTGTGTGTGTGTGTGTGTGTGTGTGTGTGTGTGTGTGTGTGTGTGTGTGTGTGTGTGTGTGTGTGTGTGTGTGTGTGTGTGTGTGTGTGTGTGTGTGTGTGTGTCTGTGTATGTGCGTGTGTGCACGTGTGTGGGTGGGTGAACACAGCGTTGGATCTCTTTATGCCCTGGGTGCTGGCCGCTCAAGCAGCCAATCAGTTTGCTTGACCTCTGCTACGGCAGAACTGACAGCATCAACCTGCAGTATGTGGCGAGTCCAGCTAACTTAAACCTGCTAACTTAAACCTGTTACCGTAAACATGTTAAGTAAGACCTGTTATCTTGCTGTCTGATTGTCTGTCTCTGTCCTGCAGAGTAGTGTGGCGTGTTTCCTTTAGTTTATAAGGATCCCCGTTAGCTACAGCAGCATGACAAACTACAGAACAGTAATAGACAAGAACAGCCTAAGATATTACATTAAATTCAAAATGAAAAATAAAATGAATTAGTATTATACATAGAAAAGACACTAAGAGACAACAAAAATACTATCTACACACTATTCATATATACATATTCATATTCTTATATACAGTACATTTAAATTAGATCTTTAGAAAGAGGAGAGGTGCTGTTATACAAGATGTTTCTAGAAAGAGGAGAGGTGCTGTTATACAAGATGTTTATAGAAAGAGGAGAGGTACTGTTATACAAGATGTTTATAGAAAGAGGAGAGGTACTGTTATACAAGATGTTTCTAGAAAGAGGAGAGGTGCTGTTATACAAGATGTTTATAGAAAGAGGAGAGGTACTGTTATACAAGATGTTTATAGAAAGAGGAGAGGTGCTGTTATACAAGATGTTTATAGAAAGAGGAGAGGTACTGTTATACAAGATGTTTATAGAAAGAGGAGAGGTGCTGTTATACAAGATGTTTATAGAAAGAGGAGAGGTGCTGTTATACAAGATGTTTATAGAAAGAGGAGAGGTGCTGTTATACAAGATGTTTATAGAAAGAGGAGAGGTGCTGTTATACAAGATGTTTATAGAAAGAGGAGAGGTGCTGTTATACAAGATGTTTATAGAAAGAGGAGAGGTGCTGTTATACAAGATGTTTATAGAAAGAGGAGAGGTACTGTTATACAAGATATTTATAGAAAGAGGAGAGGCGCTGTTATACAAGATGTTTATAGAAAGAGGAGAGGTGCTGTTATACAAGATGTTTCTAGAAAGAGGAGAGGCGCTGTGATGCAAGATGTTTATAGAAAGAGGAGAGGTACTGTTATACAAGATGTTTATAGAAAGAGGAGAGGTACTGTTATACAAGATGTTTCTAGAAAGAGGAGAGGTACTGTTATACAAGATGTTTCTAGAAAGAGGAGAGGTGCTGTTATACAAGATGTTTCTAGAAAGAGGAGAGGCGCTGTGATGCAAGATGTTTATAGAAAGAGGAGAGGTGCTGTTATACAAGATGTTTATAGAAAGAGGAGAGGTACTGTTATACAAGATGTTTCTAGAAAGAGGAGAGGTGCTGTTATACAAGATGTTTATAGAAAGAGGAGAGGTGCTGTGATGCAAGATGTTTATAGAAAGAGGAGAGGTACTGTTATACAAGATGTTTATAGAAAGAGGAAAGGCGCTGTGATGCAAGATGTTTATAGAAAGAGGAAAGGCGCTGTGATGCAAGATGTTTATAGAAAGAGGAAAGGCGCTGTGATGCAAGATGTTTATAGAAAGAGGAGAGGCGCTGTTATACAAGATGTTTCTACATTTACATTTACATTTAAGTCATTTAGCAGACGCTCTTATCCAGAGCGACTTACAAATTGGTGCATTCACCTTATAATATCCAGAAAGAGGAGAGGTGCTGTTATATAAGATGTTTCTAGAAAGAGGAGAGGCGCTGTTATACAAGATGTTTCTAGAAAGAGGAGAGGCGCTATGATACAAGATGTTTATAGAAAGAGGAGAGGCGCTATGATACAAGATGTTTATAGAAAGAGGAAAGGTGCTGTGATACAAGATGTTTGTAGAAAGAGGAAAGGCGCTGTGATGCAAGATGCTTATAGAAAGAGGAGAGGCGCTGTGATGCAAGATACTTATAGAAAGAGGAAAGGTGCTGTGATACAAGATGTTTATAGAAAGAGGAAAGGCGCTGTGATACAAGATGTTTATAGAAAGAGGAAAGGCGCTGTGATACAAGATACTTATAGAAAGAGGAAAGGTGCTGTGATACAAGATACTTATAGAAAGAGGAAAGGCGCTGTGATACAAGATGTTTATAGAAAGAGGAAAGGCGCTGTGATGCAAGATACTTATAGAAAGAGGAAAGGTGCTGTGATACAAGATGTTTATAGAAAGAGGAAAGGCGCTGTGATGCAAGATGTTTATAGAAAGAGGAGAGGCGCTGTGATGCAAGATGTTTATAGAAAGAGGAAAGGCGCTGTGATGCAAGATGTTTATAGAAAGAGGAAAGGCGCTGTGATGCAAGATGTTTATAGAAAGAGGAAAGGCGCTGTGATGCAAGATGTTTATAGAAAGAGGAAAGGCGCTGTGATGCAAGATGTTTATAGAAAGAGGAAAGGCGCTGTGATGCAAGATGTTTATAGAAAGAGGAAAGGCGCTGTGATGCAAGATGTTTATAGAAAGAGGAAAGGCGCTGTGATGCAAGATGTTTCTAGAAAGAGGAGAGGCGCTGTGATTGTTCTCTTTGTTGCCTCTCTGATTAATGCCCTCCTTGCCATGTCCGTGAGTTTTGGTGGGCGGCCCTCTCGTGGCAGGTTTGTTGTGGTGCCATATTCTTTCCATTTTTTAATAATGGATTTAATGGTGCTCCGTTGGATGTTCAAAGTTTCAGATATTTTTTTATAACCCAACCCTGATCTGTACTTCTCCACAACTTTGTCCCTGACCTGTTTGGAGAGCTCCTTGGTTTTCATGGTGCCGCTAGCTTGGAGGTGCCCCTTGCTTAGTGGTGTTGCAGACTCTGGGGCCTTTCAGAACAGGTGTATATATACTGAGATCATGTGACAGATCGTGTGACACATGTGGACTTTTTTTAACTAATTATGTGACTTCTGAAGGTAATTGGTTGCACCAGATCTTATTTAGGGGTTTCATAGCAAAGGGGTGAATACATATGCACGCTCCACTTTTCAGCGTTTTTTTTGTTGTTGAATTTTTTGAAACAAGTAATTTTTTTCATTTCACTTCACCAATTTGGACTATTTTGTGTATGTCCATTACATGAAATCCAAATAAAAATCTATTTAAATTACAGATTGTAACGCAACAAAACAGGAAAAACGCCAAGGGGGTGAATACCTATGCAAGGAACTGTATCTGTTTGAAGTGTATGAAAATATATTATACAAGTGGTTAGGCATTTTCAACACAGAAATGTTCCTTAAAAAGACTAGAAGAGAAGTAGTGATTTTTTCTCAACTATGAAAGACTATCATGCAAATTGTTGATGTTAGTTCTGTGTGTGCAGTTAAGGACAATGCATCCTGTTTTGTTTTGAGCCAGCTGCAGCTTTTTACATTTTACTCATTTAGCAGACGCTCTTATCCAGAGCGACTTACAGTAGTGAATGCATACATTTCATGCATTTTTTTCTCCGTACTGGTCCCCCGTGGGAATCAAACTCACAACCCTGGCGTTTCAAACACCATGCTCTACCAACTGAGCCACACGGGACCGCTTTTTTAGGTCTTTCTTTGCTGCACCTGACTAATTACCACACAATAATCAAGATGGGACAATTGTATTTTTATTTTATACTGAACAAAAATATTAACACAGCATGTAAACTCAGCAAAAAAATAAAATGTCCTCTCACTGTCAACTGCGTTTATTTTCAGCAAACTTAACGTGTATGAACATAACAAGAGAGACATAAACTGAACAAGTTCCACAGACATGTGACTAACAGAAATGGAATCATGTGTCCCTGAACAAAGGGGGGGTCAAAATCAAAAGTAACAGTCAGTATCTGGTGTGGCCACCATTAAGTACTGCAGTGCATCTCCTCCTCATGGACTGCACCAGATTTGCCAGTTCTTGCTGTGAGATGTTACCTCACTCTTCCACCAAGGCACTTGCAAGTTCCCAGACATATCTGGGGGGAATAGCCCTAACCCTCACCCTCCGATCCAACAGGTCCCAGACGTGCTCAATGGGATTGAGCTCTTCGCTGGCCATGGCAGAACACTGACATTCCTGTCTTGCAGGAAATCATGCACAGAACGAGCAGTATGGCTGGTGGCATTGTCATGCTGGAGCGTCATGTCAGGATGAGCCTGCAGGAAGGGTACCACATGAGGGAGGAGGATATCTTCCCTGTAACACACAGCGTTGATATTGCCTGCAATGACAACAAGCTCAGTCCAATGATGCTGTGACACACCGCCCCAGACCATAATGGACCCTCCACCTCCAAATCGATCCCGCTCCAGAGTACAAGCCTCGGTGTAACGCTCATTCCTTTGACGATAAACGCGAATCTGACCATCACCCCTGGTGAGACAAAACCGCGACTCATCAGTGAAGAGCACTTTTTGCCAGTCCTGTCTGGTCCAGTGACGGTGGGTTTGTGCCCATAGGCGACGTTGTTGCCGGTGATGTCTGGTGAGGACCTGCCTTACAACAGGCCTACAAGCCCTCAGTCCAGCCTCTCTCAACCTATTGCGGACAGTCTGAGCACTGATGGAGGGATTGTGCGTTCCTGGTGTAACTCGGGCAGTTATTGTTGCCATCCTGTACCTGTCCCGCAAGTGTGATGTTTGAATATACCGATCCTGTGCAGGTGCTGTTACACGTGGTCTGCCACTGCGAAGATGATCAGCTGTCTGTCCTGTCTCCCTGTAGCGCTGTCTTAGGCGTCTCACAGTACGGACATTGCAATTTATTGACCTGGCCACATCTGCAGTCCTCATCCCTCCTTGCAGCATGCCTAAGGCACGTTCAAGCAGATGAGCAGGGACCCTGGGCATCTTTCTTTTGGTGTTTTTCAGAGTCAGTAGAAAGTGAGCATTTCTCCTTTGGCATATCAAGAGCTATTTTAAGGGGGGGGGGGGCTTCACAAACCACGTGTTACCACGCCAGCCCAGGACCTCTACATTGGGGGGGGGGGGGGGGGGGGGGGAGGGGTGCTGAGGAGTATTTCTGTCTGTAATAAAGCCCTTTTGTGGGAAAAAAAACTCATTCTGATTGGCTGAGCCTGGCTCCCCAGTGGGTGGGCCTATGCCCTCCCAGGCACACCCATGGCTGCGCCCCTTCCCAGTCATGTGGAATCCATAGATTAGGGCCTAATTAGTTTATTTCAATTGACTGATTTCCTTCTATGAACTGTAACACAGTAAAGTCTTTGAAATTGTTGCATGTTGCGTCTATATTTTTGTTCAGTGTATTTATTCAACCTTAATTTAACTAGGCAAGTCAATTAAGAACAAATTGTAATTTACAAGGATGGCCTTCCAAGAGGCAAAAGGCCAACCTGCGGGGATGGGGCTGGGATAAAAAATTTAAATGTAGGACAAAACATACAACACTACATAAAGAGAGACCTAAGACAACAACACAGCATGGCAGCAACACATGACAACACAGCATGGTAGCAACACAACATGGCAGCAGCACAAACATGGTACAAACAAGTTCAAAGCCTGAACAACTAGTACAGTGGATCTTTGATTCAAAAACGCAGAGCATCTTTTTATAACAGACATACCTCATCTTCACGACAACTTTGTCAATATGACTTGACCATGATAACAGACCATCCAGTGTTACTCCTAGGAGTTCAGCTACTTCAATTTGTTTACAGAGTGTGGTCTCAGCCAGCTGTTTAGACACCTGCAGGGACTCAAACACACTGTTGCACACATCCTGGGCCCTAGCAACCACCCCGGATACTACCCTAGCAAAGACCCAAGCAGTAACCACTGCCACCCGCGTGGTGAACGAGCGCCTCCTTTCTCTCTCTGTCCTCTATGTGTACTGCCTTATCTTAAAACAACCTGGTCTGGTCGTTCTTAGGTCATTCCAGTAACCAGTGTACTGATCCTTCTCCATCCCATCATAGATACGAGTGTGTATTCACTCAGACGGCTGTCTGTCTGCTCTGGAGTCCTGCTGTACAGACCTAATGCCACTCAGCCTCATAGGACCATACACACACACACACACACACACACACACACACACACACACACACACACACACACACACACACACACACACACACACACACACACACACACTTAAATACTTTATTTGAATCCACAAATCATAATTCAAACAATAAGTATTCAAACATTTCAGGACAGGGATCTCTGGACACCTAAGGAAACAGATAGCACCTCCTCCACTCAGCAAGGCTGTCCATGACTGTAGACACGGAGTAGTACCTCGCTAGCTGCTTCGCCTTCGTCTTATGTAGGCCTGCGATCTGAAGGCCAGGTACTGTCAGCTAGTGAACATGGATATCAGTGTGTACTCATCTCCATATATCAGCAGAGCAAGCTTGCACTGCTACCTGAGGCTGTTCAGGCGTGACACAAGGGGCTGGTATTTAAGCAGGCCTGCTCCATGTAGCAGTCAAATGAGCAGCCCCTTCCTCTGGCAACAACAGCCCCTTCCTCTGGCAACAACAGCCCCTTCCTCTGGCAACAACAGCCCCTTCCTCTGGCAACAACAGCCCCTCCCCCACAACAACAATATCTGGCTTATATGGCATACAAGAAGACACATTATCGTCAACGTCAAACCAGGCTCCTCTGACAAGTGCATGTTTGTATGTGTGCTGTTGGTGAGACCACGTGTCTCAACTCAGTAGCTACCATGTCGAGAAGACGGTCATGTCTTGCAATGTACAAGTATTTGTATGTACGGCAACCATTAACAACTTGTGCAACAGACTCCATTACATTTAAGTCAGGGTGTAAAAGCACAGAAGGGATCATGGTGTGCAGGGTACTAGAGTGCTAGGTTGTATTGTTTTGGTAGAACTTGCAGCCTTGCCTTAACAGTAAAGGTGAGACTGTCCTCGCCAATAATGGGGCACACACACACACACAACTTCTCTCTTTGGTCTCTCTCTCTGGTCTCTCTCTCAGTTTCCCCCTCTCTTCTTCCTCCGATCTTTCCTTTCTCCCAGGGGGATTTCCCTTCATGCTGTGCCCAGGTCTGGTACTAGCCGTGTGGGTGTGTGTGTGTACATGTGTACTTGTCTGTGTGTGTACGTGTGTACTTGTCTTGCCTTACTATGTTGTGAGTGATGTTGTGCCATGTGGAGCAGGTGTCCACCCATCTGTGCCAAAACCATAGAGACTAGACTGCTTATGAGCTGAGCCACGGTTTCACAGTCACACTCACTTACACATTAGACATCGGCTGCTGATAAAATGAACACTGAGAAACACACATGACTGTGTGACTGTGAGATGAACATCTAAGGGAACGTTGTAAATATTCCACCCAGTGTGTCTGTTTCCCCTCTCCGCCCACAGCCCAGGGGTTACAAACAGGAAGGGCTTAGTGACAGACAGACAACCTCTTCTCTCTTCCTTTCTCAATAGCAGCTGGGCCCACCTGCTCTCTCACACTATCTTGCCCTCTTATCCCCCTACTCTGCAACTCTCTCAGGGAGTGAAACAGAAACCCAGATGAAGAGCTCATCATTAATCTCCAACACTCTCGTTTCTGTAGAATAAATATCCCTGATCCACTCTGCTGCTTTAATGACCTGACTTCTCTCCAAGAAAACCTTTTTACTCTGTTACTACACACTGTCAAACCCACACACGTTCGCATGCGCACAAGCACACACGTACACACGCACAGGCACACACAGATGGGGATGTGTTTCAGGTGCGGTGTGTGTACAGAGTTTGAAGTGGAGGATATTCTGTGCCTGCTCCCCAGTATGTAAAGCGGAGCCCAACAGAGAGCTGCACGCGCTGCACAGGCCCTCTCACACACACACACACACACTGTGTATGGCAGGGCTACAGGTACGTACACAAACACACACACACACACACACACGGGTACATTTTTGTCTCTGTGTGTGTCAGTTAGAGGTTGTGGAGGTGGAGCTTCAGTTCAAAAGAGGGCTGTTTTCTCTGTAGGCCAACCAATCACAACAGCTCCACTACAAAGTAACATCCCAGTGTGTGTATGTGTGTGTGAGAGAGAGCTGTGTTTACATTTACATTTTAGTCATTTAGCAGACACTCTTATCCAGAGCGACTTAAAGTTAGTGCATTCATCTTAAGATAGCTAGGTGGGAAACCACATCACAGGCATAGAAAGAAATTTTTTCCTCAATAATGTAGCTATTAGTGGAGTCAGAGCTAGAAGTGGGAGTCAAGTGCAAGTGCGGGGAGGTCAAGATGAGGAGTAGAATTATTTAAGATACTGTTTGAAGAGGTAGGGGTTCAGTTGTTTCGGAAGATGGGCAGGGACTCTGCTGTCCTAGTTTCAGGGAGAAGCTGGTTCCACCATTGGGGTGCCAGGACAGAGAAGAGCTTGGACTGGGCTGAGCGGGAGCTGCCCTCCCATAGGGCTGGGAGGACCAAGAGACCAGAGGTGGCAGAACGGAGTGCTCGGGTCAGGGTGTTGGGTTTGAGCATATCATAAAGGCAGGGAGTGGCAGTTCAACTTGCTGTTCTGTAGGTAAGCACTATGGTCTTGTAGTGGATGCGAGCTTTGACTGGAAGCCAGTGGAGTGTGCAAAGGAACGGGGTGACATGAGGGAACTTGGGAAGGTTGAAAACCAGGCGGGTTGCAGCGTTCTGGATAAGTTGCAGGGGTTTGATCGCACAAGCAGGGTGCCCAGCCAACAGTGAGTTGCAGTAGTCCAGATGGGAGAGGCGCCTAGATAAGCACCTGCGCCACTTCCTGTGTGAGGTCTCCACGTCACCTGGTCGGAGCGGCCTGCCAGGTAGGAGGCAATCCAAGAGGGTGCAGAGCCTGAGATGCCCAGTCCTGAGAGGGTGGACAGGAGGATCTGATGATTCACAGTGTTGAAGGCAGCGGATAGATCTAGGAGGATGAGAACAGAGGCGAGAGAGGCAGCTTTGGCAGTGTGGATAGCCTCCGTGACACAGAGAAGAGCAGTCCTAGTTGAGTGACCCGTCTTGAAGCCTGACTGGTGTGGGTCAAGAAGATCATTCTGAAAGAGATAACAAGAAAGTTGACCGGAGACAGCACGCTCAAGTGTTTTGGAAAGAAAAACGGATACAGGTCTATAGTTTTGACGTCAGATGAGTCAAGTGTTGGTTTCTTGCGGGAAGCAAATCGGGGCATTTTGACATCAGAGGGATGTCGTCAACCTTTTTTTCAAAGTGGTTGACAAAGTCGTCCGCAGAGATGGAGGGGTTGGGGGATTAAGGAGGGAGGAGAAGGTAGAGTTTCCTAGGGTTAGAGGCAGAAGCTTGAAATTTAGAGTGGTAGAATGTGGCTTTAGCAGCAGATACAGAGGAAGAGAAGGTAGAGAGGAGGGAGTGAAAGGATGATAGGTCCTCCGGAAGTTTAGATTTCCTCCATTTTCACTCAGCTGCCTGCAGCCCTATTTTGTAAGCTCACAATGAGTCACTCAACCACCGAGCAGAAGGGGAGGGCCCAGCCGGTTGGTAGGAAAGGGGACAGTGTGAGTCATAAGATGCAAAAAGGGAGGAGAGTAGGGTCGAAGAAGCAGAATCAGGAGACAGGAGGGAGAAGGATTTAGCAGAAGGAGAGAGCGAAGATTGCGACGGCGCATGACCATCTGGTTAGGGCTGAGTGGTTAGGGTCGGAGGAAAGGGAGACAGGAAACAAAGTAGTGATCAGAGACCTGGAGGGGGGTTGCAGTGAGATTAGTAGGCAAGCAGCCTGTAGAAAATATGAGGTCAAGAGTATTGCCTGCCTTGTGAGTTGGAGGAGATTTGGAAAGGGTGAGATCAAAAGAGTCGAGGAGAAAGAGAGAGTTGGAAAGAAATGAATCGAAGGCAGACATCGGGAGGTTGAAGTCGCCAAGTACGAAGAGTGGTGAGCCATCATCATGAAAAGAGCTTATCAAGGTGTCAAGCTCATTGAGGAGCTCTCCAAGGGCACCTGGTGGGTGATAGATGACAACATTGTTAAGCTTAAGTAGACAAGTGACAGTGACAGCATGGAATTCAACTTTCGGAGATGGACAGGTGAGAGGGAGAAAAGAGAATCTCCACTTAGGAGAAATGAGTAGACCTGTGCCACCACCGCAACGACCAGATGCTCTTGGACTACGAGAGAAAACATAGCCAGTTGAAGAAAGAGCAGCTGGAGTAGCGATGTTCTCTGGGGTGATCCATGTCTCCGTCAGGGCCAAAAAGTCAAGGGACTGAAGGGTAGCATAGGCTGAGATGAACTCAGCATTCTTGACCGCAGATCGGCAGTTCCAAACGCTGCCAGGGACCCGGAATTCCACATGGGTTGTGCGTGCAGGGTACACTAAATTAGAAGGGTTGCAGCCAAGGGGTGGGGAGCATCTGTAAAGCCTACAGCGAGAGGTGCAAACCGGTCTAGAAGACACACACATAGTTGACGAAGCTACAAAAGACCAAAATGAGATCATCTGTTAAACAACTAGGTAAGATATTCAAGTGAGAGAGTGGAGCCCTACTTCTCTTTCTTTCCTCGAACAACTCCGCTGAACAACTCCGTAGAACGGTCTTTGTTTCGGCGACGGTCTTTGTTTTGCGGGGGAAAAAACGCTACTGACATGACCGCCGCTTACAGCTGCCGCTGAGAAACCAGGGGAGACTGAAGAACCAACACTAATTGCTAATTGCCTAGCAGAGGTGAAACCACTCCCCCTCCAATTCCCAAATTGCCCTGCCCCTTGATCCTGATTGATGTCTTAACAACTATCTACAAATTATGAGCAGTCAGCAGTTCACACAACAAGTAGGCCACTGGAAATACAGGCAGCACTTAAAGTAGATGGTACTAGGCAACAACAGATAAAAACAAATAAAGTATACTTGTCACACCTGGAGATATCAGGAGTCCTCTAGCTATAGAATGAAGCACACTGAGATGGAGCCTGGGAAGCTGGTTATCTACGCTCAGAAAAGATATGAAACCCCCCTCCGACCCAGCCATTGATTACCAAAACAAGTCATAAATTGAATACCAGCGCTTGCCCAGTCTATTAGTGGTGATGCAGTCCCAAAATCCCCTCTGTCAACCTTACCCAATCACAACTTTCCTCAGAGAGCCCTGTCCAATGCCCAATCAGCCCTGTCCAATCAAAATACTCCTGACAGAGTCCAATGAGAGCGCAGGTCTTACTAGTGTGACATTCGATGTCTGTGAGCTCTCCGTTTCCCAGCAGCCAGGGTCACCCAAAGGCCTGCCAATCAGAGGTCAGAGAGGAGCAGTAAGGGCCTGTCCAGACCGCCCTGGCAGAGCTCGGTGGGTTCGAATTCTCTTCCCTTATCCCTGGAGTGTGCACTTGTTCACTACCCCTTATGGAGGTAAAACATTGGACACTTTAGAGAAAGTGTTTAGGGAGGAGAGAAAGGGATCCAAAAGAGAGGGAGGGAGATGAGAGGTAATGAAGGAGAGAGGGTATGGGTCTCTCTAGGTGCTGTGAGGAGAGGTACTTAGAGGCTGTGAGCTGTGGAGTCAGACAGAGTCCACGTCTAGATACATTACCTCACACTGCTCCAGCCACGCATGACAGAGAGAGTGTGTGTGTCTGTGTGTGTCTGAAGTAACCAGCACCTATCTGTGTATTTTTATGGGGTTGACCTCACACACACACTCACTCTGCGCTCCAGATGTTTGTGCCTCAATGCCTCAGTTCTTATGTTGTAGTGGTGAAGTGGTTCCGTACTGTAGCTCTTAACAAACATGAACTGGTTTGGATTTAGCTGTGTTCTTTCTATTTTTCTAGCTGAGAATGATTTTGGAAATATGTTTTTCATATAAATTAATAAAGCTAAATAGTGTTTGTGTATGAACTGTGGTGTATGTAGGCTATGGAGTGTAGTGTTAGGTACATAACTGGCTTTGTACCACATGGTCTGGATGGTCAGGCAAATGGCAGCAACCTGCCTTCCACAGCTCAGAGGTAGTTACATTAGTATATAGGAACAGGAACACAAAAATAGCATTTTGTTTCTATGCTTCCTTTACTCTTTTCCTCCTTCCTTTCTGCCTATGTCCTTTCCATTATGAGTTGTAGTACCTGCGACCCTGACATTTTCATTTCATTTTCCCAGTCTGGCTCCCCCTCCCCTCTCCCTCTCCTCTCCTCTCTACTCCCATCCGTCTCTCCCCTACATTCTCTCTCTCTCGCTCTCTCGCTCTCTTTCTCTCTCTGTCTCTCTCTCTATCTCTCTACCTCCTGTTTTCTGGGGCAGCTCCTTTCTTCCTCCTGAAAGCCTCAGAGTGAAAACAACAGAAATAAACCAAGACGAAGAAAGAGAAATATATAACAAAAAAACATGTGAAGTCACTCTTTCAGAATGCGCCTCTTTCCTCATGCTTTATCTTGCTCTTCGCTCTTTCATCATGTTAAAAAGAGCCTTTATTATCTGCTCTCTCATGAATTACACATGAGCAGCACCTCTCTCTCTCTTTCCCTCTCTTCCCCCTCCTTCACTCCCCCTTTCCCCTCTCTCTCTGCCTCCATCTCTCTCTCTCTGCCTCTTTCTCTCTCTGCTATCCCAGATGGTGTAGTTCAGGTCATATCCTGTGTGTTTGGAGGGTAACTGGGTTACTGTCTGTTCTGTTGTTCTCACTCATCTGTCTATGAAGAGAAAACAGGAACAGCACATTCATATAATAACATTTGGACACACACCCTTTCAAAGCAGATTGAGAACCTATCAACATTTCCAATAGAGGCCTGGGATGCAGTTTTGCCATTGTATCTCTATCTATGCCAGTGGTACTCAACTACTTGAGAAGGTCCGGTCACACAAATCTCCTAGGTGACAAAGGTTCGGATGGATATTGCCATTTATCTACGTTGTAACAAGCCCCCACCTCACAACCAATGCTACCCCAAACTGTTCAAACTGTTAACATTCTTCTTGTTGATGGAGAAAACATTTAGCAGTTTAAAGCTAATTTCCTGCAATTCTACACATTTTGCCATGGGGCGGAGTGAACATTTTGCACTTTTAATGCTAATTTCCTGCAATTTGACACATTTTGTCATGTCTTATGTGTGTTCATATGGTACATGAGTGACTCAACGTCAAAATGGGCCCCATGGGGGTTGAACATCCTGTGCACGTGAAGTGTTTAGAGTGGCCCAGAGGTGCATTCATATGGAGATATCTGCTTTAACATATCCACTTTAACCAGCGGCCCCCTTCTCTCTCTCTCTCTCTCTCTCTCTCGCTCATTCGCTCTCTCACTCTCTCTCTCTTTTTCCCCCCTCATAATTTGTTTTGCTATCTCCCTCTCTTCCTTCCTCTCCCGCTCTCTCTCTCCCTTTTTCTTGCCTGCTCCAGTCTTCACAAATCTGCCTCTCTCTTCTCCTGAGCTGTTCTCTGTCACAACACCCATCTGTGACGATTGTCTGTTTCTGTTGTCCAAGCAGATATGGGAGGAAGAGATGAAGGTGATGAAGATAGTGACTGGAGCTCATTGTCTGGCTGCCAGTGGAGGTGTGCGTGACTCTTATCATATGTCAGAGTGCGACTGTGTGAGTGTCAATAATGATATGCATGCTCTGGGCTCTGGTTTGATCTGCACTGTCTGAGGTGTCCTCTGCTTACCTTTGTCTGAGGGGGAAGAGAGGAGAGAGGGAGGGAGATAGAGAAGAGGGTGGGGAGGGAGGGAGGCAGATAGAGAGGATGGTAAAGAGGAAGGCAGGTAGGAGGGGAGGAAGAGGAGAGGAGAGGGGAAGGGAAGGGGGGGACTGTTCTTTTCTCTGACAGTGGCAGAGCAGGAGACAGCTCTGATCATGCTATTGTTAGATGTGTGTGAGTGTGTGCACACACATTGTTAGAAACATCTCACATTGTTAAAAATGAAGTGATCCCTCTGCCTAATGCAGGTGCTGTCTGATCTGCCACACACACACACACACACACACACACACACACACACACACACACACACACACACGTCTGTTCTAGTTAGCGCGCAATATAATCAAATCCGCAGTGCAGTATTCTCACAGAGAGCTAGTAGTTCTGTTTCTTTGGGTGTGTTTATGTGTCATACTGGGGTATGGCCTCTGGTTGACATTTCCAGTACCTGAGCAACAGTACTCTGACACAGGCATACACATATATACACACACACGCACACATGCACATGCACATACACACACACACACACATACACACACACACAGACTCAGCAATTGATCTTCCCTCTCTCACTCTGAGCAATTACCTCCCTAGTTATTCAGAATCCATCATCAGCTCCCTACCGACCATTAGCCAAGGAACGAGAGGGGTGGAGTATGTGTGTGTGTGTGTGTGTGTGTGTGTGTGTGTGTGTGTGTGTGTGTGTGTGTGTGTGTGTCTGTGTATTGACGCACACAAACACATTCAGTCTCATCTTCACATCACTGCATGTAGCAGGCAGATCGCTCAAGATTGACTTCAAAATTGGACGTCTGTCCATGTCCTGAGGACGTCGGGAAATGCCTTCAAAACTGGCCACTAGGGGAAACAGTGAGCGCTATTACCGTCAAGTATACTTGGGTTAAGTAGGCTTGGGGTAATCCCATGACTCTGGATCTGAAGGTCATGTGTTCAATCCCACTGGTAGACACAAACATTTTTTTACCCCAAACGCTCACGCCAGTAGAAATCCACTTTTTTTTTGCTGAAAGACGATGGCCACAGCATACCCATAATGCTGCACAACAACTTATGTCAATAAGCCATCGTTTTAGTCAAAGTATGATATATTTGGGCTTGAAGTGACAAATCTGAACTGTCCACTTTCTGCAAATCCGTGTGAATGTAGTGTCTTTTCCTATGCTATACATAATATTTTCAGTCTACGTTTCGTTTCAGGGCTGGGTTTTATTTGAATGTTACCACCCACTAGTATGGCATTGTTTATTAATCAGAAACAGCTGCAAAGTTATTCTGCTTCGCGACTGAGATGAGACAAACAGAGTTGTGTCCACTTGGCCGCCTGAGACATGGAGCAAATTAAATGACAGTGCAAACTTGTGTTTTTGTACCTCCACTTTTTTTCCACTGAAAATTATAAAAATTCATTGGATCGTTTGAAAATGTTCATTTATTTTTGAGCTAATCTGTATAAAAACTATATATGACCATTTTATAAATGCTATAATTGCGTGACACGATAGCATTTTGCAAACCTCCTCCCCCCGTCACCCCAAGATGAACAGTTAACCAGTAAAGTTTTGCTTGACTACTAACTCCACTGCTTTGATTGGTGTAACGTTAGCTAGAAACCAGAAGATAATATCCAGATAATGAAAAGACACCCACGAAAGAAAATTGAAGGAACTTATAGTAACATGTAATTTACAGCATACATGATCATGAGCAAAGTCATTGGAGCCTATCATTTCACTTCCCCTGTGAGAACGATGAGCACGGGCTGACCTGGCTTTGCTCTACCGCAACCAAAGCCTGCCAGCAGCCTGCCAGCAGCCTACTTACCAAAGGTTGGTGTCCATTACAATGTAGTAAAACACATATCCACTATCTTTCAATAGTTATCCATGTAACCTGAGCTTCATCTTATTCTTTCTTACTATTTGTATGGCGGATTCTCGGTCGCAATTTTTGGAAAATGCCAACATTTTGGAGACATCAATAGATGGTGAAGTCAAAGATAGGCTAGGGGTTTCCATCTGTGGCAAAGTTTTCCCTAAATCAATGCTTATGACAAATCCAGCTCCAGAACCAGCCATAGAGCCAGCTGGCTACTCTTATGAATGTGGTGTAGTTAAAGAAACCCCGCAAGAGATAACATTAGCTAGCTAGATGAGGATAGCAAGATAGCTAGCTAGTTAGCTAGATAAGGTTAGCATGCTAGCTAACTACACTGACAGCTACCAGTGCCCTATTTGTTGATGTTTATCAACTCCAAGTGGAAATTCCCACACCCAATTTGTGAATATGAATTAGTAGCCTTCGCTATTCTTCGGCGTTGGAACCTAAATATGCATTTCCTCTCTAGGACAGGAAATTATGCCGAAATAGTGGCGGCAACTTACTCTGGGGGGTCCTTTAACCCTTAACTAAACCATTCGAAATGAATGCCTTAACTTAATGTATTAACCCTATCAAAAACCTTAAGCCTTAATGAGCAACTTCAAAATGTGATGTTTGGAGAAACGGAACGATGCTGAACAGGAGCCGATCCCAGGGTGTTAAAAACACTTTGTAATGTGATGTTTTGAAAACATGGATAAACGTCAGAATCAATATTGGTAAAACTGTGAGATCTTGTTGACATGAAGAGCCGGCTGAGAAAGCAAGTTTCTTTCGTGTCTCTCTCTCTTTAAATATGACAGGCTGACAGAGTGGCCAAGCAGCAGGGTGTGTGTGTGTGTGTGTGTGTGTGTGTGTGTGTGTGTGTGTGTGTGTGTGTGTTGTGTGTGTGTGTGTGTGTGTGTGTGTGTGTGTGTGTGTGTGTGTGTGTGTGTGTTTGTGTGTGTGTGTGTGTGTGTGTGTGTTTGTGTGTGTGTGTGTGTGTGTGTGTTCGTGTTTGTGTGAGGCACATTCTACCTCACACACCCTTCTGCGTGGCAACTCTGTCAGCCTTTCATATTTAAAGAGCCATTAAAGGTGCTCCCAAGACCCTGGCTCACATTAATGATGTCACTGTGCACGGTGGCTCATATTAATGATGTAACAGCAGCCAAGAATGTATGTCTGAGTGTTTGTGTGAGTGCGTGCGTGCGTGTGTGTGTGTGTGTGTGTGTGTGTGTGTGTGTGTGTGTGTGTGTGTGTGTGTGTGTGTGTGTGTGTGTGTGTGCATGCGGAGGGGGGCAGTGCTTCATCTGTAACACGGCACGACCTTGATGCACAGCCCTGTGTGGATGGATGGGGGGATGGGGGAAGATGGAGAGAGTGAGGGAAGAGAGGAGGAGGGAGGAAGAGAGGCGTAGGGTCTCTCTGTAATCTTTGTCTCCAGTGTTTTTCCTCTCATACGCTTCCCTGTACCATGAGTTCACACAGTGCAGTATACACAGACAGGATTAGACCCCATAACAACATGGAACATGGCTCCAACCAGGATTACAGCTGGGGGAGAGGTGGGGTGTGGGGGAGATAGAGTGGAGCAGGGAGAGACAAGGGGTCTGCCCCAGAACTCTGTTCACTGCTGCACCTTGCACCGATATCGGTATAAATCAGATCAAATCAGATCCAATCTATATTTGTGTCAAAAGTAGTGAGTGGATGGGGTGAGGTAGGGAGCTCCATTCCATTTAGATGTTTAATGTTGTCAGAAACGGCACTGCTCTGACGAGCAGGAGAGGAGAGGAGGAGGAGGAGGAGGAGGAGGAGAAGGAAAGGGGGGAGGAAAAGAGAGGGGAGAGGTCAGGTTACCATGTGGCTGGAGAGGAAGGCTGTGTGTGTGTGTGTGGTGTGTGTGTGTGTGTGTGTGTGTGTGTGTGTGTGTGTGTGTGTGTGTGTGTGTGTGTGTGTGTGTGTGTGTGTGTGTTGCATTGCTGACTCCAGTGTTCTATGCCTCCCCAAGGTTGCAGTGTGTTTATAAGTGTGAGCTGAAAGGATTTAGAATGATTTTATACCCTGACATATGAGGACATGGTTAGAGAGGGGCTTTATGTGAATGGTTAAATAACTGGACATATTCTCTCTCTCTCTCTTTTAATTTTTTTTTTAACATTTCACCTTTATTTAACCAGGTAGGCTAGTTGAGAACAAGTTCTCATTTGCAACTGCGACCTGGCCAAGATAAAGCATAGCAATTCGACACATACAACAACACAGAGTTACACATGGAATAAACAAAACATACAGTCAATAATACAGTAGAAAAAAAGAAAACAAAAAGTCTATATACAATATACTACATACGATACTCTCTCTACATGACTGTAGGGAAACTCTGTGAGTGTGATGTTGTATCCACAGGCAGCGTTTTTGTGTTTGTCTGTGTCTTATTAATGAGGCTCCTCCCATCCAGATGAGTCTCTCTGTCACTGGGATTCAAACCCTTGACTGGTATTTACATCTGTAGTAGGCCAGGAGGAGCGTGTGTGTCTGTGTGTCTGTGTGTGTGTTTGTGTGTGTGTGTGTGGGTGAGTATTTTGTGAAGTCTGAGACTACCGACGTTCCCGACCCCCTCTTTGTCTTGAGACAAAGCAGTGCTTGTGGCAATATTCCTCTAGGTCACGCATGCACATGTGCACGCACTCACGCACACAGACACACACGTATACGAATACACACAGTCGTGCTGAGTGTGTGAATGAGGGCCTCTTAGATGCTGAGGGGACAGCTGTATCCGTACTGTGCCCGTGCTATGTGTGTGTGTCCATGTTGTGTGTGTGTGTGTCCGTGCTGCGTGTGTGTCCGTGCTGTGTGTGGTGTGCGGGTGACAGCTGTGTACACGCTGAGGGTCCTTCATTGTGATGAAAATGTTGGGCATGCATGTCTGAACCAGCTATTCACACATAACCCCCTCATCAGAACACCCTTCACAGATAAATGGTAAGGGTCTGTGTGCGTGCGTGAGTGTGAGCGTGCGTGCATGCTTGACGGGGAGTGTTAATACATTTGAACACTCAAGGGATATAATCTACATAAGTGACGGCTTCACAGAGCAGACACATTTTAAGGCAATTATCTCAACTGGCCTGTTTTAGTTAACACTCATTGGACCCCATTGTCCTCATGTAAACGCTGTGTGGAAAATGCACAGATCTTTGTAATGTTAAACGTAACCTTAAACACTCCCAAATTTGACGTTCGCAAAAACGTTGAAACGTTATGTCTGAGAAACATGGAGGAACGTAAACATCTGCATCTGATTCCTAAGGCTGCAACTTCGAATCCAGTGATAGAAAGTTTCTGGGATTAAAAGCCTTTGTTTTAATCCCAAACCTTAAAGTGGAACTGATAGCATTTTAGCAACATGAAATCTTTTTAAAAGATGTTCATATACTGTACACCCCCAGGAAGAATATTACACACCAAAAAACATATTCTTAGAATGTTTTGGAATTACGTATACTAAGGCATTTGTGAAAAATGTATACCAATATAGAGTGGGAAAGCGGCCTGGCGTTTGGACAATTAATTGACACTTCAATAAATAAAACCTAATAAAAACATATGTATAGATATATATACACTGCTCAAAAAAATAAAGGGAACACTTAAACAACACAATGTAACTCCAAGTCAATCACACTTCTGTGAAATCAAACTGTTCACTTAGGAAGCAACACTGATTGACAATAAATTTCACATGCTGTTGTGCAAATGGAATAGACAACAGGTGGAAATTATAGGCAATTAGCAAGACACCCCCAATAAAGGAGTGGTTCTGCAGGTGGTGACCACAGACCACTTCTCAATTCCTATACTTCCTGGCTGATGTTTTGGTCACTTTTGAATGCTGGCGGTGCTTTCACTCTAGTGGTAGCATGAGACGGAGTCTACAACCCACACAAGTGGCTCAGGTAGTGCAGCTCATCCAGGATGGCACATCAATGCGAGCTGTGGCAAGAAGGTTTGCTGTGTCTGTCAGCGTAGTGTCCAGAGCATGGAGGCGCTACCAGGAGACAGGCCAGTACATCAGGAGACGTGGAGGAGGCCGTAGGAGGGCAACAACCCAGCATCAGGACCGCTACCTCCGCCTTTGTGCAAGGAGGAGCAGGAGAAGCACTGCCAGAGCCCTGCAAAATGACCTCCAGCAGGCCACAAATGTGCATGTGTCTGCTCAAACGGTCAGAAACAGACTCCATGAGGGTGGTATGAGGGCCCGACGTCCACAGGTGGGGGTTGTGCTTACAGCCCAGGACGTTTGGCATTTGCCAGAGAACACCAAGATTGGCAAATTCGCCACTGGCGCCCTGTGCTCTTCACAGATGAAAGCAGGTTCACACTGAGCACATGTGACAGACGTGACAGAGTCTGGAGACGCCGTGGAGAACGTTCTGCTGCCTGCAACATCCTCCAGCATGACCGGTTTGGCGGTGGGTCAGTCATGGTGTGGGGTGGCATTTCTTTGGGGGGCCGCACAGCCCTCCATGTGCTCGCCAGAGGTAGCCTGACTGCCATTAGGTACCGAGATGAGATCCTCAGACCCCTTGTGAGACCATATGCTGGTGCGGTTGGTCCTGGGTTCCTCCTAATGCAAGACAATGCTAGACCTCATGTGGCTGGAGTGTGTCAGCAGTTCCTGCAAGAGGAAGGCAATGATGCTACGGACTGGCCCGCCCGTTCCCCAGACCTGAATCCAATTGAGCACATCTGGGACATCATGTCTCGCTCCATCCACCAACGCCACGTTGCACCACAGACTGTCCAGGAGTTGGCGGATGCTTTAGTCCAGGTCTGGGAGGAGATCCCTCAGGAGACC
The DNA here is from genome assembly GCF_965601325.2 of Salmo salar. Classification (NCBI taxonomy): domain Eukaryota; kingdom Metazoa; phylum Chordata; class Actinopteri; order Salmoniformes; family Salmonidae; genus Salmo; species Salmo salar. Next base: position 16,935,690 of record NC_138314.1, on the reverse strand, counting down.
ATCCGCCACCTCATCAGGAGCATGCCCAGGCGTTGTAGGGAGGTCATACAGGCACGTGGAGGCCACACACACTACTGAGCCTCATTTTGACTTGTTTTAAGGACATTACATCAAAGTTGGATCAGCCTGTAGTGTGGTTTTCCACTTTAATTTTGAGTGTGACTCCAAATCCAGACCTCCATGGGTTGATAAATTGGATTTCCATTGATTCTTTTTGTGTGATTTTGTTGTCAGCACATTCAACTATGTAAAGAAAAAAGTATTTAATAAGATTATTTATTTCATTCAGATCTAGGATGTGTTGTTTAAGTGTTCCCTTTATTTTTTTGAGCAGTATATATACATGTATATATACAAAAAATATATAATTATTTTTTTAGGGGGTAGATCAGTGAAATATTGCAGATAGATTGTAGCTAAAAACCTATTTCTCATCCAGGACTTGTGTCTATGCAAACCGGTGCACCATAGCCAATCAGAGCTACAGTAGGCCTTTATACAAACAAGCCATTTGCCATCATTCACTTTGAACTGGACTGTGTGTTTACAGACAGTTGCAACAGCGCAACGTTAGATCATTAGAACACATTCGCCAAAAGCCAAAAAATACACCTGAATGGATTTATGCAAATATGTAAACACCACAGGAGTCCTCTTACAATTTGGAAACATTACATTCCTACTGATCAAACATCCATGAAAAGGTAGGCTATCTCTCCTTCAGTTATAAACATCATCAACAGCAAGATCAACAACTAATGCTAGCCACAGCAAGATGAGCTATAATCTAACGAAACAACATTAGATAAACCCTGAAACTTCTCCAGCTAGTTGGCAGACAAAATTGCTCTGATAAACAATGGGGAATTGTAGCACAGTACTTCCAGACACAAATGAGAGAACACCTCAATCTGATAATTTGACTTACCCTAGCAGAGCTGGTTAGGCTGTTTTCCTTGTTATCTAGAATGTTCGTGACTAACTATGACCTTTTTTTGCCTAGGTTTACTGACACCAGTCATATTCATCGGGTGTTGCGCGTTTGTAAATTCATCAGTTATTCTGCACTCAGAATTTGCAAACGCAAGTGATATGCTAACTGGGTAACAGTCGTTCGAGTTCAGCATAGCTAGCTACATAAATAGATATGCTAGCCTATTAGCCACGTTATGACTGACTTGTGATCATTGCCCTTGCTAGTTTGATTTTATTGACATTCCCAGCTTTTGTACATTCGTCAGTTTTTGTCCAGAATATTGAGTCATTGAATCTGAAACAGTGCATCCAGAATGGAGGCAGCAAACGATGTACCAGGCCAGCTGTGATGTACAACCTGATAGCAATATTTTTGGACTACCAAAAAATGTATTGGTGAATTAACTACATCCATCTAATCTGCCAACAATGCCTTAGTGTACGTCATGGAATGTTGAGTCAAATATAACCTGTTTTTAAAACATTTTATGAAGTTGGTTTTGTAGCATAAACTGGGAATTTTATCTTTTTGACTGATATTATGATTGTCTGTTGGTTGCATATCTGCAAAGCAGTTAAAACGCTGACAGTTCGACTTTAACCCTCACCTTATCCAAGATTTCGGAGTTAATGTCTAAACTTAACCTTAAACATTTGGAGTTAATGCCTAACTTAACCTTAAACACTGCGAAATTTGACGTTTGCAACAACTTCAAAATTTGACATTTGAAAAACATGGATGAACGTCTAATTCGGACGTGAGATTGTGAGAGCTAGTTGAAATGTGCAGATGCACCTTGTTCAGTGAGTGGTTTTAACGATAGGAACATTTGCTTATTGTTTTTGAGCTCAACACACAAACCAGCGCCAAAAATATCAGTGCAAATAGATTTTGACAAACAGCGATGTGTACACTCACTGTTTCATTCACACACTCTGTCAGTGTTGCACACACACACACACACACACACACACACACACACACACACACACACACACACACACACACACACACACACACACACACACACACACACACACACACACACACACACACACAGTGATTATACACTATGGCTGCAGTAGGAAGCTGTTGGTTCTGGTGGGTTATCTCTAGTCCCAGATGGGTTCTCAGTCTACCAACCTTCCTGAACAGATACCTGAGAAGACCTGTGCTCCCCCTGACTCTACCATCCCTGCCTGACTTTAACATCCCTGGCTGGCTCTATCTCGCCTCTCCCCCATGGGAACTACAGTGGCAAGAAAAAGTATGTGACCCTTTGAAATGATCTAAGTCACAACAACAGACAAACACAGTCTGCTTAAACTAATAACACACAAATTATTGTATTTTTCTTGTCTATATTGAATACATAATTTAAACATTCACAGTGTAGGTTGGAAAAAGTATGTGAACCCCTAGGCTAATAACCTCCAAAAGCTAACTGGAGTCAGGAGTCAGCTAACCTGGAGTACAAACATTGAGATGAGATTGGAGATGTTGGTTAGAGCTGCCCTGCCCTTTGCCCATTCTTCAAGGCAAAACTGTTCCAGCTCCTTCATGTTGGATGGGTTCTGTTGGTGTACAGCAATCTTTAAGTCATACCACAGATTCTCAATTGGATTGAGGTCTGGGCATTGACTAGGCCATTCCAAGACATTTAAATGTGCCCCCTTAAACCACTCAAGTGTTGCTTTAGCAGTATGCCTGGGGTCATTGTCCTGCTGGAAGGTGAACCTCCGTCCCAGTCTCAAATCAGGTTTCCCTCAAGTATTTCCTTGTATTTAGCGCCATCCATCATTCCTTCAATTCTGATCAGTTTCCCAGTCCCTGCCAATGAAAAACATCCCCACAGCATGATGCTGCCACCGCCATGCTTCACTGTGGAGATGGTGTTCTCGGGGTGATGAGAGGTGTTGGGTTTGTGTCAGACATAGCGTTTTCCTTGATGGCCAAAAAGCTCAATTTTAATCTCATCTGACCAGAGTACCTTCTTCCATATGTTTGGGGAGTCTCCCACATGCCTTTTGGTTAACACAAAACATGTTTGCTTATTTTTTTCTGGACACTCTTCCGTAAAGCCCAGCTCTGTGGAGTGTACTGCTTAAGGTGGTCCTATGGACAGATACTCCAATCTCCGCTGTGGAGCTTTGCAACTCCTTCAGGGTTATCTTTGGTCTCTTTGTTGCCTCTCTGATTAATGCCCTCCTTGCCTGGTCCGTGAGTTTTGGTGGGCGGCCATCTCTTGGCAGGTTTGTTGTGGTGCCATATTCTTTCCATTTTTTAATAGTGGATTTAATGGTGCTCCGTTGGATGTTCAATGTTTCAGATATTTTTTTATAACCCAACCCTGATCTGTACTTCTCCACAACTTTGTCCCTGACCTGTTTGGAGAGCTCCTTGGTCTTCATGGTGCCGCTAGCTTGGAGGTGTCCCTTGCTTAGTGGTGTTGCAGACTCTGGGGTCTTTCAGAACAGGTGTATATGTACTGAGATCATGTGACACTTAGATTGCACACATGTGGACTTTATTTAACTAATTATGTGACTTCTGAAGGTAATTGGTTGCACCAGATCTTATTTAGGGGCTTCATAGCAAAGGGGGTGAATACATACGCACGCACACACCACTTTTCTTTTCTTTTTTCTCTTCTTTTTTTAATCATGTAATGTGGACTATTGTGTGTCAGGGGGCTAGGGTCAGTTTATTATATCTGGAGTATTTCTCCTGTCTTATCCGGTGTCCTGTGTGAATTTAAGTATGCTCTCTTTAATTCTCTCTTTCTTTCTCTCTCTCTGAGGACTTGAGCCCAAGGACCATGCCTCAGGACTACCTGGCCTGATGACTCCTTGCTGTCCCCAATCCACCTGGCCATGCTGCTGCTCCAGTTTCAACTGTTCTGTCTGCGGCTATGGAATCCTGACCTGTTCACTGGACGTGCTACCTGTCCCAGACCTGCTGTTTTCAACTCTCTAGAGACAGTAGGAGCGGTAGAGATACTCTGAATGATCGGCTATGAAAAGCCAACTGACATTTACTCCTGAGGTGCTGACGTGTTGCACCCTCGACAACCACTGTGATTATTATTATTTGACCCTGCTGGTCATCTATGAACATTTGAACATCTTGGCCATGTTCTGTTATAATCTCCACCCGTCACAGCCAGAAGAGGACTGGCCACCCCTCGTAGCCTGGTTCCTCTCTAGGTTTCTTCCTAGGTTCTGGCCTTTCTAGGGAGTTTTTCCTAGCCACCGTGCTTCTACACCTGCATTGCTTGCTGTTTGGGGTTTTAGGCTGGGTTTCTGTACAGCACTTTGAGATATCAGCTGATGTAAGAAGGGCTTTATAAATAAATTTGATTTGATTTGATTTGGTTAATCCTCAAGACGCGGGTGGACAAACAAAACCCCACAAATTCTGACAAACTCCAAGCATTGATTATGCAAGAATGGGCTGCCATCAGTCAGGATGCGGCCCAGAAGTTAATTGACAGCATGCCAGGGCGGATTGCAGAGGTCTTGAAAAAGAAGGGTCAACACTGCAAATATTGACTCTTTGCATCAACTTCATGTAATTGCGAATAAAAGCCTTTGACACTTATGAAATGCTTGTGATTATACTTCAGTATTCCATAGTAACATCTGACAAAAATATCTAAAGACACTGAAGCAGCAAACTTTCACGCAATTAATATTTGTGTCATTCTCAAAACCTTTGGCCACGACTGTATGTACTGACATGTACTGTACAGTTGAAGTCGGAAGTTTACATACACCTTAGCCAAATACATTTACACTCAGTTTTTCACAATTCCTGACATTTGATCCTAGTAAAAATTCCCTGTCTTAGGTCAGTTAGGATCACCAATTTATTTTACGAATGTGAAATGTCAGAATAATAGTAGAGAGAATGATTTATTTCAGCTTTTATTTATTTTATCACATTCCCAGTGGGTCAGAAGTTTACATACACTCAATTAGTATTTGGTAGCATTGCCTTTAAATTGTTTAACTTGGGTCAAACATTTCAGGTAGCCTTCCACAAGCTTCCCACAATAAGTTGAGTGAATTTTGGCCCATTCCTCCTGACAGAGCTGGTGTATCTGAGTCAGGTTTGTAGGCTTCCTTGCTCGCACACGCTTTTTCAGTTCTGCCCACACATTTTCTATAGGATTGAGGTCAGGGCTTTTTTGATGGCCACTCCAATACCTTGACTTTGTTGTCCTTAAGCCATTTTGCCACAACTTTGGAAGTATGCTTGGGGTCATTGTCCATTTGGAAGACCCATTTGCGACCAAGCTTTAACTTCCTGACTGATGTCTTGAGATGTTGCTTCAATATATCCATATAATTTTCCTTCCTCGTGATGGCATCTATTTTGTGAAGTTCACCAGTCCCTCCTGCAGCAAAGCACCCCCACAACATGATGCTGCCACCCCCGTGCTTCATGGTTGGGATGGTGTTCTTCTGCTTGCAGGCCTCCCCCTTTTTCCTCCAAATATAACAATGATCATTATGGCCAAACTGTTCTATTTTTGTTTCATCAGACCAGAGGACATTTCTCCAAAAAGTACAATCTTTGTCCCCATGTGCAGTTGCAAACAGTCGTCTGGCTTTTTTATGGCGGTTTTGGAGCAGTGGCTTCTTCCTTGCTGAGTGGCCTTTCAGGTTATGTCGATATAGGACTCGTTTTACTGTGGATATAGATACTTTTG
>NC_138314.1:16790000-16925000 GCF_965601325.2 Salmo salar | reverse complement strand
CTTGAGTAAAAGTAAAGATACCTTAAATAGAAAATGACTCAAGTAAAGGTGAAAGTCACCCAGTAAAACCCTACTTGAGTAAAGTATTTGGTTTTAAATATATTTAAGTATCAAAAGTAAATGTAAAAGTATGAATAATAAAAAAAATCCTTATATTATTAAGAAAACGAGATGGCACATTTTTCTTGTTTTTTAAATTTACGGATAGCCACTCCAACACTCAGACATCATTCACAAACAAAGCATTTGTGTTTAGTGAGTCTGCCAGATCAGAGGCAGTGGGGATGACCAGGGATGTGTTTGAATTGGACCATTTTCTTTCCTGCTAAGCATTCAAAATGTAACGAGTAATATTGGGTGTCAGGGAAAATGTATGGAGTAAAAAGTACATTATTTTCTTTAGGAATGTATTGATGTAAAAGTAAACCTTGTAAAAAATATAAATAGTAAAATAAATTACAGATACCCCAAAAAACGACTTAAGTAGTACTTTAAGGTATTTTTACTTTGTACTTAAGTACACCACTCAATATTTGATCACAGTATTATTTAGCATTGACATAAAACAGCCAGACAGTAATATGATGAAGGCCCACTGATATGAAGGAAATGGGTTTTGTCCCATTGTTTCTGTAGTGATTGTGTGTGTGTGCGTGTGTGTGTATGTGTTGTGTGTGTGTGTGATGAGTGCTGTCTGGGGCAGTGACCTCTGCCCCAGTGTTCCTTTAGATCAAGCTCAACTCAGAACATCTATCTTCCTCCTGCAGGACCCTCTCCTGTCTAAACACAGATCTGAAGTTTGACAGAGAGAGAGAGAGAGAGAGTGAAAGAGAGAGAGAGAACTGTCGTTTTCATGTTTCTCTTTCTCTCGAACGGGTGACTTCAACTGTCACAGAAACCCTGAAGAAAGAGCATCAAACAAATGAAGCTCCCGAGTGGAGCTGAAGGATGGGACTGAAAACAAAACAAAGGATGACTATGTATATACTGTGCCCGTAAAATGTGTTTATTATGTATAAGCTGGAAGTAGAAGCCTAAGTATTGTTGTCCATTACTTTACTTCAATTAGGGGAGGGGTGGCAGTGTTAAGGGAAAATAATACATGGAAATACATGTAAAAATATATATGATATATATATTTACAAAAGATGTATATGGAGGATTGGAAATAATGCAGACAATTACATTGATGGAAGCCACAACCTATCTGCAATATTAAATCTGATCTACCACCACCACCAAAACAAAAGGAAGGAAGCTCCTCTTTCTATCTCTCCACAAGAAACCTTTCTCTCTCTCTCTCTCTCTCTCTCCTGTTTATCTCTCTGTCCCGTATATGTTATAGTTTGGGTGTTTGTGGATCAGGGGTGTGTGTGGATCAGGCATGTGTGTGGATCAGGGGTGTGTGTGAGTGGATGCACACACTTAGACAAAGACAATAAGTCAGGCAAGTTTTTCACAGTGGAGTGGTTGAGAGAGCTCAATGCGGGGTGCACACACACACACACACACACACACACACACACACACACACACACACACACACACACCACACACACACACACACACACACACACACACACACACACACACACACACACACACACTGTCACAGATGCACACACACGGTCCCAGCTGCAATCTGAGTGGAGTATCATTGAACAGCATATATTGGTCTTCCTGGGTGTCTCAGCTCATGCCTCTGTGTGTCTGTATGCTAGGAAGCTAAACACTGTACACTCACACAGCTGTGGTCACCTACTGACAGTTACTATGTTGTGTGTGTGATAGACAGGATGAGCTGTACACAGGTGCATGGCTGGAGGGGGAATGGAGAAATGGGGGAGAGGAAAAGGGAAGAGAGCGAGAGAGAGAGAGGAGGGTTACCATTTCGGGGCCTAGGTTTGTGTTTGGGTGTGAGGGGTCGTAAAATCATAGGAGAGCAGAACGCTGAGCTACACACACACACACACACACACACACACACACACACACACACACACACACACCAACTGAATTCTACATAAACTTACCACCTGCACCTGCTTCTCGACACCACATCACCACACAACTCACCCTCACGCCAATATCCCCTTCTTCATCACCAGTGCACCAGTTCACAAGATTATCCTCTGACCTGTTTTCCTGTTCCCTCTCATGCTGTTGCCCCTGTAGTCTGGGACGTAGGTGTGAACATTCGCCAGGCTCTGGAGAGGGAACCCGCTCCCACTACCTGTCCTCCTGAGCACATCTACATTCCCACAGGGATAAGGGAGCGCCTGGGCACACACAGCTGTCGTCGTTGGACATTCTGGGATCACCCGTACTATACAATCACTCTCCGAGAAGTATTGGTGGCCCACCTTGGCGCCGGATGTTACTCGTTAAGTCAACTCCTGTTCTGTGTGTGCTCAAACTAACTCCCCCTGGCACGCTCCAGCAGGGAAACTCCTTCCCCTTCCCGTGCCTCAGCGTCCCTGGTCTCATCTGTCCATTGACTTTGTTACCGATCTCCCCTCCTCTGAAGGTTTCACCACCATTCTGGTGGTTTTGGATAGATTTTCTAAATCCTGTCATTTTATTCTTCTCTCTGGTCTCCCTACTGCTCTCCAGGTCGCTGAGGCACTATTCCAGCAGGTCTTCTGACATTATGGCCTTCCGGAGGACATTATCTCCGACCATGGGCCCCAATTCACATCACGGGTATGGAGAGCCTTTATGGAGAAGCTTGGGGTCACAGTCAGCCTCACTTCCGGGTATAGGCCTCAGTCCAATGGGCAGGTGGAGAGGATGAACCAGGAGCTGGGGAGGTTCCTGAGGAGTCAATGCCAGGACCGGCAGGGAGAGTGGGCCCGATTCCTTCCATGGGCGGAGTACGCCCAGAATTCGTTACGTCACTCCTCCACCGGGATGACTCCCTTCCAGTGTGTTCTGGGTTTCGAGCCGGCTCTGGCTCCATGGATCTCGGGCCAGACCGATGCTCCTGCGGTTGATGAGTGGTTCAGGTGCGCAGAAGAAGTGTGGAGCGAGGCTCACGTCAGACTTCAGAGCGCAGTCCACCGTCAGAAGGTGCAGGCAGACCGCCACCACAGTGAGACTCCATCCTGGGGATTGCATCTGGCTATCTACCAGGAACCTCCCACTCCGCCTGCCCTGCAAGAAGCTGAGCCCCCGGTTTGTGGGGCTGTTCAAGATTCTCCAAAGTGTCAATGAGGTGACTTATAGGTTACAGCTTCCCAGTGATTACCGTATCTCACCTTCTTTTCATGTCTCCCTTCTCAGGCCGGTGGTTCCTGGTCTCCTGGCTGATGCTGTCCATCACGACACCCCTCCGCCCCCCCTGGACGTCGAGGGAGGTCCTGCCTATGCCGTCATATCCCATCGTGGAGGTCGGCTCCAGTACCTGGTGCCCTGGGAGGGGTACGGCCCAGAGGAGCAGTGTTGGGTTCCGGTGGAGGACATTCTGGATCCTAACATCATCCGTGATTTACATCTTCGCCGCAAGGACCGACCCGATCCTCGTCCTTGGGGCCATCCCTCTGGCCGGCGTCGTCTTGCGGTTGGAGCCGCGCGTCGGGGGGTGGGGGTGGGGGGTACTGCCACGTCTACTCCCGCCCCTCCCCTCCGGCGTTCGACGTCGCCGGTTTATTAGCCACTGGTCCTGGGAATCATCATTACGCACACCTCCCAGCGTCACCTCCCAGCGACTCCCAGCATCTATGTTACAGGATTAAACAACTAAAAAAATCCTCGGTAGACAATACCCCATAATGACAGAGCAAAAACAGATGTAATTTTTTTTTTCAAATGTATTAAAAATAAAAAACAGAAATAACTTATTTACAGTTATTCAGACCCTTTGCTATGAGGCTCGAAACTTAGCTCAGGTACATCCTGTTTCAATTGATCATCCTTGAGATGTTCTACAACTTGATTGCAGTCCACATGTGGTAAATTCAAATGATTGGACATGAGTTGGAAAGGCACACACCTTTCTATATAAGGTCCCACAGTTGACAGTGCAAAAACCAAGCCATGAGGTCAAAGGATTTAAATTTTTTATTTAACCTTTATTTAACTATGAAAGTCAGTTAAGAACAAATTCTTATTTACAATGACGGCCTACCCCGGCCAAACCCGAACGACGCTGGGCCAATTGTGTGCCGCCCTATGGGACTCCCAATAAAGGCCGGATGTGATGCAGCCTGGATTCAAGCGAGGTACTGCAGTGACGCCTCTTGCGCTGAGAGTATCTTAGACCACTGCACCACTCAGGAGCCCTGGGGAAAGGTACCATCATACCACCATTCTTAGAGCTGGCCGCCCGGCCAAACTGAGAAATCGGGGGAAAGGGTCTTGGTCAGGGAGGTAACCAAGAACCCGATGGTCACTTTGACAAAGCTCTAGAGTTCCTCTGTAGAGATGGGAGAACCTTCCAGAAGGACAACCAGCACTTCACCAATCAGGCCTTTATGGTAGAGTGGCCAGACAGAAGCCACTCCTCAGTAAAAGCCACATGACAGCACGCTTGGAGTTTGCCAAAAGGCACCGAAAGACTCTTAGACCATGACAAACAAGATTATCTGGTCTGATGAAACCAAGATTGAACTCTTTGGCCTGAATGCCAAGCGTCACGTCTCGAGGGAACCTGGCACCATCCCTATGGTGAAGCATGGTGGTGGCAGCATCATGCTGTGGTGATGTTTTTCAGCGAGAGGGACTGGGAGACTAGTCAGGATCGAGGAGCAAAGTACAGAGAGCTCCTTGATGAAAACCTGCTCCAGAGCGCTCAAGACCTCAGGACAACGACCCTAAGCACACAGCCAAGACAATGCAGGAGTGGCTTCAGGACAAGTCTCTGAATGTCCTTGAGTGGCCCAGCCAGAGCCCGGATTTGAACCTGATTGAACATCTCTGGAGAGACTGGAAAATAGTTGTGCAGCAACGTTCCCCATCCAACCTGACAGAGCTTGAGAGGATCTGCAGAGAAGAATGGGAGAAACTCCCCAAATACAGGTGTGCCAAGCTTGTAGCGTCATACCCAAGAAGACTCAAGGCTGTAATCGCTGCCAAAGGGTAAAGGGTCTGAATACTTATGTAAATGTGATATTTCAGTTTTTATGTTTATTAAATTAGCAAAAAATTCAAAAAAACTGTTTTTGCTTTGTGATTATGGGATATTGTGTTTAGATTGATGAGGAAAAAAAGCTAATTTAATACATTTTAAAATAAGGCTGTAACCTAACTTGAAAAAGTCTAGGGGTCTGAATACTTTCCGAAGGGACTGTATATGGCTACAGGGTGTTATGTGATTAAGAGAGAGAGTGAAGCTGTGAAATATGAATGTTCTCATTAGCACAGTTCCACTGAGAGTTTGTTAAGGTTTCAGGCCAAACGAGCATTTAATGTGTGACATGATTTAATGAGATGATCATTCTACACTCTGTCTCGCTTTCTCGCTGAGCTTTTTTCCCCCAGTCCCAATTCTCTGGTCTTTCTCCTGAAGAGTACATTTGTGTACTTATTTGAAGGCTTTTGGGTGGTATAAGTATGGGCAGAGGAGTTTCCACCCTATATTCTTAAACTGGCAGGCCTTTGATGTTGGTTTGACTCTTTGGTCCGCTGCAGAGATAGACAACATTACAGTTATTACAAACAGACTATCAGGGACATGTGGTGATCTTGTTGACTGAGATTGTATGACTGGTATTGTTTAATGTTTTTTTATGATTGATAGATAGAAATGAATAGAAAGCCTATTGGTCTTATGACCCTATTGCCACATGATTCCCTCGCTGTGTGTCTGTGTGTCAGTGTGGCAGCATTGATGTGAATTGACACATTGATTAAAAATATATCTGTCTGAATTATTCAGCATGTTATTTTAGTGTCAGCATGTGTGTGCGTGCGTGTGTGTGTGTATGTGCGTGCGTGCGTGAGTGAGTGTGTGTGTGTTTAGGTGTGTGTGGGTGTGTGTAAGTGTGTATTTGGAGGTCAAGGGATTCACTGAAGTCTGGTTGTCACAGAAATCTGCTTGAATAATAATGACTCCACAGCTGAGTCCCTCTGAGGGAGAGAACGGGAGAAACAGAGGCAGAGAGATAGAGGGAGTTAGAGAGGGGGGGAGTGAGATACACACAGAAACATTCACATTGGAGCGATGATAACGTATACTGTAATGCATGTCTTTTAATGAGTAGCTCAACCTGACTGTCTGTCTGTCTGTAGCCGATGGGAAACACAACTTTCCATGTCTGACTAAAGCATCTCACTGAGACCAGGCTGTTTGTGTATGTGTTTGGTGTCCAGGGAGCAGTACAGTAGAGTCAGGAAGAACAGCTGTGGGGAGATCTGGGAACTGAGACATGGTTTTTCCACACACACACACACACACACACACACACACACACACACACACACACACACACACACACACACACACACACACTTTAGTGTGTATTTCACATTATTTCATCAGCAGCAGTGCTGAGGATGTTTTCTTCACTAATGCGACACAAAGAAAATTTGCTTCTCAGCGAAAGAGAGAGAGAGAGAGAGAGAGAGTGGGGGGGACTCATTAAAGAGACAATAGAGTTGGGGGGAATTCGATTTTTTTGCAAAACATGTTTCATATGCAGGATCCGCATCAGACATCAACAATGGAACTGTGATGCTGTGAAGGTGTGTGACAAGGGGTCTAACAATAAGAGTTGTGGTGTAATATTCTCCTCAGAACTAGTCTCCATAACAAAGCTGTTTGGATCCCAGTGGGACTCCAACACCCACGATGCCTCAGTCTGTCTCACCTGTCAGAAGATAAAAGACATAGTACACTTGCGGCATGCTATAACACACTGCTCTTCTGTGGGGGGGACACACACTGGAGCTACAGTATGCTGTGTGTTGATTTACACTGTTTTCATCATCTTACCCTATACACTTCCTAATTATTAGTTTACACCCCTTCAGTTCCTCAGGCGTGGACTCCACAAGGTGTCCAAAGTGTCCCACAGGGACGCTGGCCCATGTTGACTCCAATGCTTCCCACAGTTGTGTCAAGTTGGCTGGACGTCCTTTGGGTGGTGGACCATTCTTGATACACATGGGAAACTATCAGTGGCGACCCGTCATTCAGGGCAGGTGGAGCAAATATATTTTTGGAGGGACTTGCCTATTTTGCATGTTATTTTGACATTAATACATGTCACATATCAGTTTGCAAACAGGGTAAAAAAAATATAACATTGAGTTAATAAAGCTGCATACAAACATGGTCTCTTTATTGTTTTCTTGAGTAAGGCTCCAAAATGCAGGGGTTTCAGCCTAGCTCAGTGCTTTCTATTGTGGTGGGGCAAGCCAGCAGAAAATACGGAGTGCTGCGCCATGATTGGCTGAGTGTTCTGTCACTCATTTGGACACCATGCCACCACCAAGTCTAAGGGTAGAGCTAGAAAATTCTAGCCCCTTGGGTGCTGCCGTAGAGTTACATTAGGAAGTGCCCATCCAAGAAGGCTCAAGGTCATTGGCCACAGATAAAATGACGTCAAATCACGTTATATGTACAGTAGCTTTGATTGGACTGATCATGTCAACATCATACTTTCAATTTTTTAGCTAGCAGTCATCATCATGAATCAAGTCGACAATCTACTAGCAAATCCTTTTTAATCCTTGTCACATAAATTATAGATAAAATGTATCAGTGCTCATAGGCCATTGGACATAAACATAACACAACAAGTTGGAAATCGCAAATTCAACAATGAGTGGTTTGGAACGAATCAGTGACAGTGGCTAACTACAAGCATTGCAAAGCAATCACTAGCCTGCTATTCAGTGGAGTGGCTGTATGGTCCCAAATCTGGGATGAAGTGGCTAATTTCCAAGTTTAAAATGATAAACATTCAACATTGGCCATGCTGTCAATGAAGCATGATTATGATTTGTGCCACGCTCAAAACAACTGTTAACTCAGAACTGTGAAAATGTGACTTCAGTGAGTTCAAGACAACTGGGAAGTCGGGAATAAATGAGCTCGGACTGGGAAAATATGTTTTGAACGGTCATCCAACTCGGAATTCTAAATCCGGCCTCTTTCTAGAGCTACGACCTGAAGAGCAATGACATCATCATGATTTGACCTTATTTTTTCGGAGTTCCTAGTTGTTTTGAAAGCACCATAAATCCAGAGAATGCCAGACTTTGATGACAAAATTTTCCCATGAAGGCCCGCCTCGCCACCTTCAAAAAATGTATTGTATGGTGCTACATAAATGATGCAATATGCCAGGGAGATATGTATACTGTAGATAAGAAAGTAATACTACGTGTATGTTGTGTAGTAAGATGTTAGTAGTCCATTTGTCTCACCCTAATAATTTGCTATATTTACCCCTCTTAATTTCGCCTATTGTTCTGACTTGGTGGTGCACAGCCTGTAACCTGTTTTCGAGAAATGTAATCATCGGATATTGTAAGAGCTTTCATTGTCTGCTTATATTCCCCCTTTATTTATCCTACGGTTCTGACTTGATGTACAGGGAGAATACTGTAAGAATGGCCCATGTTCTGAATTCTGTTGCTGTACATTTCAAAAGTACTAAACAAATAGTTATATTGACTACATCCGTCCTAGCTCGCTCATTAATGTCTTAATGGAAATTACGGATTGCCTCTTATCTGCTTGACATCCCCTTATGCCATAGTTTGTACATCTCATTTGTCATTAGAAACCACATTTGTTTAAGCAAGTCAGCCATATCAGCTATGTTTTTTTAAAGGCAGGTTATAAATAACAAATGAGGCTGAATGAACTGTTTCGCTGCCAGACAAGGCTCCGCTGATAGCCAGTTATAGCAGTGGTAAGATGTTGGGACTGCTGTGGGGACAGCTTTATGTAGGCCGTAACTGTTTGTGGGCACCGTTTGTCACGTTATAGTGCAATTAATGTATTGTTTAGTGTTGTGTTGTGTATTTGCTTTGCTGGCATGCATCCCACTCCCCCCCCCCCCCCCCCCCCCCCCCACCACCAAGATTTACATGCTAAAATCGCCACTGGAAACTATTGAGCGTTTAAAACCCAGCAGCATTGCAGTTCTTGACACAAACCGGTGTGTCTGACACCTACTACCATACCCCATTCAAAGGCACTTAAATATTTTGTCTTGCCCATTCACCCTCTGAATGGCACACATACACAATCCATGTCTCAATTGTCTCATGGCAACAACAACAAATAATCTCCTCCCCTTCATCTACACTGATTGAAGTGGAGTTAACAAGTGACATCAATAAGGAATCATAGCTTTCACCTGGATTCACCAGATCAATCTATGTCATGGAATGTTTTGTACACTCAGTGTATGTTAATGAATTCCCCTGGGACTCGACTTTCTCCTCTCCTCTCAATGCTTCCCTTCTCATGATTGATTTCTCATTCAGATGGGATGTGTGGACTGCTATTATCCCCCTCTCTGTGTGTTGTCTATGTCCCCATCTCATAGCTGAGAATATGAGTGTATACACCCATTCTGTCTATCTGTACTATGGAGTTCTGTCTGAGCTAGATCCAGTCTGTTTGTTTGTTTTCTATTAGATATGCTTTGTTAAACATACACACATCATAGCTCAGATTCCAATTATAACGCATAATGACACGTAATTACACTGATTTTAAAAGATTTAACATCCACATGAGATAAAAAATGTACGTAATCCAATGTGTAATATTCATAAGTGATATTCTAGCAATAGAAGCTGTCTATCTTTGTGTCTGCAGACTGTAGTGCTATTGGTTGGAGACTGGCATACAGTACTCAGATCTGTTGCCTATTGTGAAGACCCACACACACACACGCACACACACACACGCTGTGGGTAATGAAATGCTTCACAGCTCGTTTGGCTTCTGCTCTTCAAAAAAGCTGCACGGCACTGAGTCTAAAACACAACTATTAGATCTCTAATGACTCTGCTGCCTACTCCCTATGGAACTACACACACATACCCACGCATACACACACACACACACACACACACACACACACACACACACACACACACACACACACACACACACATACACACACACACACACACACACACACACACACACACACACACACACACACACACACACACACACACACACACATACACCCCCCCCTGTTAAGTCTCTGCATTATACATTCCACCCATCTGCCACTCAGAGCTTTCTATCCCATAGGGGGGCAGAGGAGGAGAGGGAGAAGAGAGGGGCTCCCTTCATCTGTTTTTAACAGCTGGAAAAAGGAGGGAAGGGTTAGCATGATCCTACAGATGTAGGATCTTAATTTGAGCCAGTTTGTTACAGTTGGAAAATAGTCCTGCAGCAACAGGAAATGGGAATTGTTAAGTGGATTATAATTAATGGACGTTTTTGTAGGGGATGATACATTTTTCATTAGGGCAAATCAAGTCTAAAATTTCAAAGAGTGAATTACAAACTTTAGAAGCCTTTGCAGGAAATTATCATCAACAAAAGAGTGATCAAATTAAGATACTACATCTGTATTTAGAACTCTCTTTCTCCCCCAAACCCAGTCTCTTTCCCTCCCTCTCTAGTCCCCCTCTCTCCTCCTTTCTCAGCCCTCTTTCTCTCAACGGCCTCTCCTCCTCTCTCTCAACCCCATATCCCCCCACTCTCTCTCTACCCCCAATCCACCCCTCTCTCTCACTCTCCATCTCTCCCCCTCTCTTCCTCTGTATATCTGTCAGGAGCCTGGCTGGTGGAATGTGAGGCCTTCACCTGTGTTTGGGCCTCATTAACAAACACCCAGAGAAATACAGTATGTGTCTGCTCTATGAGTGATTTATACACACACATACCGCCATCTCTTTCTCTCTCTCTAGCTCTCTCTCGCACTCTCTCTCTCTCTCTCTCTTCTCTCCCTCTGTCTCTCTCTCTAGCGCTCTCTCTCCCTCCCTCTCTTTCTCTCTCTCTCTCTCTCTCTCTCTCTCTCTCTCTCTCTCTCTGTTCTTCTCTGCTCATATTCCTACATTACACATATACCTGCTTTGTCTGTCTGTATGTATGTCTGTGTTCCGTTCTCTGGGGGATCAGGAAGCTGCCTGGAGACCAGACCATCTGCAGCCTGGAGCTTCACTATACCTCTGATCTGATCCCTCCATCTGGGAGAGAGCGAGAGGGAGGAGAGGGAGACGTCTGTGAATGAGCCTGTCTCATTGTCTCAGAACCATGATGACTGTCATGAGATGCTGTGTTGCATCCTTGCAAGAATCAACTCAACCCACATCTCCACCATGTGTGTTGCCTAACCTACACCTGTGTAACAACCCTGCCTCTGACTTTCTTTCTATAAGTGTGCAACAAGCTCTCACTTCAGAATCTGACATTTGTCCAAAAACGTCAAATTTAGAAGGTTAAGTTTAGCATTAATTCCAAATGTTTAAGGTAAGGGTTAAGGTTTGGGATAGGGTTAAACCAAAAACAACGCAACTGTTACGTTTAGGAATGAATTCCAAATGGTTAAGGTAAGTAAGGGTTAAAGGGATACTTCAGGATTTTGTCAATGAAGCCCTTTATCTACTTCCAGGCGGCAGGTAGCCTAAGAGTTAGAGCGTTGGGACATTAACTTGAAGGTTGATTGTTTGAATCATGAGCCAGCAAGGCAGTTAACCCCCACAATAACTGGGGCTGATACATCTGATGTCGATTAAGGCAGCCCCCAGCACCTCTGTGATTCACTCACCATTGCCCCTAGAGGCTGGTTTTGAAATCATCTCCCGATGTCCTGGGTACCTGGACGGACGTCCAATTTTGCCTTGGATCTTGAGCAACTTGGCTGGTGTATGTATACAGTGGGGTCCGAAATGATTGACACCCTTGATAAAGATGAGGAATAATTACTGTTTAAAGTAAATAATTCAAATACTGAGCTATACTGAACAAAAATATAAATGCAACATGCAACAATTTCAAAGATTTTGCTGAGTTACAGTTCATATAAGGATGTCAGTCAATTGAAATCAATTCATTAGGCCCTAATCTATGGATTTCACGACTGGGCAGGGGCGCAGCCATGGATGGCCGAGCCACTGGGGAGTCAGGCCCAGCCAATCAGAATGAGTTTTTGTTCAGTGTATATTGTATACTAAAAAAATTGGGAAATTATATAATTTTATACTAATACAATCGCTCAGAGAAAGATTTTGTTAGCAAGTAATACTTTTTTCTCTCAAAAAGGTAGGGTTCAAAATGATTGACACCCCTTTTTTCAATACCTTTCAATACCTCACCTTGCAAGGATAACGGCACTGAGCCTTTTTCTAAAATGTTTTGAGTTGTAGAACATATTGGTAGGTGTCTTAGACCATTCCTCCATACAGAATCCTTCCAGATCCTTGATATCCTTTATCTGTACTTATGGACTGTCCTCTTCAATTCATGGATGTGTGTGTGTGTGTGTGTGTGTGTGTGTGTGTGTGTGTGTGTGTGTGTGTGTGTGTGTGTGTGTGTGTGTGTGTGTGTGTGTGTGTGTGGGTGTGGGTGTGTGTGGGTGTGTGTGTGAGAGAGAGAGAGACACAGCTTCCCTGACAAACAGACACACAAACATTCATCCAATCCGACCACTAACTGCATGATCCTCCTCTGCCTTATTACATTCCTCAGCTGTTCCACTCAGTGTGTGAGTATGGTCTGGATTAGGACACAAGTTTTGTTGTTTTCAAGTGGCACTGTGCTGCTTTTATTAGTCATATGTACAGTATACTCATGGTATACATCGTCCAACGAAATGCTTACTTGCAGGTTCCTTCTCGACAAGGCAACAACATTAAGAAATAGTAAAAAAATAAGAATACGAACATAAATATATATATATATAGATATTAGCATGAATATAATACAGGAAGGAACAATTTATAGTACAATATTTACACGTGTATTGAGGAAGGGGGGATGGGGGGGGCAAGTGTGAGTCTGGTAGCAACAGTTGTGATGTGTGCTAAGATGCAGAGAATCAGAGCAGGTGGTCAGTCCATTTGAAGTGTTCAGCAGCCTGATGGCTTGTAGATAGAAACTCATGCTCCGATACCGCTGGGTTGTGTGGGGACCTTGATGATGCTGCGTGCCCTCCTCAGGCACCATTTCGAGTAGATGTCCTGGATGGGTGAAAGCACGGTCACAGTGATGTGCTGGGCCATTTTCGCCACCTGCTAGAGGGCCTTGCGGTCGTGGATGAAGCAATTCCCGTACCAGGCCATGATGCAACCGGTCAGGACGCTCAGAATGGTGCAGCGGTAGTATTTGGAGAGGACCCGGAGCGGCATGACACATTTCTTCAGTCTCCTTAGGAAGTAGATTTGATTTGATTTATTAGGATCCCCATTAGCCGACAGCTAGGCTTAGTGGGGTCTGGTCCGACATATAACGAAAAAGACATTACAGACAGAAGACTCTATATTTTACAGCGCCTTGCAAAAGTATTCATCCCCCTTGGCGTATTTTCATATTTGTTGCACTACAACCTTAATTTTAAATAGATTTTATTTGGATTTCATGTAATGCACATACACATAACAGTCCAAATTGGTGAAGTGAAATGAAAAAAAGTACTTGTTTCAAAAAAAGAAAAAAAAAAACGGAAAAGTGGTGCGTGCGTATGCATTCACCCCTTTGCTATGAAGACCCTAAATAAGATCTGGTGCAACCAATTACCTTCACAAGTCACATAATTAGTTAAATAAAGTCCACATGTGTGCAATCTAAGTGTCACATGATCTGTCACATGATCTCAGTATATATACACCTGTTCTGAAAGGCCCCAGAGTCTGCAACACCACTAAGCAAGGGGCACCTCCAAGCTAGCGGCACCATGAAAACCAAGGAGCTCTCCAAACAGGTCAGGGACAAAGTTATGGGGAAGTACAGATCAGGGTTGGGTTATAAAAAATATTAGAAACTTTGAACATCCCACGGAGCACCATTAAATCCATTATTAAAAAATGGAAAGAATATGGCACCACAACAAACCTGCCAAGAGAGGGCCGCCCACCAAAACTCACGGACCAGGAAAGGAGGGCATTAGTCAGAGGGGCAGCAAAGAGACCAAAGATAACCCTGAAAGAGCTTCAAAGCACAGCAGAGATTGGAGTATCTGTCCATAGAACCACTCCACAGAGCTGGGTTTTACGGAAGTGTGGCCAGAAAAAAGCCATTGCTTAAAGAAAGAAATAAGCAAACACATTTGGTGTTCGCAAAAAGGCATGTGGGAGACTCCCCAAACATATGGAAGAAGGTACTCCCATCAGATTAGACTAAAATTGAGCTTTTTGGCCATCAACGAAAACGCTACGTCTGGCGCAACACCATCCCCACAGTGAAGCATGGTGGTGGCAGCATCATGCTGTGGAGATGTTTTTCATCAGCAGGGACTGGGAAACTGGTCAGAATTGAATGAATGATGGATGGCGCTAAATACAGGGAAATTCTTGAGGGAAACCTGTTTCAGTGTTCCAGAGATTTGAGACTGGGACGGAGGTTCACCTTCCAGCAGGACAATGACGCTAAGCATACTGCTAAAGGAACACTTGAGTGGTTTAAGGGGAAACATTTAAATGTCTTGGAATGGCCTAGTCAATGCCCAGACCTCAATCCAATTGAGAATCTGTGGTATGACTTAAAGATTGTTGAACACCAGCAGAACCCATCCAATTTGAAGGAGCTGGAGCAGTTTTGCCTTGAAGAAAGGACAAAAATCCCAGTGGCTATGTCACGGTTGTCGTCGGTAGAAATGGACCAAAACGCAGCAGGCATGCGGTTGTTCATTTTGAACATTTATTCCATCCAAAATGAACACAAAAATAACAACAGAGAACGAACGACAAAATGACAGCCTTGACGGCAACACAGCAAATCCAAAGACAATCTCCCACAATTAGACAAACAAACACACCCAACTAATATAGGACTTCCAATCAAAGGCAACACCACACAGCTGCCTTCAATTGGAAGTCCACCCCAATTAACCAAACATAGACATACAACTAGCTAGATAACACATAGAAATACATACACACAAAACCCGGAAACACTAAATCAAACACCCTATTTTCCAAAACACCACCCCGAACCACATAAAACAAATACCCTCTGCCACGTCCTGGCCAAACTACAATACCAATTAACCTTATACTGGCCAGGACGTGACAGGCTAGATGTGCCAAGCTTATAGAGACATACCCCAAGAGACTTGCAGCTGTAATTACTGCAAAAGATGGCTCTACAAAGTATTGACTTTGGGTGGTGAATAGTTATACACACTCAAGTTTTCTGTTTTTTTGTGTTATTTCTTGTTTGTTTCACAATAAAACATATTTTGCATCTTCAAAGTGGTAGGCATGTTGTGTAAATCAAATGATACAAATTCTAATTCCAGGGTGTAAGGCAACAAAATAGGAAAAATGCCATGGGGGGTGAATACATTCGCAAGCCACTGTACATTGTAGTCAGTGTGTGTGTACATCAATCAGTTACACATACATGTCAGTACATACACGCAACAAGTAGGTCACATGGGGGAGAGGAGTTGTGCCGTCAGGTGTTGCTTTATTTGTTTTATGAAACCATGTTTGCTGTTCCTTTACACTATATAAGATGAAAAAGAGTTCCATACACTCATGGCTCTGTACTGGACATGGGGACTGTGAAAAGTCCCCTGGTGGCATGTATGGTGGGGTAAGTGTGTGTCAGTGCTGTGTGTAAGTTGACTATGCAAACAATTTTGATTTTCCAACACATTAATGTTTCTTATAAAGTCAGTCTTTCCTCAACTCTTAGCCAAAAGTTTAAGTGACTTCATTAGCTGTGGTTGCTGATGTGTATATGGTTGAATCATCAGCATACATGGACACACATGCTTTATTTAATGCCAGTGGCAGGTCATTGGTAAAAATAGAAAAGAGTAGATGGCCTGCGGTACACCACACTTTACTTGTTTGACATTAGCAAAGCTTCCATGAAGGAAAATATATTAGATAGATAGCTCTGAATCCACTATATGGCAGATGTTGAAAAGCCATAACACATAAGTTTTCTCAACAATAGATTATGGTCAATAATATCAAAGACTGCACTGACGCTGTTGCGCCTTCATGACAAGAGTGGAGAATCTCTAAAACAATGGGTTAAAGTTATGTATTGTAACTCTAGGTGTAAAATAGTAAATATGGCTATATCTCAGAGTATTAAATTGTCATGTGGAGAAAAACAAGGTTGTCCATTATCAGCATATCTATTTATTAAGGCCATCGAAATGTTGGCTATTAAAATTACTTTGAACAATTATATTGGTAATACTGGTCTAGAAGTCCAGGGCTTAAAATCAAAGGTGTCATTTTACGCTTATGATTCATATTTTCTTTAAATCCACAATTTAGATCCCTCCAGCATCATACAGGATCCAGATAATTGTTCTAATATCTCTGGAATACAACCAAATAATGTAAGTGTACTGTTATGTATTGGATCACAAAAAAATACAACTTTTACATTACCGTGTAGTTTACCAATAAAATGGTCTGATGCTGAAGTGGACATACTAGGTATTCATATACCGAAAGAAAGAAATGATCTCACTACAATAACTTTTTACAGAAAGTTAGCAAAAATAGATAAGATCTTGCTACCATGGAAAGGAAAATAAATAAAATAAAATAAAATGTTACTGGTCACATACACATATTTAGCAGTTGTTATTGCGGGTGTAGTGAAATGCTTGTGTTCCTAGATCAAACAGTGCAGTAATATCTAACATTTCACAACAATACACAAATCTAAAAGTAAAATAATGTAATAAAGAAATATATAAATATTAGGACGAGCAATGTCGGAGTGGCATTGCTTAAAATACAGTAGAATAGATTACAGTATATACATATGTGATGAGTAAAGCGGTATATAAATATTATTAAAGTGGCCAGTGATTCCATGTCTATGTATATCGGGCAGCAGCCTCTAAGGTGCAGGGTTGAGTAACCGGGTGGTAGCCAGCTAGTGATGGCTATTTAACAGTCTGACCTTGCCTTCTGGATGATAGTGGGGTGAACAGGCCGTGGCTCGGGTGGTTGATGTCCTTGATGATATTTTTGGCCTTACTAGGACAAAGGATGCTGTAGGTGTCCTGGAGGGCAGGCAGTGTGCCCCCGGGGATTTTCAGATTGTCAGTGATGTGTACACCAAGGACCTTGAAGCTTTCCACCTTCTCTACTGCAGCCCCGTCAATGTGGATAGGGGAGTGCTCCCTTAGCCTTCCCGAAGTCCACGATCAGCTCCTTCATTTTGTTGACGTTGAGGGAGAGGTTATTTTCCTGGCACCTCTCCGCCAGGCCCTCACCTCCTTCCTGTAGGCTGTGCCATCATTGTTGGTAATCAGGCCTACTACTGTTGTGTTGTCTGCAAACTTGATGATTGAGTTGGAGGTGTGCGTGGCCACACAGTCATCTGTGAACAGGGAGTACAAATGGGGGCTGAGCACACACCCTTGTGGGGCCCCTGTGTTGAGGATCAGCGAAGTGGAGGTGTTGTTTCCTACCTTCCCCACCTGGGGGCAGCCCGTCAGGAAGTCAAGGACCCAGTTGCACAGGGCAGGGTTCAAACCCAGGGCCACAAGCTTAATGATGAGCTTGGAGGGTACTATGGTGTTGAAGTCTGAGCTACAGTCAATGAACAGCATTCTGACCTAGGTATATGTCTATTTGTGAAAATGACCCTGATTAACTCTTTAGTCATATCCCAGTTTACCTATTTGTGTATGGCCTTGCCTACGCTTTGCGACTTGTTATTTAAATTATATTAGCAAAACATACAAAAAATACGCACTGCTTATCTAGCAGATTAATAAGAATGTCTCACCTGATGTTCAAGAATGGCCTTTTTCCCTTTATTCAGATTACAACCTTTCACTTTCGGTTATTTGAAAATGAAATAATCTCCAAAATATAGCTATTGTTACAAGCATAGAAAGTTGGTTGCAATTTCAGTTTAAGCCACCAGAAAATACAAAATAAATATTACAACAAATATTATGGTTAAACTCAAATATACTAACAGATAAAAAATAAAATCTTAAGAACAGTATAATCTTGTCAATGATATCATAAATAGGACTGGTGGAGTTATGTCACACATGCAGCTAACAAAAATATATGGAAATGTCTGCTCTACTAAAAATTCCAACCAACTAATTGCAGCATTACAGCAAAAATGGAAGAGGCAAGTAGAAGGGGGAGAAAGTAAAGAACTTGTCTGTCAGCCCTGCATTAAAGACGCAAATTGGTTAAAGAAAATGTTGATAAATAAAAAACTATACCAGTTTCATTTAATGACCAAAAACAAGTACAGCTGTGCCATATAGATTGCAAAATGTTGGGAAGAGATATTCTATGTACCGATTCCATGGCACGTGGTTTATGAACTGATACACTCTTCAATTTAAATTGTTAGACAACATTGTTACAATCAATAGAATGTTATATATATGGGGGATACAACCATCCCAGCTCTGCAGATTTTGCTGCAAAGAGACAGAATCATTAGATCATTTGTTTTGGTACTGTCCATATGTAGCTTGTTTTTGGTAGCAGGTCAGGAATGGCTGAAGAATTGCAACAAATGAATGTTTATATTTAATTTACAATCTGTAGAAACTATGAGAACAGAAAGGTTCAGAATTTTTGTGAAACATCAAAGCACAGTTGAAAAATATACAATACAGTATGGCAAATGATATCAAAACTGGACCGTGTTCAGAGATAGATGGGAGGGTTTTAGTGGAGCTGAAGGGTGGGACAAAAAATATTCAAGATAACTAATGTCAAATATACTGTGTCCATAAAATGTATATAGGTTCACAACTTTTATGAAACAGCACAAGTTGAAAAATATATGTCAAATAAAAATCTCAACTGGATGGTCTTCAGAGGTAGATGGGAGGGGTGGAAGGTTGCTGAAGGATGGGACTAAAAACAAATAAAAGTTAACTATTGTAAAATATACTGTGTCTGTAAAATTTGTTTAGTATGTATAAGTTGGAATAGAAGCCTGAGTTTGTTGTCCATTAGTTTACTCAAATTAGGGGAGGGGTGGTAGGGTTAGGGGAAAATATGTTTACAAATATTTTTTAAAGTGTTGGTGTTTTTGGTCCATGACAAGCCCTCAGTGATGTGGACGCCAAGGAACGTAAAACTTGTGACTCTCTCTACTACAGTCCCATTGATGTGGATTGGTGCATGTTCCCTCCTCCACTTCCCAAAGTCAAAAATCAACTCTATCAGAACTGAGGATAAGACCCAGATGCAGACAGCTAGAGTCACAGATGTTTATTGACCCAAACAGGGGGCAAGCAAAAGACAGGTCAAAGGCAGGCAGAGGTACGTAATCCAGGGCAGAGTTAATAAGATACAGAACAGCAGGCAGGCAGGCTTGGGGTCAGGACAGGCAGAGGTTCGTAAATGGGTCAGAGTCAGGCAGGTACAGAACGGCAGGCAGGCTCGGGGTCAGGGCAGGCAGAATGGTCAGAACCGGGGTAACTAGGAAACAGAACTTGAAAAAGCAGGGAGACGGGAAAACACGCAGGTAAGACCTGACAAGACAAGAAGAACTGGCAACAGACAAACAAAGAACACAGGTATAAATACACAGGGGATAATGAGGAAGATGGGAGACACCTGGAGGGGGGTGGAGACAAGCACAAAGACAGGTGAAACAGATCAGGGTGTGACAAACTCCTTTGTTTTGTTGACAATGAGGGAGAGGTTGTTGTCATGACACGACAATGCCAGTTCACAGACCTCCTTCCTAGGGGTCCCCTGTGTTAAGAGTCAGTGTGGACTCGTTGCCAACCCTCACAGTCTGTCGTCTGCCCATCAGGAAGTCTCGGATCCAGTTGCAGAGAGTGGTGTCCAGACCCACAGCTCTTGGTTTCAAGCTTGGAAGGAACAATAGTGTTGAATGCTTAACTGTAGTCAATTAACAGCATTCTCACATAGGTGTTCTTCTTGTCCAAATTTGTTGCGGCTGTGTGAATAGCAATGGAAATAGTATCTTAAGTGGATCTGTTGGAGCGGTAGGCAAATTGGAGTGGGTCCAGTGTTGCTGGCATGCTGGCCTTGATGTGGGCCATGACCAGACTCTTGAAGCACTTCATGATGACCGATGTCAGCGCAACGAGCGATAGTCATTTGGGCATGTCACCTTGTTTTTCTTGGGCACTGGGACGATGGTGGTCTCCTTATTAATGCAGCTGGGCAGCCTGGGACAGGGATAGGTTTAAGATGTCAGAGAAGACACCCGCCAGCTGGTCTTCACACACTCTGAGGATGTGGCCAGGGGGCCGGGACCAGAGATGAACTCGCTCAGGTAGAACAAACTTAAACTTGCGCCTTTTTTCAATGCTGAATTGAACTTCATTGAGAAAACAGAAAGGTGTCAATGTTTTTTTTTCGTAAACATCCTTTCTGAATTTAAAAGTAATCCAAGTAATCATCTAGTTTTTTTTAAGTATCTGTAATCGGATTACAATATTTTTCCTGGTAACATAAATGATTACAGTTGCATTTTTTTGTAATCAGATTACATGTAATCAGTTACTCCCCCACCCTGTTTGTCTATCAGCTGCCTGTTTCAGATGTTGTAGATGCAAGGCCTATATGAGAGGAAAAGATGGGGGAAAAGAAGAGGAGGAGAGGAAGAAGAGAGGAGGAGAAGAGGAAGAGAAGACATTGAGGAGGGTGAGGTGAGGACAAGATTGCTCCAGAGAGTGAAAGGGAGGGAATAGGATAATTAGGGATGGAGAAGGAGAGAAGGAGAGTAATGTGGAATAGGAGCTGTGTTGTCTTCCCTGCCAGGGGGCCGGGACCAGCGATTAAGGAAGCTCTTTGTATGGCTGGGAGCGGCACAGTTCTGCTCTGCTCTGCTATTGGTCCGGAATAATGTAGGAACCAATCAGAGACAAGATATCTGTGTCCCATCCACCCCAACCATCTTACACATTCTTCAACAATGTGATTTACATATCTATCTCATCTATCTCTCTTTTTTCTCTACCTCCAGTTCCTCTTACACTCTCTTTCTCTTTCTGTCTCACCTGATGAGTGTTATCTAGACACACAGTCCAGTCTGATAGCTGAGTGTAACCTAAGGTGCTCAGCGGTAAGGCACATGTGAGGTAAGGTGAGTATGTGAGGTAAGGTAAGATAGGTGGTAAGGTAAGATAGGTGGTAAGGTAAGATGTACTGTAAGAGACAGAGATATCCAAGTGAAACACACCATTATAGGGTTGAGTTACCTACTAACCTCACAACACAGAGACACATGTTGTCATAGGGAGCTTTATCATTGGCTCTCATCAGGTCACATCAGATACCTGTGACAATCGTACTCTGACCACCCCTGTGTGTGTGTGTGTGTGTGTGTGTGTGTGTGTGTGTGTGTGTGTGTGTGTGTGTGTGTGTGTGTGTGTGTGTGTGTGTGTGTGTGTGTGTGTGTGTGTGTGTGTGTGTGTGTGTGTGTGTGTGTGTGTGTGTGTGTGTGTGTGTGTGTGTAGCTCAGCGTTCTGCTGTCCTGTGATTTATGACCCCTCACACCCAAACACAAACCCAGGCCTGGTAATGGCCCCTTGTGTGTGTGTGTGTTGGGGGGAGGGGGGTTGTGTGGGGTTCTTTGCTATTTAGCACAATAATAGCTGCTATCAGTTCCCAGGTGAGTCCCAGGGCTAGGAGTCCCAAGACTGTGGTCTTATTCTGTTCCATCCCACTCAGCCAGGTAAATGAAAATTACATTTAAACTGTTTGTATCTCTTATCGTCCATGCACCAGTAGACAAAAGAATCTGTCTGTGAGGCTGTATTTACTCAGGAAGGGCCTGGCTAATGGCTGGCTCACTGTGTCTCTGTGACCCCTGCTCTGGATAGACTTTGGGGGCAGACTGGAGCAACAATAGCTACATACACAGGTCACAGGTGTTCCCTGATCTGGTTTTAAAAACTGAGACATACAGTTGAAGTCGTAAGTTTACATACACTAAGGTTGGAGTCATTAAAACTCCTTTTTTAACCACTCCACAAATTTCTTGTAAACAAACTATAGTTTTGGCAAGTCGGTAAGGATATCTACTTTGTGCATGACACAAGTGGTTTTTCCAACAATTGTTTACAGACAGATTATTTCACTTATAATTCACTGTATCACAATTGCAGTGGGTCAGAAGTTTACATACACTAAGTTGACTGTGCATTTAAACAGCTTGGAAAATTCCAGAAAATTATTTCATGGCTTAGAAGCTTCTGATAGGCTAGTTGACATCATTTGAGTCAATTGGAGGTGTCCCTGTGGATGTATTTCAAGGCCTACCTTCAAACTCAGTGTCTCTTTGCTTGATCATCATGGGAAAATCTAAAGAAATCAGCCAAGACCTCAAATTGTAGACCTCCACAAGTCTGGTTCATCATTGGGAGCAATTTCCAAATGCCTGAAGGTACCACTTTCATCTGTACAAACAATAGTACGCAAGTATAAACACCATGGGACCACGCAGCCATCATACCGCTCAGGAAGGAGACTGATTCTGTCTCCTAGAGATGAACGTACTTTGGTTCGAAAAGTGCAAATCAATCCCAGAAAAACAGCAAAGGACCTTGTGAAGATGCTGGAGGAAACAGGTACAAAAGTATCTATATCCACAGTAAAACGAGTCCTATATCGACATAACCTGAAAGGCCACTCAGCAAGGAAGAAGCCACTGCTCCAAAACCCCCATAAAAAAAGCCAGACTACGGTTTGCAACTGCACATGGGGAAAAATATTGTACTTTTTGGAGAAACGTCCTCTGGTCTGATGAAACAAAAATAGAACTGTTTGGCCATAATGGCCATCGTTATGTTTGGAGAAAAAATGGGGAGGCTTGCAAGCTGAAGAACACCATCCCAACTGTGAAGCACAGGGGTGGCAGCATCATGTTGCGGGGGTGCTTTGCTGCAGGAGGGACTGGTGCACTTCACAAAATAGATGGCATCATGAGGTATGAAAATTATGTGGATATATTGAAGCAACTTCTC
This sequence comes from Salmo salar, assembly GCF_965601325.2. Classification (NCBI taxonomy): domain Eukaryota; kingdom Metazoa; phylum Chordata; class Actinopteri; order Salmoniformes; family Salmonidae; genus Salmo; species Salmo salar. Next base: position 16,901,889 of record NC_138314.1, on the reverse strand, counting down.
AAGATATCAGTCAGGAAGTTCAAGCTTGGTCGCAAATGGGTCTTCCAAATGGACAATGACCCCAAGCATACTTCCAAAGTTGTGGCAAAATGGCTTAAGGACAACAAAGTCAAGATATTGGAGTGGCCATCACAAAGCCCTGACCTCAATCCTATAGAAAATTTGTGGGCAGAACTGAAAAAGCGTGTGCGAGCAAGGAAGCCTACAAACCTGACTCAGTTACACCAGCTCTGTCAGGGGGAATGGGCCAAAATTCACCCAACTTATTGTGGGAAGCTTGTGGAAGGCTACCCAAAATGTTTGACCCAAGTTAAACAATTTAAAGGCAATGCTACCAAATACTAATTGAGTGTATGTAAACTTCTGACCTACTGGGAATGTGATGAAAGAAATACAAGCTGAAATAAATCATTCTCTGTACTATTATTCTGACATTTCCCATTCTTAAATTAAAGTGGTGATCCTAACTGACCTAAGACAGGGAATTTTTACTAGGATGGAATGTCAGGAATTGTGAAAGCTGAGTTTAAATGTATTTGGCTAAGGTGTATGTAAACTTCCGACTTCAACTGTACAGTATCAGTCAAAAGTTTGTACACACCTACTCATTCAAGGGCTTTTCTTTATTTGTACTATTTTCTACATTATAATAACAGATATGGAATCATGTAGTACCCAAAAAAGTGTTAAATAAATCAAAATATATTTAATATTTGACTTTATTCAAAGTAGCAACCCTTTGCCTTGATGACAGCTTTGCACCCTCTTGGCATTCTCTCAACCAGCTTCATGAGGTAGTCACCTGGAATGCATTTCAATTAACAGGCGTGCCTTGTTAAAAGTTAATTGGAATTTCTTTCCATTTCTTTCCTTAATGCATTTGAGCCAATCAGTTGTGTTGTGAAAGGGTAGGGGTGGTATACAGAAGATAGCCCTATTTGGTAAAAGACCAAGTCCATACTATGGCAAGAACAGCTCAAATAAGCAAAGAGAAACGACAGTCCATCATTACTTTAAGACATGATGGTCAGTCAATCCGGAAAATGTCAAGTACTTTAAACGTTTCTTCAAGTGCAGTCGCAAAAAACATCAAGCGCTATGATGAAACTGGCTCTCGTGAGGACCGCCACAGGAAAGGAAGACCCAGAGTTACTTCTGCTGCAGAGGATAAGTTCATTAGAGTTAATTGCACCTCAGATTGTAGCCCAAATAAATGCTTCACCGAGCTCAAGTAACAGAAACATCTCAACATCATCTGTTCCGAGGAGACTGGGAACCAGGCCTTCATGGTCAAATTGCTGCTAAGAAACCACTACTAAAGGACACCAAAATTAAGAAGAGACTTGCTTGGTCCAAGAAACACATGCAATGGACATTAGACCGGTGGAAATCTGTCCTTTGGTCTGATGAGTCCAAATTTGAGAATTTTGGTTACAACCGTCATGTCTTTGTGAGACGCAGAGTAGGTGAACGGATGATCTCCGCATGTGTGGTTCCCACCGTGAAGCATGGATGGTGTGGGGGTGCTTTGCTGGTGACACTGTCAGTGATTTATTTAGAATTCAAAGCACACTTAACCAGCATGGCTACCACAGCATTCTGCAGCTACAACAGGACAATGACCCAAAACACACAAGAAGGAGAGTGATGGAGTGCTGCATCAGATGACCTGGCCTCCACAATCACCTGACCTCAACCCAATTGAGATGGTTTGGGATGAGTTCGACCACAGAGTGAAGGAAAATCAACCAACATGTGCTCAGCATATGTGGGAACTCCTTCAAGACTGTTGGAAAAGCATTCCTCATGAAGCTGGTCGAGAGAATGCCAATAGTGTGGAATGGCGCCGGAGAGGATGGCTGACGTTTTACATGCTCCTAACCAACTGTGCTATTTTGTGAGTTTTTTTTGCATTGTTTGTAACTTATTTTTTTTACTTATTTTGTACATAATGTTGCTGCTACCGTCTCTTATGACCGAAAGTAACTTCTGGACATCAGAACAGCGATTACTCACCTCGAACTGGAAGAAGCTTTTTTTTTAACTAGTCCAACGAGAAGGATATACTGCTTTCCCGGGAACAGGCCCAAATCTCCGTCATTTGCGTGAAGAAAAGATGGAGTTAAAGGGGGCGGAGGTCGGGCTGCCTTCTGAGAATTCGTAGGCGAGCGAGTAAACTCCCACTGCCATCTGTTCTATTGGCCAACGTGCAATCATTGGAAAATAAAATTGATGACCTACGATCAAGATTACCCTACCAACGGGACATTAAAAACTGTAAAATCTTATGTTTCACTGAGTCGTGGCTGAACCACGACATGGATAATGTAGAGCTGGTGGGATTTTCCATGCACCGGCAGAACAGCGAAGCCACGTCTGGTAAGACGAGGGGTGTGTGGGGGGGGGGGGGTCTATTTGTCAATAACAGCTGGTGCGCGATGTCTAATTTAAAGTCTCGAGGTATTGCTCGCCTGAGGTAGAGTATCTTATAATAAGCTGTAGACCACACTATCTACCAAGAGAGTTCTCATCTATATTATTCGTAGCCTTCTATTTACCACCACAAACCAATGCTGGCACTAAGACTGCACTACACCAACTCTATAAGGCTATAAGCAAACAAGAAAATGCTTATCCAGAAGCGGCACTCCTAGTGGCTGGGAACCTTAATGCAGGCAAACTTAAATCTGTTTTACCTAATTTCTACCAGCATGTCACATGTGCAACCAGAGGAAAAACATCTCTAGACCACCTTTACTCCACATACAGAGATGCATACAAAGCTCTCCCCCGCCCTCCATTTGGCAAATCTGACCATAATTTTATCCTCCTGATTCCTGCTTACAAGCAAAAACTAAAGCAGGAAGTACCACTGACCTGCTCAATATGGAAGTGGTCAGATGATGTGGATGCTACGCTACAGGACTGTTTTGCTAGCACAGACTGGAATATGTTCCGGGATTCATCCAATGGCATTGAGGAGTATACCACCTCAGTCATCGGCTTCATTAATAAGGGCATCGACGACGTCGTCCCCAAAGTGACCGTACGTACATATCTCAATCAGAAGCCATGGATTACAGGCAACATCCGCATCAAGCTAAAGGCTAGAGCTGCCACTTTCAAGGAGCAGGACACTAATACAGACGCTTATACGAAATCCAGCTATGCCCTCAGACGAACCATCAAACAAGCAAAGCGTCAATTTTGGTTACAACCGTCATGTCTTTGTGAGACGCAGAGTAGGTGAATGGATGATCTCCGCATGTGTCTATCCCACCGTGAGGATTAAGATTGAATCCTACTACAACAGCTCTGAAGCTCGTCGGATGTGGCAGGGCTTGAAAACTATTATGGACTACAAATAGAAACCCAGACGTGAGCTGCCCAGTGACGCAAGCCAACCAGATGAGCTAAATGCCTTTTATGCTCGCTTCGAGGCAAGCAACACTGAAGCATGCACGAGAGAACTAGCTGTTCTGGACGACTGTGTGATAACGCTCTCGGTAGCCGATGTGAGCAAGACCTTTAAACAGGTCAACATTCACAGAGCCATGGGGCCAGACGGATTACCAGGACGTTACTCAAAGTATGCGCGGACCAACTGGCAAGTATCTCCACTGACATTTTCAACCTCTCCCTGACTGAGTCTGTAATACCTACATGTTTCAAGCAGACCACCATAGTCCCTGTGCCCAAGGATGTGAAGGTAACCTGCCTAAATGATTACTGCCCCATAGCACCCACGTCGGTAGCCATGAAGTGCTTTGAAAAGCTGGTCATCGCTCACATCAACAGCATCCTCCTGGATACACTAGACCCCCTCCAATTCGCATACTGCCCCAACAGATCCACAGATGACGCAATCTCAATCGCACTCCACACTGCCCATTCCCACCTGGATAAAAGGAACACCTATGTGAGAATGCTGTTAATTGACTACAGCTCAGCGTTCAACACCATAGTGCCCCTGAAGCTCATCACTAAGCTAATGACCCTGGGACTAAACACCTCCCTCTGCAACTGGATCCTGGACTTCCTGACGGTCCACCCCCAGGTGGTAAGAGTAGGCAACAACACTTCTACCACACTGATCCTCAACACTGGGGCCTCACTGGGGCCCCTCAGGGGTGTGTGCTTAGTCCCCTCCTGTACTCCCTGTTCACCCACCACTGCATGGCCAAACACAACTCCAACAACATCATTAAGTTTGCTGACGACACAACAGTGGTTGGCCTGATCACCGACAACGATGAGACAGCCTATGGGGAGGAGGTCAGAGACCTGGCAGTGTGGTGCCAGGACAACAACCTCTCCCTCAATGTGAACAAGACAAATGAGCTGATCGTGGACTACAGGAAAAGGTGGACCAACAGGCCCCATTAACATCAATGGGGCTGTAGTGGAGCAGGTCGAGAGTTTCAAGTTCCTTGGTGTCCACATCACCAACGAACTTTCATGGTCCAAACACACCAAGACAGTTGTGAAGAGCGTACGACAAAACATTTTCCCCCTCAGGAGACTGAAAAGATTTGGCATGGGTCCCTAGGTCCTCAAAAAGTTCTACAGCTGCACCATCGAGAGCATCCTGACCGGTTGCGTCACCGCCTGGTATGGAAACTACTCGGCATCTGAACTTGACGCTCTACAGAAGGTAGTGATTACGGCCCAGTACATCACTGAGGCCAAGCTTCCTGCCATCCAGGACTTTTATAATAGGCAGTGTCAGAGGAAAGCCCAAAAAATTGTCAGAGACTCCAGACACCCAAGTCATAGACTGATTTCTCTGCTACCACACGGCAAGCAGTACCGGAGTGCCAAGTCTAGGACCAAAAGGCTCCTTAACAGCTTCTACCTCCAAGCCATAAGACTGCTGAACAATTAATCATATGGCCACCGGACTATTACATTGACTGCTTCTACTCGCTGTTTATTATCTATGCGTAGTCACTTCACCCCTACCTACATTTACAAATTACCGTAACTAACCTGTACCCCTCACATTGACTCTGTACCAGTACCCCCTGTATATAGACTTGATATTGTTATTTTATTGTATTACTTTTTATTATTTTTTACTTTAGTTTATTTAGTAAATATTTTCTTAACTGTTCTTGAACTGCACTGTTGGATAAGGGCATTTAAGTAAGCATTTCATGGTAAGGTCTACACTTGTGATAAATTGTCACGTGTGCTCCCTCTCCGGCCTCTAGGTCATCAGGCTGCTCATTATGGCGCACATCTGTCACCATCGTTACGCACACCTGCGCGCCATCAGGCTCACCTGGACTCCATCACTTCCCTGATTACCTTCCCTATATATGTCACTCCCTTTGGTTCCTTCCCCAGGCGTCATTGTTTCTGTTTCAATTTCATGTCTGTGCGTTGTTCATGTTTCTTGTTTTGCATTGTGTTGCGTTTATTTATTAAAACACTCACTCCCTGAACTTGCTTCCCGACTCTCAGCGCACACGTCACAGAATAACGCCTCATCTAAGGTAAGGAAGTGTTTTTTGTATTTGTTTGGTTTCGGTGGGAATGACGTCAGGTCCGGGAGCCGCTACAGGCTTTCATGCCTCAGCCAGATCGCCAGGCTCTCCTGCCTCCGTCAGCTCATCAGGCTCTCATGCCTCAGCTGGATCACCAGGCTCCCCTGCCTCAGCCGGTCTGTCAGGTTACCGTGTCCCAGCCGGTGACAGGTTCCCACGCATCAGCAGGAGTGACCGGTCCACTCCTGATCCCCGGAATCGTCCCTTGGGTTGGCATCCTGTGGCTGGAGCCAAATGCGCTGGCGAGTGGGTACCGTCAGGTATGCTCTCTCTCCGGCGCTCTAGGTCACCATGCTCCTGCATCTCAGCCGGATTAAGAGGTTTCCCGCGCCTCTGCATAGGTGTCCGATCTGCTCCTGATCCCCGGGATCGTCACTTTGGTCGGCGTCCTGTGGCCGGAGCAGCGCGTCGGGGAGGGGGTACTGTCACGTGTGCTCCCTCTCCGGCCTCTAGGTCACCAGGCTGCTCATTATGGCGCACACCTGTCTCCATCGTTAAGCACACCTGCGCGCCATCAGACTCACCTGGACTCCATCCCTTCCCTGTTACCTTCCCTATATATGTCACTCCCTTTGGTTCCTTCCCCTTTGGTTTGTTTCTGTTTCAGTGTTATGTCTGTGCGTTGTTCGTGTTTCTTGTTTTGTATTGTGTTTATTTATTAAAACACTCACTCCCTGAACTTGCTTCCCAACTCACAGCGCACATTGTTACACAAATAAAGTTTGATTCGATTTGAGTGTGTGTAACGATCGTCTGGAAGAGGGGACCAAGATGCAACGTGCTAAGTGGTCATAATGATTTTTAATGAGACACTTCAAAAACAAACAGGGAAAACGAAAGCCAACAGTTCTGCCAGGTGAACACACACAAGACAGAAAACAACTACCCACAAAACCCCAAAGGAAAACAGGCTGCCGAAGTATGATTCCTAATCAGAGACAACGATAGACAGCTGCCTCTGATTAGGAACCCTACTCGGCCCAAAACAAAGAAATACAAAAACATAGAAAAAGGAACATAGAACGCCCACCCAATGTAACACCCTGGCCTAACCAAAATAAAGAACAAAAAACCCCTCTCTATGGCCAGGGCATTACAGTGTGCAAAGCTGTCATCAAAGCAAAGGGTGGCTACTTTGAAGAATCTCAAATATAAAATATATTTTGATTTGTTGAACACTTTTTTGGTAACTACATGACTCCATATGTATTATTTCACAGTTTTGATGTCTTTACTATTATTCTACAATGTAGAAAATAGTATAAATAAAGAAAAACCCTTGAATGAGTAAGTGTGTCCAAACTTTTGACTGGTTCTGTACATATGCACATACATACATACACAGACACAGATGCACACAAACACACACACACACACACACACACACACACTCACATACACACACATACACGTATGCAGGTGTTCCCTGGCTGACAGAGGTGTGAGCCATGTAGTGACAGACAGGCTGTTTGAGGGAATGGAGAGAAGGAGGGAAAGACGGTTAGATGGAAGGAGGGAGGGATGGAGGTGTGGAGAAAAGTGGGAGTGAAGAAAGGAATGGAAGGTGTGGAGGTGAAGAAAGGGTGTGTGTGTGTGTGTGTGTGTGTGTGTGTGTGTGTGTGTGTGTGTGTGTGTGTGTGTGTGTGTGTGTGTGTGTGTGTGTGTGTGTGTGTGTGTGTGTGTGTGTGTGTGTCAGTTTCAGCCACCCCTGCTCTCCAGGCTCAGCTGTGGATGTAATTAAATGGATTAGTATAAAAATATGAAATTAGCTTGATGAATAGAGTCAAGTGTGTGCACAGATCGAGTGTGTATTTGTGTGTCTGCGTGTGTGATTAGAATGTGTGTGTGTGTGTATCTGTGTTTAGTATGAGATGTTACATTAGTCTTAATGAATAGCAGATGAGAGCTGTAATTGAACCAAGCAACATTTGTACCTGTTGCTGAAATGACAGACCAGGTAAAGAGCTCAAGAGCCTTTACCTGGTCGCTCCAAAATAACATTTGTGTTTTCACCCCTCTGAAATAGACTAATGTTGAGATAATTATCCACATCCCGTCATGTTGTGTAGAGCCAGCTATGTGACTCAATCCCAGAAGATGTGAAGAGATAGTCCCCAGAGCAGAGAGGAGCTAACAGGAAACAGCAGATGTAATCTAATATCAGTGTCTGGTTAACGAGGATAATTTCCTCTGGCCATGTCCGACGAGTTTAGTGTGTGTGTGTGTGTGTGTGTGTGTGTGTGTGTGTGTGTGTGTGTGTGTGTGTGTGTGTGTGTGTGTGTGTGTGTGTGTGTGTGTGTGTGTGTGTGTGTGTGTGTGTGTGTGTGTGTGTGTGTGTGTGCGCGCGCTGAAGGACGGTGGGGGGCAACTTTTTACTACTGCTCATAACGACAGCACAACTTTGTCTGGTATTGGAAGGCGTGTGTGTATGTGTGGTGTGTGTATGTGTGGTGTGTGATGTGTGGTGTGTGATGTGTGATGTGTGGTGTGTGGTGTGTGATGTGTGGTGTGTGGTGTGTGTATGTGTGGTGTGTGGTGTGTGTATGTGTGATGTGTGGTGTGTGGTGTGTGGTGTGTGTGGTGTGTGATGTGTGGTGTGTGGTGTGTGATGTGTGGTGTGTGATGTGTGGTGTGTGATGTGTGGTGTGTGGGGGATGTGTGGTGTGTGGTGTGGTGGGATGTGTGGTGTGTGATGTGTGGTGTGTGGTGTGTGGTGTGTGATGTGTGGTGTGTGATGTGTGGTGTGTGGTGTGTGGTGTGTGATGTGTGGTGTGTGGTGTGTGGTGTGTGTATGTTTGATGTGTGATGTGTGGTGTGTGGTGTGTGTATGTGTGATGTGTGGTGTGTGATGTGTGATGTGTGGTGTGTGATGTGTGGTGTGTGGTGTGTGATGTGTGGTGTGTGGTGTGTGGCGTGTGGCGTGTGGCGTGTGGCGTGTGGCGTGTGACGTGTGGCGTGTGACGTGTGAAGTGATGTGTGGTGTGTGATGTGTGATGTGTGGTGTGTGGTGTGTGTATGTGTGGTGTGTGTATGTGTGATGTGTGGTGTGTGGTGTGTGGTGTGTGTGGTGTGGTGTGTGGTGTGTGATGTGTGGTGTGTGGTGTGTGGTGTGTGGTGTGTGATGTGTGGTGTGTGGTGTGGGGTGTGTGATGTGTGATGTGTGGTGTGTGGTGTGTGATGTGAGTAGGGGGGGTGTACATATGAGTCATAGCTGTAGTTATTACATGATCAGACTCCCTACATTTGCCCTATATTGCACTGACTCTATGCCCACTCACTGGGCTCTACCCACACACTCACACATACTTACACTGACATCCCAACACACACACTGCATAGCACACGGACACATGCATACTGACGACACACACACACACACACACACACACACACACACACACACCCACACACACACACACACACACACACACACACACACACACACACACACACACACACACACACTCACCACATACGCTGCTGCTACTGTCTATTATCTATTCTGTTGCCTAGTCAATTTACCTCTGCACACGTATCTGTACATAGCTACCTCAATTACCTCGTACCCTTGCACATCAACTCAGTACTAGTCCTCCCAGTATATAGCCATGTTACTTTACTCTTTATTGTTATCGGTTATTCACTGTGAATTTATTCTTCATGTAACTATACATTTTTTAATTTTTGTATCTTAACTCTGCGTTTTTGGAAAAGGACCCGTAAGTAAGCATTTCATCGTTAGTCGACACCTGTTGTTTCCGAAGCATGTGACAAAGTAAAATGTGCTTTGATTTGACCAACCTGTAACACACACCAAACATACAGGTAATGGACAAAATAAAGGAAACACTTGAGTAAATGAGAGATACAAAGTATATTGAAAGCAGGTCCTTCCACACAGGTGTGGTTCTTGATTTGATTAATAAGCAAATAAAACAGCCCATCAAGCTTAGGGTCATGTATAAAAATACCCAGTTGCCCATTACCTGGGCTACCATGGCTAGAAGAAGAGATCTCATTGAAAGATGGTTCTCAAAGGAGCATAGGGGTTTTAGGGTGTGTGTGATTGTGTGTGTCTCAGTCACAAGATCTCAACCCAACTGAACACTTATGGGAGATTCTGGAGTGGCGCCTGAGACAGCGTTTTCCACCACCATCAACAAACCACCAAATTATGGAATGTCTCGTGGAAGAATGGTGTCGCATCCCTCCAATAGAGTTCCAGAATCTATGCCAAGGTACATTGAAGCACCTGGCGGCGCTGGCGGCTTGCGGTGGCCCAACGCCCAATTCAGACACTTTATGCTAGTGTTTCCTTTATTTTGGCCGTTACCTGTACCACACCATCCACAGAGCCGCTCTGTTCCATACTCCGGCAAGCATACGGAACACACACACACACATCGTGACCACACTGAGTAGCAGTGATGTTAATGTGAACAGAGATTCCTACTGGTGTCTAAGTGTTCCCAACACCTGGCACATTCCAGCTGGACTAAAGAAGAGGATTAACAGACACACACACACACACACACACACACACACACACACACACACACACACACACACACACACACACACACACACACACACACACACACACACACACACACACACACACACACACACACACACAGTGTGTTGCTGTGAAGCAGAGAAACCTGAGATAGACTCACAGGAAGCATATGATGAGGCAGAGAGAGGGGTCATAAATTATGAGTGTCGGTTTGAAGACGTTTCGCCATGATGGAGTGTCATCATAATAATGAGTTAGGGCTAGTAAAACGTCACTATGTCTAAGTCTTTGTCTAAGTCTTTGTCTGGCTTCTGGAGAGCTTTTTTCAGGCTAATAACAGCTAGACCTAAATATAGCCATAAGATGATCCACAATGACTTGAAATGCCTTACTGCATCTAAACATTATCATTATTATTTTTAATAACTGAACACTGTTCCTCTCTCTCTCAATTTAAGGCACATTATTGGCATGGGAAACATATGTTTACATTGTCAAAGGAAGTGAAATAGATAATAAACAAAAGTGAAAGAAACAATAAAAAATGAGCAGTAAACATTACACTCACAAAATTTCCAAAAGAATAAAGACATTTTAAATGTCATATTATGTACATATTCAAATATTTCCTTAATTTTGGGTCAGTCACAGAGGTCAAGTATTCTGCCACTGTCACGTTCACTGTTTTCAAACTCCCTGTCATAAATGAGCCAAGGCGCAGAGTGCTTGTAATTCCACATCTTTAATGGAAGTGAAACCTTTCACAAAAACCAGGTAAACAGAAATCAAATGTGACGCAACTGTGGCGCACACAAACACTCACAGAAAATAATAATTACCCACAAACACAAGTGGGAAAACGGCTGCCTAAGTATGATCCCCAATCAGAGACAACGATAAACAGCTGCCTCTGATTGGGAACCATACTAGGCCAACAAAGAAATAGAAACATAGATATGTCCACCCAAGTCACACCCTGACCTAACCAAATAGAGAATAAAACAGACTCTCTAATGTCAGGGCGTGACAGACACTGTGTACTCTCTGTTTAGGGACAAATAGCATTCTAGTTTGCTCTGTTTTTTTGTAAATTCTTTCCAATGTGTCAAGTAATTATCTTTTTGTTTCCTCATGATTTGGTTGGGTCGAATTGTGTTTCTGTCCTGGGGCTCTGTGGGGTCTGTTTGTGTTTGTGAACAGAGCCCCAGGACCAGCTTGCTTAGGGGGCTCTTCTCCAGGTTCATTTTTCTGGTGATGGCTTTGTTATGGAAGGTTTGGGAATTGCTTCATTTTGGGTGGTTGTAGAATTTACTATTTTCTGGATTTTGATAATTAGCGGGTATCGTCCTAATTCTGCTCTGCATGCATTATTTGGAGTCTCAATTTGGTGTTTGTCCCATTTTGTGAGTTATTGGTTAGTGAGCGAACCCCAGACCTCACAACCATAAAGGGCAATTTGTTCTATAACTGATTCAAGTATTTTTTAGCCAGATCCTAATTGGTATGTCGAAATGTATGTTCCTAGGGCAGTGGTTCTCAATCTTGATCCTGGGGACCCAAAGGGGTGCACATTTTTGTTTTTGCCCTAGCACTACACACCTGATTCAAATCATCAAAGCCTTTCGATGAGTTGATCATTTGAATCAGCTGTGTAGTGCTAGGGCAAAAACGTGCACCCCTTTGGGTCCCCAGGACCAGGATTGAGAACCAGTGCTCTAGGGCAACGGTGTCTAGGTGGAATTTGTATTCTCTCTCTCGCTCTCTCTCTCTCTCTCCCCCGCGAAGCCCAAGGCTGACAGGGCGGGCGGGTCCCGCTCTCTCAGAGGCGGGTTTTCCGCAAAAGGGTTTGGTTGATTTGCTATCGATCTGAGGAAGAGAGGAGAGGGGAGGATTCTTAGGTGAGGCCTGGAGAGAAAGAGAGAGAGAGAGAGGGGGGGGCGAGAGAGAGAGAGAGAGAGAGAGAGAGAGAGAGAGAGAGAGAGAGAGAGAGCGGAGCCGAGATTTATTGCTACAACAAGACTAAACTCAACCAGGACGGAATAGCGCTGCTAGAGACAGGAAATCTGATGCAGGGGGCGAAGAAGGAGTGAAAGTGTTTGGTGGAAGGACTGCTATTTTTCAATCGCTACTGTTTTCCCCTTTTCCTCCTCCTCTCCTTTTCTTTCCATTCCTCCTCCCTGACCGATCGCATTCCGCGTAGAATCTGCACTTTAATGCCCTGCGCACCCTAGGAGTGGAAGGAGAGAAGAGCGAGGAAGGAGAAGAGAGCGAGGGAGAAGGAGAGCAGAGGCCTGACTTTAACGGAAACCCCGCCGCCGCACCTCACCCCTCTCCCCCGTGGCTGCCTGTCCCCTCTCCCCTCCTGGCCCTGCATGGACGGGGATGGGGAGAGCCGGATGTTGTTACCGCGGGGCTGAGCGCCTCGCATCCTCGCCTTCCCTGCGGCCGCTGGTGCTGCTGATCGTCGCTCTCTGTTACGGGGCGCACAGAGGTAGGCCAACTTGATAACTTCAAATGTTGTTAATTTTCCTCAGTAGCCTTATCGGAACCTAGTTCCTTGTCCGCAGAAAACTTCAGATCGAGCGCTGTGAATGTGACATAACAGTTTTAGGCTAATGATGAGTTAATAACCACTTAATAATGCCAAAACTAGGAGTTTCGGATTGGCCTTCCATGTGGTTAAGATTAGTCTATAGTGCATTTTATAGGCCTGTGTGTTGTAGCCTATTGGAGTGTATTCGAACCTGGACATCCCGTCGTCGTTGTGTTATTGTCTGATATTGCTTGTCTCTTTCTCTCTCCGGCGGACCGCGGTAGCGCAGCAGTCAGAAGGGAAAGTGTTTCCTCCCCCCATCGCTCTCTTGTTTCTCCGGAGTTTCTCCCGTGGCTCTGCCGCGGGTCGCTATGGCTGATAGAGAAAGGGAAGGGTGGCTCTACTGATGTCTTGGTGTCAGGTCCTTCACATCCAGCCAGACTAACAAAGGCTTGTTGACACAGTTTTAAAATAATGTTTGCTTATAATAATAATGGGAATGTAAATTATAATTTGGTATAATTATGTCACACATGTATACCTTTTAGCCTACTTTTACTTTTAATACACAAAAGAATATGAGTTCAGTGTAATAGGACCAAATGGAGACAATAGAATGAAAGGTAAATAACCTGAAAGAACAAAACCACATGGAAACAGTGGAATCAAGAATTTGTTCTTAATTGAATTAATATGTATCAATAAAGGTTAAATAGAAATAAAACACAGAATAGAATAGAACCATATCATCTGGAATATATTAGAAGGGAATAAAATCATACAGAAATTCTAGGATTGGTAAATAGAATAGACTAGAATACCAGAGGGTGGTAGTAGGCTAGGCTACTTGAAGTCATCCTATAGAGGCTGGGTTTGCCCTTGTGACCCGGAGGTAGCTGACTGCTGTGCCTACACAGAGAGGCCTGTTCTGGACTGGCACTGTGACAGCCCACCACCCCTCTCTGGATGTCCCCCAGCCATAACCCAGACCCCAGGCCCTGTCATTCAGCCCGCGCTCATTGACTCTGTGTGTATTGGTGTGTCTGTGCGCAGCAGTCACACCTCTGGTAATTCATTTAACACAGTCCCAGGCAGCTGGACAGGACACTGTCTGTGCACAGTTCTGTTCAGTAGGGGGATGGGGACGGTTTGAGAAGCATGAAAAGCACGTTGACGCTCCCTGCCAAAAAGACTTTACATTTGAAATCAGTTACATTTCAAATGGTCCTATTTCACTTTTCTAAGTTAGTTCAGGACACCATATAACACATTTTACAGTATAATTGCATTTAATTGATTGACACTTTTAATTTATCAGCATGTCCTGTCTCATTGTGAATGTCAGATGTTGCAACGAGGAGATATACACAACACAAACAACAACTATTTAGAGGACTTGGTGTGTGTGTGTGTGTGTGTGTGTGTGTGTGTGTGTGTGTGTGTGTGTGTGTGTGTGTGTGGTGTGTGTGTGTGTGTGTGTGTGTGTGTGTGTGTGTGGCTAGCTAGTAACAATACTTGGTGTGTGTTACTGTGTTGAGGGTGTGGTGTGTGTGTAGCTAGCTGGTCTGTGTGTTATTGTGTTGAGGGTGTGGTGTGTGTAGCTAGCTGGTCTGTGTGTTATTGTGTTGAGGGTGTGGTGTGTGTAGTTAGCTGGTCTGTGTGGTATTGTGTTGAGGGTGTGGTGTGTGTGTGTAGCTAGCTGGTCTGTGTGTTATTGTGTTGAGGGTGTGGTGTGTGTGTAGCTAGCTGGTCTGTGTGTTACTGTGTTGAGGGTGTGGTGTGTGTAGTTAGCTGGTCTGTGTGGTATTGTGTTGAGGGTGTGGTGTGTAGCTAGCTGGTCTGTGTGTTACTGTGTTGAGGGTGTGGTGTGTGTGTAGCTAGCTGGTCTGTGTGTTACTGTGTTGAGGGTGTGGTGTGTGTAGTTAGCTGGTCTGTGTGTTATTGTGTTGAGGGTGTGGTGTGTAGCTAGCTGGTCTGTGTGTTACTGTGTTGAGGGTGTGGTGTGTGTGTAGCTAGCTGGTCTGTGTGTTATTGTGTTGAGGGTGTGGTGTGTGTAGTTAGCTGGTCTGTGTGGTATTGTGTTGAGGGTGTGGTGTGTGTGTAGCTAGCTGGTCTGTGTGTTATTGTGTTGAGGGTGTGGTGTGTGTGTAGCTAGCTGGTCTGTGTGTTATTGTGTTGAGGGTGTGGTGTGTGTAGTTAGCTGGTCTGTGTGGTATTGTGTTGAGGGTGTGGTGTGTGTGTAGCTAGCTGGTCTGTGTGTTACTGTGTTGAGGGTGTGGTGTGTGTAGTTAGCTGGGCTGTGTGGTATTGTGTTGAGGGTGTGGTGTGTGTGTGTAGCTAGCTGGTCTGTGTGGTATTGTGTTGAGGGTGTGGTGTGTAGCTAGCTGGTCTGTGTGTTACTGTGTTGAGGGTGTGGTGTGTGTAGCTAGCTGGTCTGTGTGTTACTGTGTTGAGGGTGTGTGTGTAGCTAGCTGGTCTGTGTGTTATTGTGTTGAGGGTGTGGTGTGTGTGTAGCTAGCTGGTCTGTGTGTTATTGTGTTGAGGGTGTGGTGTGTGTGTAGTTAGCTGGTCTGTGTGGTATTGTGTTGAGGGTGTGGTGTGTGTGTGTAGCTAGCTGGTCTGTGTGTTATTGTGTTGAGGGTGTGGTGTGTGTGTAGCTAGCTGGTCTGTGTGTTATTGTGTTGAGGGTGTGGTGTGTGTAGTTAGCTGGTCTGTGTGGTATTGTGTTGAGGGTGTGGTGTGTGTGTAGCTAGCTGGTCTGTGTGTTACTGTGATGAGGGTGTGGTGTGTGTAGTTAGCTGGTCTGTGTGGTATTGTGTTGAGGGTGTGGTGTGTGTGTAGCTAGCTGGTCTGTGTGGTATTGTGTTGAGGGTGTGGTGTGTAGCTAGCTGGTCTATGTGTTACTGTGTTGAGGGTGTGGTGTGTGTAGCTAGCTGGTCTGTGTGTTACTGTGTTGAGGGTGTGTGTGTAGCTAGCTGGTCTGTGTGTTATTGTGTTGAGGGTGTGATGTGTGTGTAGTTAGCTGGTCTGTGTGGTATTGTGTTGAGGGTGTGGTGTGTGTGTAGCTAGCTGGTCTGTGTGTTATTGTGTTGAGGGTGTGATGTGTGTGTAGTTAGCTGGTCTGTGTGGTATTGTGTTGAGGGTGTGGTGTGTGTAGTTAGCTGGTCTGTGTGGTATTGTGTTGAGGGTGTGGTGTGTGTAGCTAGCTGGTCTGTGTGTTATTGTGTTGAGGGTATGGTGTGTGTAGCTAGCTGGTCTGTGTGGTATTGTGTTGAGGGTGTGGTGTGTGTAGCTAGCTGGTCTGTGTGGTATTGTGTTGAGGGTGTGGTGTGTGTGTAGTTAGGTGGTCTGTGTGGTATTGTGTTGAGGGTGTGGTGTGTGTAGCTAGCTGGTCTGTGTGGTATTGTGTTGAGGGTGTGGTGTGTGTGTAGCTAGCTGGTCTGTGTGGTATTGTGTTGAGGGTGTGGTGTGTGTGTAGCTAGCTGGTCTGTGTGGTATTGTGTTGAGGGTGTGGTGTGTGTAGTTAGCTGGTCTGTGTGGTATTGTGTTGAGGGTGTGGTGTGTAGCTAGCTGGTCTGTGTGGTATTGTGTTGAGGGTGTGGTGTGTAGCTAGCTGGTCTGTGTGGTATTGTGTTGAGGGTGTGGTGTGTGTAGCTAGCTGGTCTGTGTGGTATTGTGTTGAGGGTGTGGTGTGTGTGTAGTTAGCTGGTCTGTGTGGTATTGTGTTGAGGGTGTGGTGTGTGTAGCTAGCTGGTCTGTGTGGTATTGTGTTGAGGGTGTGGTGTGTGTAGTTAGCTGGTCTGTGTGTTATTGTGTTGAGGGTATGGTGTGTGTAGCTAGCTGGTCTGTGTGGTATTGTGTTGAGGGTGTGGTGTGTGTGTAGCTAGCTGGTCTGTGTGGTATTGTGTTGAGGGTGTGGTGTGTGTGTAGCTAGCTGGTCTGTGTGGTATTGTGTTGAGGGTGTGGTGTGTGTAGTTAGCTGGTCTGTGTGGTATTGTGTTGAGGGTGTGGTGTGTGTAGCTAGCTGGTCTGTGTGTTATTGTGTTGAGGGTGTGGTGTGTGTAGCTAGCTGGTCTGTGTGTTACTGTGTTGAGGGTGTGGTGTGTGTGTAGTTAGCTGGTCTGTGTGGTATTGTGTTGAGGGTGTGGTGTGTGTGTAGCTAGCTGGTCTGTGTGTTATTGTGTTGAGGGTGTGGTGTGTGTGTAGCTAGCTGGTCTGTGTGTTATTGTGTTGAGGGTGTGGTGTGTGTGTAGCTAGCTGGTCTGTGGGTTATTGTGTTGAGGGTGTGGTGTATGTGTAGTTAGCTGGTCTGTGTGGTATTGTGTTGAGGGTGTGGTGTGTGTGTAGTTAGCTGGTCTGTGTGGTATTGTGTTGAGGGTGTGGTGTGTAGCTAGCTGGTCTGTGTGGTATTGTGTTGAGGGTGTGGTGTGTGTGTAGTTAGCTGGTAACAAGGCTCCACAACTGTCTTCTCATAGTGCTCATCACCAGCGGACGCATCAGACCAGCTGGGGAATCATCAGCTATCACTCCTGATATTATATTGCAGTGTCATTACCGCCAGCCATCCCCACAATTTACCGTTATTCAGCCCTGTGTGTGTGTGTGTGTGTGTGTGCGTGCGTGCGTGCGTGCGTGCGTGTGTGTGTGCGTGCGTGCGTGCGTGTGTGTGTGTGTGTGGGACTGAAACAGAGGTGAGTGTGTCTGAAGCGGAGGCCAGAGCAGCTGTGTATTGTCCCACAGCCAGTCACAGTTATCAGTACATTCATACTAGACTCACTGCACAAAGACCAGTGTGATCAGTAAGACCTGGAGACGTACACGTTTGGTGTGGAGGTTTACTCTCAAGATTCAGCCTGAGAATATGTTTAGTTGTTCACTCATTGTAGCTGTGAGTAACTCTGTGTGTGTGTGTGTGTGTGTGTGTGTGTGTGTGTGTGTGTGTGTGTGTGTGTGTGTGTGTGTGTGTGTGTGTGTGTGTGTGTGTGTGTGTGTGTGAGAGAGAGAGAGAGCAGTGAGCTCTGGTTCCACGGTGTTTAAGTAAATACAACACTGATAAAAAAAAAAAATGTATACTTTAAAACTGGAAATCAACCAATCGTCCATCGTTAACACAATGGAAAGGCCAAATGCTTTATTATCTAAATGTTGAAAGTGTGTGGGCGACGGAGAGAAACAACATGGTGCATGTGGCCATGTGGCAGAGATTGATGTGGGTGCTGGAGATGGGGGTATGAGCAGGTGGGTCTGGGCAGGGTGAGGTCATTCATGTTTGTTTGTGTTTGTATGCTGTCATTTGTATGTGTATGTTTTGTATTGTTTAAAAAAAGATATACAACACAGATCATCGGCAGGGAGGAGAAGTGACTCCAGGACAGGGAGAGGGGTGGGCTATGTCTGGCCTCTGCCCACACACGGCTGACTGAGGCTGAGCCGGGATTTCTCACCAGGAGTCCAGTTTGAATGTGTCATTCTGTAAACACTGGGATGTAGAAAACTCATTTGTCCATGAGGGAAGCCTGGAAGGGTCAGACGATAATGTTTGCATTGTGTGGATGTGTGTGTGTGTGTGTGTGTGTGTGTGTGTGTGTGTGTGTGTGTGTGTGTGTGTGTGTGTGTGTGTGTGTGTGTGTGTGTGTGTGTGTGTGTGTGTGTGTGTGTGTGTGTGGCGTCCAGCTGTTATTAGATTTCCTTATTTCAGTAAAAATCCGTTTGAGATGGGAAAGGTGGAGATTGATCGACACAGAGATACCTACCAACTGTATGTAGACACAGTCCACATGGAGTACTAATTGAATCATCAGTCATACTGTAAAAATAGAGTTGGATCCAGTCACGATGAGGATTTGGGTTAGTTCTAAGGCTCTGGGTCTAGACTTTCAGAGGTGTGTGTGTTAGCTGAGGACTAGTGTCAGTATTTAACACACTGGAGGGACATTCTAACCCAGAGTGTGAGTGGGGTGTTATATTGTGTACCCTCCCTCTAATACCCACCACAATACTGCCCCCACCTGGTAGGATCAGGTACTGACACACACACGACCCTCTCACCACACAGCCCTGAGAGCGAGAGTGAGAGAGAGTTGGCTTTCTGCAAACATTCCTCTTCTCCTTTCTTATCCCTTCATCATATGGTTCAGTGCATTCACACCAAGAACACTATGGATGTGTTTGCTTTACCTCTGTATACACAAGGGGAACTAGGCCTATTGTTAGCATTAGTTCTGTGTGACCTGTGTGTGAATAGACCTATGCTGTGTGTGTGTTCATGTGGCTGTGTGGGTGCTGGTGTCTGTTAGTAAATCATGCCATAATCAGATGAGCTCTGACAGTGTGTGTTGTTGGCAGCGGAAGCAGAGCCAGGACCCTTTCAGAGATAGTTATTAGTGTGTGTGTAGTGTGTGTGTAGTGTGTGTGTAGTGTGTGTGTAGTGTGTGTGTGTTTGTTTCTGCATTAGAGAGCCTCTGGTCTAATCTAATAGGAGCTCACTGTGGCTGATACATTAGGCCTGCCTTCTCCTCCTCTTCTCTCCTCCTCTTCTCTCCTCCTCTTCTCTCCTTTTCTCTCCTCCTCTTCTCTCCTCCTCTTCTCTCCTTCTCTCCTTTTCTCTCCTCCTCTTCTCTCCTCCTCTTCTCTCCTCCTCTTCTCTCCTTCTCTCCTTTTCTCTCCTCCTCTTCTCTCCTCTTCTCTCCTCCTCTTCTCTCCTCCTCTTCTCTCCTCCTCTTCTCTCCTTCTCTCCTTTTCTCTCCTCCTCTTCTCTCCTCTTCTCTCCTCCTCTTCTCTCCTCCTCTTCTCTCCTTCTCTCCTTTTCTCTCCTCCTCTTCTCTCCTCCTCTTCTCTCCTTCTCTCCTTTTCTCTCCTCCTCTTCTCTCTCCTCTTCTCTCTCTCTCTTCTCTCGGTCGGGCTGACAACTGAGACCTCTGAAGAACTTCTAGATCTTTCCTCTTTTGTAGCTCAGACACACCAGGACAACCAACGGTTCAAAGCAGCGGGTGGCCGTCGTATCGCCCCTGACCAAGATATCAAACTTCTTTCAACAACAACAAGGAATGAGACCATACCATGAACACGGGGCCATGATAGTCTGGAGAAGGACAAGCTTCATCAGGCAGCGTAGAGGATCTAACAGTGTGCATGTGTGTGATCTGTTATTCTTCCACTCTGCGTCTCAGTCTTATCTCTGGCTCTGTGGGAATGTCTGCAAGTCTCTATTTGAGTCTCTCAGCACTGCTCTTTGTTCTGGTTTCTAAAAGTCATAAAGCAGTGTTACTGTACACACACACACACACACACGCACGCACGCACGCACGCGCACACACACACACACACACACACACACACACACACACACACACACACACACACACACACACACACACACACACACACACACACACACACACACACACACACACACACACACACACACACACACCAGCCTGTTCTTTCTCAGCTTTACTGGTTTAATATAAACAGGCCAGTAGCGTTGTGTTTATTTGGGCCATAGAGATCAAAGCTCCTAACCGACCTCTGTGTGTGTGTGTGTGTGTGTGTGTGTGTGTGTGTGTGTGTGTGTGTGTGTGTGTGTGTGTGTGTGTGTGACACGAATGAATGCGAGAGCTTTCCTAAAGATGTATGTCATGCCAAAGCCAAAACCACATGACTATGAGTTTCTATGATAGCCTTGGTCTGGCACACATTCCATCTGCACCACGTGTTCTCTATCGGTCTTTGGTACCATGAATGAACATTGATGTTCTATATGTATTGCGGCCCCGCCAGGGCCACTGTTACTGTATTAGTGCTGTAATAATAGAACTGTAATACTATTGTAGTTGTACCATAGTACTGACTGTTAGTATGTGTGTTTCTCCAGGTCATTGCCAGGTGGCCACCCCTCAGTGTCGTATCCAGAAGTGCACCACAGACTTTGTGTCCCTGACGTCTCACCTGACCCCAGCGCTGGATGGCTTTGACGTAGAGTTCTGTAAGGCTCTGAGGTCCTACAGCGCCTGCACCCAGAGGACAGCCAAGTCCTGCAGGGGCAACCTGGTCTTCCACTCTGCCGTCCTGGGCATCTCAGACCTCATGACCCAGAGAAACTGCTCCCGTGACGGGCCCACCTCCTCCACACACCCCGAGATACAATCCGAGCCCTGCAACTACCACAGCCGTACCCAGCACACTCACCCACACCCTCACGCTCATGCACACCCTCACTCTCACACGCACACTCCCTCCCGGCCGGGTTACCTGTTCTGCGGGCTGTTTGGGGATCCCCATCTGCGGACGTTTAAGGACAGCTTCCAGACCTGCAAGGTGGAAGGGGCGTGGCCGCTGATTGATAACGACTTCTTGTCTGTGCAGGTGACTAACGTTCCTGTGGTAACAGGATCCAGCGCCACAGCGACCAATAAGGTGAGAGGAAATCCTTACTGTATATTACTGTGTATTGAAATGAAAGCCTCGACACTTAACTAGTTAAAAAAATAAAGAATAATAACACCTTCCTACATGGTTCAGAAAAGGTGCAAGTCCACAAAGTAGAAATGTATACACTAATAAATACAGGAAGACTGTTTTGTTTCAATATAAAACAAAAATCTTTATTTGGAGCATGTTCCATCTTGTAGTGAATTAGTATATCGAGACGAGAACAGGCCCCAGTATAGAGCCCTGAGGTACTCCCTCTATAAGACGTCTGATAAATGGAGGTTCTTACCCAGCTCTCCACTGAAGCAGCAGTGTTGTAAAGATGCAGTAAACAGTACATTCTGGGATGGGAGAAAAGAGGTTGAGAGTGACGTACAGAATAAATAAGCCGTCTAGTATGAAGAGCTTTGCAGCTGCGGCCTGGCCCAGATAGCTTTTATAGCAACCCCCTTCTCTCTCTTTTTGAGACCTCTTTTTACGTGATGCGTTTTCACTTTGCAGACTGTTAGTCTTTTTTGTGTTCTAGTTTGAGTTTACTGAATGGCTGGTGTGTGTGTCTATATTCACCTCTGAGCTGCCGTGTCTCTTTGAAAGAGCTCTTATCGTCGAGAACACACACGCACGCACGCGCACACACACACACACACACACACACACACACACACACACACACACACACACACACACACACAGGTGCGAGGAGAGCGGAGCGAACAGCTGAGTCTTGTGACTAACACTTGTGACTAACACTTGTGACTAACACTTGTGACTAACACTTGTGACTAACGTGGTGTTGGAATCCTAACTTAGTTAATGGCTGCTTATAGCACGACCCCTAATACCCTGAAATGAGCAGCGCGTGAAAGGAGCCACTATGTGTGTGTCAGCTGAGGGCCCAAGACCTTTCACACACATATGGCTTTAAGCAGGTTACGGTCGAGAACGAGGGGCGCCATAGCATAAAAAGACAAAACACACACACACATGGACACACAACACAGACACAGGCTGAGAATGTCTTCAGACATCACTAAGTCAGTTCTGTGGTGGCCAAGCGGCCATGTTGCCCCCCAACCAGGGGACAGTTGTACAACTGGTGCTCTGACCCTGTGTCAGGGGTGGGGCTCGCTATTCGTTCTAATTATTAGCACACACACACCCGTGACTGTGCCTGTAGCTCCTGGCCTAATGGCTGCTCAGGCCTCATCCCTCATCGCTGACAACTGGACAAAGCAGTCATTCATGCTATCACTAATGCTAACCCTAAGACTGTGTGGCTATGGCCACAGCCTTGCAGATACAGTTGGAGGACCCGGCTAAGGCTAACACCATGCCACTGCTAGCCGTTAGCCTGGGTGTGTTTGCTTAGCTGTGTCTGCTAATCACGCCTTGTTAAAAAGTAATTGGGTCATTGCTAAAATGGATTCTGTGGCGAGTTAATGGCATGAGTGTGTGTGTGTGTGTGTGTGTGTGTGTGTGTGTGTGTGTGTGTGTGTGTGTGTGTGTGTGTGTGTGTGTGTGTGTGTGTGTGTGTGTGTGTAAGACAGAGTTGGGTTGAGCCCTCTGACAAATATGATTTCAGCTCATTTTCAGGGCGTGTATGTGTGTGTGTGTGTGTGTGTGTGTGTGTGTGTGTGTGTGTGTGTGTGTGTGTGTGTGTGTGTGTGTGTGTGTGTGTGTGTGTGTGTGTGTGTGTGTGTGTGTAACCAATAAATAACACAGTAAAAGTCATTTATAGTTTATATTGTAGTGTTGTATATTAGTTGTCAGTGTGCAGTCAGTCTTGTCTTTGCTGGAAAGAATTGGGGTTTGAACAAAACAAGTGAAGGTCAATATCCTTGCCATGTTTGTAATATAAGATATTATAAAGTGTCTGGAAAACCTGTTTTTAACCTGTTTTTAGCCTGTTTTACACAAAGATCAAAGTTATTGTGTGCCTGGTCATACGATTACCTTTTTGTGTGTCCATAGATCACCATCATATTCAAGCCCTTTGAGGAGTGTACAGACCAGCGTGTGTACCAGGCAGTAACAGACGACCTGCCCGCTGCCTTCGTAGACGGTACCGTGAGCAGCGGAGACCCCAACCATAACGTTAACGGAAATAACGGTGACTCTACCGGTAAGGTACGGGCGCTGTGGATCTCGGAGCGTAGCCCCGGTCACCATGTGGAGCTGCATGCCGGCTACATCGGCGTGACGGTTATCGTACGACAGCTGGGGCGCTACCTGACCCTGGCGGTGCGCATCCCGGAGGAGATGGCCCATGCCTACGACGCTACGCAGGACCTGCAGCTCTGCCTGAACGGATGTCCCACCTCAGAACGCATCGACCGGGGAGGTCACCTGCCACTGCCTCTCCCTCTACCACCTCCAGCCCTGGGCTTACATCTCCAGCAGCCACACGGCCAGGGCAAGCCCTCCCACACGGCTTCCTACAGCGCCCCCCAGAGGTTCAGTGTGGAGGGTGCACGGGCACGCTGCAGGGAGCAGCTGGAGTTACAGGATATTTATTTCCACTCATGTGTGTTTGACCTCCTGACCACCGGGGACGCTAACTTCACGGCAGCGGCGTTCAGTGCTCTGAAGGACATGGAGAGTCTCCACCCCCACCGTGAACGCTGGAGGATCTTCCCGCAAAGCTCCGCCGACACCTCCCAGCCTATCGCATGGCTCCTACGGCTCACTCTCTTCGCGCTCGGCTCTGCACTGGTATAGCGTTTGTGTGTGTGTGTGTGTGTGTGTGTGTGTGTGTGTGTGTGTGTGTGTGTGTGTGTGTGTGTGTGTGTGTGTGTGTGTGTGTGTGTGTGTGTGTGTGTGTGTGTGTGTGTGTGAGTATGTGTGAGTATGTGTGAGTATGTGTGAGTATGTGTGAGTATGTGTGAGTATGTGTGTGTGAGTATGTGTGTTGATATAGAGCCCTTAGCTGAGCTGTAGGATAAAGTTCCCTCTTGATGCAGATCTAAGGTCAGTTTTGTGTTTTCCCCTAATGGTTATGATTGAGGAGGGTAAACTAAGCTGACCCTGGATCTGTGTCTAAGAGAAACTTCTAACCAGAGCCCCTCTGGAGATTTCACTTCTTCTTCTTCTTGGTGAAAAGAGAATAGTTGACTGAACACCCTGAGGCATATTACTGCCAAAAAGGAGTCCACAGCTGGAATCTGAACAGATTCCATGACACTCCTGTGTTCTTCCCATCTCTGCTGTGTGGGACCTAGCAGGCTTCCTGGAGATTATGACCTGTCTATATTTGAGGATTACCAACCAACACTCCAACTTGTGTGTGTATATTGTAGAAACACACTCCAGACTGTAAATAGTGTGTGTGACGTATCCTGGAACGCTGGATGGCGTTGTTTTGGTTTTTATTTTAGCGTGATTTTGTTGTGATAGTTTTTTTTATACCTCATAGACAGAGGAAGTTGTTTTAAGAGAAGCACTTTATTTCGATTTTTTGCTAAATCCACACCAGTGTTCCTCCTCTCCCCTCTCAACCCCACCCCCTCACTCTCTTCCCCTTCCACCCCACCCCACCCCTCACTCTCTTCCCCTTCCACCCCACCCCTCACTCTCTGCCCCTTCCACCCCACCCCACCCCTCACTCTCTTCCCCTTCCACCCCACCCCACCCCCTCACTCTCTTCCCCTTCCACCCCACCCCACCCCCTCACTCTCTTCCCCTTCCACCCCACCCCTCACTCTCTTCCCCTTCCACCCCACCCCACCCCTCACTCTCTTCCCCTTCCACCCCACCCCACCCCCTCACTCTCTTCCCCTTCCACCCCACCCCACCCCTCACTCTCTTCCCCTTCCACCCCACCCCACCCCCTCACTCTCTTCCCCTTCCACCCCACCCCACCCCCTCACTCTCTTCCCCTTCCACCCCACCCCACCCCCTCACTCTAAGCTGTGGATTTCATCTGCAGTTTTGTCACTCACAGTGCAAATCTCAAATGACACCTGATTCCCTGCAGTATGCTACTTTTAGTGAACTAAACAGTGAACTATATAGGAAATAGGGAGCCATTTGAGACAGTTAACCAGCTCACTAACACAGTGAGATGGAACCTCTGTTTTAAAGCAGAGATTCCGAAGGCAGTTGAGTTGATTTAGCCTCTGTTCTATAATAACTTAATGTGAGCTATTTTCTGTTGAATGTATTCTGTATGGTACCATAGCAGCTGTTCAGAACAGTTTCAGACCCACCATTACCATTCAATGTTTGATTATCATTTACAGTATATCTGCAAATACTGTGTGTGTGTGTGTGTGTGTGTGGTGTGTGTGTGTGTGTGTGTGTGTGTGTGTGTGTGTGTGTGTGTGTGTGTGTGTGTGTGTTTTACCTGGCTTATTGTCTAAGGACCGAAAAAACAGTCCTCTTTTTATGAACGTATTCACTGTTCACTGCTCGTTCACACTGCTGTATTTAATGACATGCTCTTACTGAGTTTTTTTACTGGCGCTCAATTTCAGCTGGTGGTAACAGTTCAATCCATTTACTAAACAGCTTTGACTATGTTGTGTGTTTCTCTATGAGTGTTCAGTTTGCTTGCTGTTGCAACCAAAGACCACCACATACGGTGATTCACCATCGAAGCTCGCCTGTTTTCATATACGAACACGATGACCACACCCCCTCCGAACCCAAACCGTAACCTCTCTACCCACCTCTAAATCTTAGTAAACTTGCTACTGTAGATGGACTCTGTTTTGCTACTACTGCCAGAGCTGACGGGCTGCTCCCGGATTGGGATACACGGACCAGGCTTTAGTAAACTGTAGACCAGGGTTGCACAACTCCAGTCCTGGAGGGAAGTAGTATACGCAGGTTTTAGTTCCAGCCCAGCAGGAACACACCTGATTCAGCTAATCAAGATCTGGATGATTGGTTGATTAGTTGAACCAGAAGCCTGCATACACTGCAGACCTACATAAGTACCTGCTATAGACAGGGCACTGTTACTTCCACAGGCCGAGACGAAGTCACACGCGCTGATGGGATATATATGCCCTCATATAAAATTACAAAGCAGTGTCTGGTGGGAAATGTATGCTCAGTCTGCCTCTGGCATTGTGAACTCTTAACTTGTGTGTGAGTGTCCGTGTGGTGAAGAGTGACTGCTCAATGTTGAAATACGTAACTTATGTATAAACGTAGTGTCTGTTAGAGGAAGGTACGCTCCATATTCTGTCTGTTTCAGATGTGATTGTACTGCCACCTAGTGGCGCTCCATTGCTATGTCTGTTTTACTCTTATGGAGGCACTAATGAAAACTTGGGGAAAAAAATGTACATTTGTGCAAGTGTTTTATTTAAAAAACAATAAATGAAAAACGGACCCAATGTGACTTTTTCTGATGTATTTTGTCTTCGATTTGCCTTTTGTCGTTGTTTACAAGAAATACTTCTACACACCAAATAATATTGTTCTACAACAGATTAGCATTTTATTGACATATCTTACGTTATCTCACATTGTCTCTGGCCTTAGGGCTCGTTTCAATCCGTATTGTCGAAGTTCAGCGCTATAGCGTGATTAAAATTTAAAGGCAGTTGTTCAAGCATTCGTGGAGACTGCATTCACGGTTAACGCTGCATATATCGGCTCAATTGGAAATTACCTTTAAATTTCAAGCACGCTATAGAGCTGAACTTGGGCAAAACGGATTGAATCGAGCCCTTAGTGTTTCTAACTGACAGAGATTTAGGTCAGACTGGAAGCCAGTTGTCTCTGTATGTGCATCTGTCTGAGATGATCACATACCACAGGTTCGTGTACACACACACACACACACACACACACACACACACACACACACACACACACACACTGTATCACAGGGACACCTGCAATCTCCAACAATCTCCTCTGAGAAGCGCGCCTAAACTCATGAACACACAGCTACTCTAGGAGACGTCCTCGGCAGACCCCAGCCAATACTGGACATCCTCTCTTCTATGGTCATCATCATAGTCAAGATTTACAAGACATCCTCTCTCTGTGGACCATGGTCTCTCCTCTATAAAGAGAGTATAGAAGTGATCCTGTTTTCATCTAATTCTGACCATCTTAAAAGGTGAAATACTACTACTACAGCCAGCGATTAATGTTACAGATTACGGATGTAGGAAAAAAAGTTGGGGGTCAGAGTTAGGGGTCAGGGGTCTCACCACTTTATGATGGCGCATGCTGTGATCAGAGCATTAAAGATGGTGATCTTAAGAAGGAGGAGCCTCAAGGCCTGAAGAGTTACATGATCTGTCCACCAGCCAATGGCTGCATAGAAAGAGGAACACAGCTGTAATTGGGCAATTTTGCAAATACAGGCCTTTTCGTGTCCTAGTGGTCAGTGGTGGAAAAAGTACCGAATTGTCATACTTGAGTAAAAGTAAAGATAACTTAATAGAAAATTACTAAAGTAAAAGTGAAAGTCACCCAGTAAAATACTACTTTAGTAAAAGTCTAAATGTATTACTACTTGAGTAAAAGCTTAGAAGTATTTGGTTTTAAATATACTTAAGTATCAAAAGTAAATGTACTTGCGAGAATATACTTAATTATTGAAAGTTAAAGTATAAATCATTTAAAATTCCCTATATTAAGCAAACCAGACGGCCACATTTTCTAGTTTTTTTAATTTACTTACGGATAGCCAGGGGCACACTCCAACACTCAGACATCATTTATAAACGAGCATGTGGGTTTAGTGTGTCCACCAGATTAGAGGCAATAGGGATGACCAGGGATGTTCTCTTGATAAGTCTATGAATTTGACCGTTTTCCTGTCCTGCTAGCCATTCAAAATGTAATAAGTAGTTTTGGGTGTCAGAGTAAATGTATGGAGTAAAAAGTACATCATTCTCTTTGGGAATCTAGTGAAGTAGAAATAAAATCTGTCAAAAATATAAATAGTAAAGTAAAGTGCTCCAAAAAACTACTTAAGTAGTACTTTAAAGTATTTTTACTTAAGTTTTTATTTTACATATATTAAGTTGACACTATAATAAGCTTAAACTTTTCTTTTTCATTTTTCAAATGTTTTTTGGTCATTTTGAAAAGCATTTTATTGTCCCATACCATGACTTTTGATCTTCTGTTATATATTTCAACAAGAAAAATGTTGATAATTGGAAAATATTTAATTCATCCGGTTAGAAAAGGAATCAAATAAATTAAAGCTATATACATTTTCAATGTGCATAAGCCCTAAATATATTATTTTCTACAAAATACAGTTGTCCCACAGTTTTGCATCATTAGCATCACAATGAACAAAATGATAAATTGTAGTGTTTTTAAAAATAAAATACACATAAAGTCACACAAGAACTGGGAAGTGACAGTGGTGAACAACGACATGACCTGGAGTGTATGATAGTATATCTCCACTTTCAAGAAAAGTCACTTTGAATATGTCAAGACGAAATAATATTTGTATTCTGTGTCATTATCACAACGGCTATAACTCATCTAGATTGTCCTCCATCTGACAGAATACATCTCATTATGTTGTGGTTGGAATTTATGAAATGACCAAACATTAAGTACCAAAATGTTGAAAATTGTCATCACCAACACTATCATTACCACAACAAAATGTGTTGGTAAGGACTATTTCCAGGTTATTATCATTACAAAGTAAAAACTTTTGTATAAAATGGACATGTTCTCTGCTCTATACTGCTTATCAGATGATATTATACTGTCTTTATAGCTATCAATGACATTGTAGATATCTACAGTGGCTTGCGAAAGTATTCACCCCCTTGGCATTTTTCCTATTTTGTTGCCTTACAACCTGGAATTAACATAGATTTTTTGGGGGTTTGTATCATTGATTTACACAACATGCCTACCACTTTGAAGATGCAAAATATTTTTTATTGTGAAATAAACAAGAAATAATACAAAAAAAACCTGAAAACTTGAGCGTGCATAACTATTCACCCCCCAAAGTCAATACTTTGTAGAGCCATCTTTTGCAGCAATTACAGCTGCAAGTCTCTTGGGGTATGTCTCTATAAGCTTGGCACATCTAGCCACTGGGATTTTTGCCCATTCTTCAAGGCAAAACTGCTCCAGCTCCTTCAAGTTGGATGGGTTCCGCTGGTGTACAGCAATCTTTAAGTCATACCACAGATTCTCAATTGGATTGAGGTCTGGGCTTTGACTAGGCCATTCCAAGACATTTAAACGTTTCTGCTTAAACCACTCAAATGTTGCTTTAGCAGTATGCTTAGGGTCATTGTCCTGCTGGAAGGTTAACCTCCGTCCCAGTCTCAAATCTCTGGATGACTGAAACAGGTTTTCCTCAAGAATTTCCCTGTATTTAGTGCCATCCATCATTCCTTAAATTCTGACCAGTATCCCAGTCCCTGCCGATGAAAAACATCCCCACAGCATGATGCTGCCACCACCATGCTTCACTGTGGGGCTGGTGTTCTCGGGTGATGAGAGGTGTTGGGTTTGTGTCAGACATAGCGTTTTCCTTGATGGCCAAAAAGCTCAATTTTAGTCTCATCTGACCAGAGTACCTTCTTCCATATGTTTGGGGAGTCTTCCACATGCCTTTTGGCGAACACCAAACATGTTTGCTTGTTTTTTTCTTTAAGCAATAGCTTTTTTCTGGCCACACTTCCGTAAAGCCCAGCTCTGTGGTGTGTACGGCTTAAAGTGGTCCTATGGACAGATACTCCAGTCTCCGCTGTGGAGCTTTGTAGCTCCTTCAGGGTTATCTTTGGTCTCTTTGTTGCCTCACCGATTAATGGCCTCCTTACCTGGTCCGTGAGTTTTGGTGGGCGGCCCTCTCTTGGCAGGTTTGCTGCGGTGCCATATTTTTTCCATTTTTTAATAATGGATTTAATGGTGCTCCGTGGGATGTTCAAAGTTTCTGATATTTTTTTATAACCCAACCCTGATCTGTACTTCTACACAACTTTGTCCCTGACCTATTTGGAGAGCTCCTTGGTCTTCATGGTGCCGCTTGCTTGATGGTGCCCCTTGCTTTGTGGTGTTGCAGACTCTGGGGCCTTTCAGAACAGGTGTATATATATTGAGATCATGTGACAGATCATGTGACACTTAGATTGCACACAGGTGGACTTTATTTAACTAATTATGTGACTTGTGAAGGTAATTGGTGGTACCAGATCTTATTTAGGGGCTTCATAGCAAAGGAGGTAAATACATATGCACGCTCCACTTTTCCATTTTTTATGTTTTAGAATTTTTTTGAAACAAGTAATTATTTTCATTTCACTTCACCAATTTGGACTATTTTGTGTATTTCCATTACATGAAATAAAAATCAATTTAAATTACAGGTTGTAATGCAACAAAATAGGAAAAACACCAAGGGGGATGAATACTTTTGCCAGCCACTGTATTTCCACCCACTTATTTTTTAACAGCTAATGCAATTTACCATTACCCTGTCATTACTGCCACACAGTCATTACACCAACAATGTACACATATTTCTTGGAGTTTGTTTTATGACGTGATGGTGATCACATCTGCTGAAGGTGTTCTGGAAAAACAGAGTCAAATCTATGTATTGTTGAATAAAATGCCCGTTTATGGTTCCTGACAAAATTAGAAAAATATTTCTGTTGATAAAAGTTGTTTTCAAGAAACAGATTTCTTTATTTTTAATAAGAAATGCCAAAAGTGCGTGTAGTTGCAAAATCATTCAATTACTGTAAATGTTTGTTTGTTACAAATGAATGTTCTAACTAAATTCACCACCTCAATGGCAGTTAAGTTCTTGAGAATGCTTACACTTACCTTCAAACACACTGTCATGATGTTCATAGCAACTCTTTCCAAGGTCTTCATCTGTAGAAAAACGTTGTTCACTATCCCACTCACTCAACAACTACAGTATACCAAGTCATTTGAAAGTATGCACACGCACGCACGCACGCACACACACCGAGCCCTACCTGTGAAGGTGGCATGGTGTGTCCTGATGACTCTGGCTTGGCAGCGGTGACTGACAAAACAGCTGTGTGACGTCCACTCACTGGTCGCCACCGTTACTATCGACACGGCACTGCGGCCACTGTTCTGTTCCCCCCCGGCCACACTGTAGGGAGCACTGGCAGGACTCACTAGATGAACATGTCAGAGAGAACAGAGGTGTCAAGTCATTAGACTGTCATGTTGGAAAGGACAGAGATAACAAGATTCTCAAAAATGTTGAGCAAGTAACATCAGGTCGTGTGTGTGTCTGTCTGTGTGTAGTGTGTGTAGGCCTGCCGACCCTCCCCAGGTGACATCCAGTTAACCTCCAGGTGACCCCTACTCAGGTCAGAGATGACACACTGCAGCAGCATCCAGCCCACCCTCTCACCTGCCAGGGAGGCCAACACATCACCATGTACTAGCACTGTGGTAAGGTGGAGAGGGGATGGTAGAGGGCGGAAAAAGAGGGATAAAGAGAAAGAGAGAGTGAGCTGTAACACAGTCTGTAATAGTCTCAGGCTCAACCAGTCAGTCCTTCTGTTTTTACTCAGCATGTTCACAAACTAAAAAACAACAGACCAACAACAACAAAAATATTGAGAAGAAAATACAGTATGTGAAGATATATGTTTAACCTGTTGAGGACAGACGTTCCGCTAGCGGAACCCCTAGCCAACAGCCAATGGCATCGCACGGCGCGAAATACAAAACCAACTAAAATACCACAATTCAATTTTCTCAAACAATCATCTATTTTAAAGATAAGACTCTCGTTAATCTAACCACATTGTCCGATTTCAAAAAGGCTTTACAGCGAAAGCAAAACATTGGATTATGTTAGGAGAGTACATAGACACAAATAATCACACAGCCATTTTCCAAGCAAGCATATATGTCACATAAACCCAAACCACAGCTAAATGCAGCACTAACCTTTGATGATCTTCATCAGATGACACTCCTAGGACATTATGTTAGCATGTGATGTTCAGAACTAGCATACCCACCGAAAACTTCCGGTGAATTTACTAAATTACTCATGATAAATGTTGACAAAGTACATAACAATTATTTTAAGAATTATAGATACAGAATTCCTTTATGCAATCGCTATGTCCGATTTTAAAATAGCTTTTCGGCGAAAGCACATTTTGCAATATTCTGAGTACATAGCTCGGCCATCAAGGCTAGCTATTCAGACTCGCCAACGTCGGGGCTCTGTAAACTCAGAATTACTATTAGAAAAATTTGATTACCTTTGCTGTTCTTCGTCAGAATGCACTCCCAGGACTTCTACTTCAACAACAAATGTTGTTTTGGTTCCAAATAATCCATAGTTATATCCAAATACCTCCGTTTTGTTCATGCGTTCAGGTCACTATCCGAAGGGTAACGCGCGAGCGCATTTCGTGACAAAAAATGTCAAAATATTCCATTACCGTACTTGAAGCATGTCAAACGCTGTTTAAAATAAATGTTTATGCTATTTTTCTTGTAAAATAGCGATAATATTCCAACCGGGCAACGTTGTATTAATTCAAAGAGAGAAAGAAAAAAATGGCGAGTTCTCGTGACCGCGCATCTCCAGTCTCACTGTCCCCAGGCTGACCACTTACAAATCTATTCCTATACTTTGCCCAGAGACAGCAGACACCCCATTCCACTTTCTGGCGGCTTTAGAGAGCCAATGGAAGCCTTAGAAAGTGTCACGTAACAGCACAGATGCTGTAATTTCGATAGAGATGCAACAGAAGGACAACAAATTGTCAGACAGGGCACTTCCTGCATGGAATCTTCTCAGGTTTTGGCCTGCCATATGAGTTCTGTTATACTCACAGACACCATTCAAACAGTTTTAGAAACTTTGGAGTGTTTTCTATCCAAATCTACTAATTATATGCATATTCTAGCTTCTGGGCAGGAGTAGTAACCAGATTAAATCGGATATGTTTTTTATCCGGCCGTGAAAATACTGCCCCCTATCCCAAAGAAGTTAAGTGATTTAGTTAGTCGGTCAGTTCTTTAGTTAGCCACAGACTGTTCACTCTGTTACCATCTGGCAAGCGGTATCGAAGCATTGGGTCTTGGACCAACAGGCTCCGAGACAGCTTCTACCACCAGGCCATCAGACTGCTGAACAGCTAACCCTAGCTACAGTGGGGGGGAAAAGTATTTGATCCCCTGCTGATTTTGTATGTTTGCCCACTGACAAAGAAATGATCAGTCTATAATTTTTATGTTAGGTTTATTTGAACAGTGAGAGACAGAATAACAACAAAAATATAGAGAAAAACGCATGTCAAAAATGTTATAAATTGATTTGCATTTTAATGAGGGAAATAAGTATTTGAGCTGAATTGAATTCCTTTAAGAAAAATGTGAATCTCAATTCTGTATCCTGTTTACTACTTCAATTCAAATTCTATAATTTAATTGGAGTTTATGAGGCATTCACAATTCAATTCTGAATTGAGCCGAACCCTGACACACACACACACGCACGTGCAAATCTCATGCTCTTCAGAAGCCTGATGTTCTGGAACAAATTCCTACCAAGAGCATCACTTCAGGAACCTCCAGGTACTGTCAGAAGGCTAGTTGTGCACTATGGACGAGACACATGGAAAGTATGTGTTCTTGCAGTGTGTGTATACAGGAGAGATAGTGTGTTGGATATAGTATGTCGGTCTCCAGGATGAAATGGGTGGTGTTGTTGTGGGGGTAGTGTGGATTAACCACCTGGTTTCCCCGCCTCATCAGCTGACAGGTTAAATACAGACACAGCTATATATATATATATATACAGTCCTAACTTCAGCCTGGAAAATATGAAGAAACACTCTAATAATATCACTGCAGTCAGTAATGCATGGACAATCGTAAAGTAAACCATTCTATATGAGGGCTGGTAAAGAAAGGAAAACGTTACAGAAAAGGAAGGTCACACACACAGCTGCTGTACTCGTGGGGATAGGAAAGGGGGCGGGAGCATGAAAGAGAAAATGAAAGCTGTCAGCAGAGACAGAGAGCGAGGGAAGGATGATGCAGCTCAAATGAGGTAAAAGAATAAAAACATGGAATTAACCTCCGTCTACACCTCCATCCAACTCAGGGAACATCTGGGGTGCTGGGGCAACATGATTTCTGTTCTATGGTGATAGTGTTGGACTTGTTAACATCAAAACAAAGTTATTTAGCTGTTTAGGGGGTGAATGTGCATTTGTGTCTGTCTATCCCAGTATCAGATTACAAGTGCAGCCCTGTCCTTCTCTATTGTAGCCTGGACAGCTAGGGTAACTTACAACCAGCTATCTCTTCCACTCACCATGTTGTTTTTTGACATGTAACACACTGGGCTTGCTGCCTGGCTGTAAGCGTGTGTATCATTGCATAGAATAGACAGCAGCCTTTATCAACCCGACCAGAATTTAAATTGTTCAGCTTCTTGGCTTTATAAAATCAGACCTAATTAATTAAACACATTACCACTTCATTACTGTGTGAGATCCTAGATGAAATAGATTCACTGTAAGAAAAATATAAAATAACATAGGTCCTTCTGTCTTCCTTCAGGTTCAAGAAATAACTTCTGGACATTTCTACTAGCCTGTTGCTGTAAGGTTATACATTTCCGTCTAACCAAAGAGAGACTACGTTCCTCCTGAAGTGTAATTATCTACAGCTATCCTTCCTGATGTTTCTCTACGTTCTGAAAACAAACTGAGTGCCTGCAGACTGTTTGCTGCTCTCAAGAGTGATCCTTATCCTCATCCTTACAGTGGTCCTCCTCCAACATTTCCACCATTATGGTCAGGTTCTTGGTTCTGGCCCTCCTGTCTCTGGCTGGTGTGACCCAGACCTCCGCTAGCCCGACCCAGGCCTCTGAGCCCCCTAACCCCACTGAGGAGCAGCCTCCCTTAGGTACAGGAAGCCTCTCATTCCCTTGGAGCCACCTCCGTCTTCCGGGGTACATTGTTCCGCTCCACTACCACCTCCTGCTCCACCCTAACCTCACCATGCTCAGCTACAGCGGTACTGTCCGGATAGAGCTCCAGGTTCAGAACAATACCAACTGGGTGGTGCTGCACAGCAAGGGGCTCCGTATCACTACAGCAACCATGTTGGACCAGAACCTGGCTCACCTGTCAGACCGGGTAGGCTACTCCCTCAAAACTAAACCGTCATGCTCAGTTTCTAACGATGTCCCACTTTTGTCTCCTCTGACATGTCCATCTAATTACTACTGCATGTGTGTCTTCAGGTGCTCCCTGTGCTCCACAACCCTACCCATGAGCAGACTGCCATCTTCTCTCCCAGAGTGCTCAGCGGTGGGCAGAAGTACTTCCTGTTTCTGGAGTTTGGGGCGGAGCTAGGAGAAGGCTTCTATGGCTTCTACAGGAGCACCTACAGAACCAGCGCCGGAGAGACACGGTACGGAGCGTGTGTGAGTGTGCCTAACTCTCTCTCTCCATGTGAGGGAGAAAGGTTGCGTTGTGCATCACTCCCTAACCAAATGTTTTTTTTGTGAGACATCACATGATAAACTCCTTGTAATGTCTCTCTCTCTCTTTCTCTCTGCTCTCCACTCTCTCTCTCTCTGCCCACCATCTATCTATCTATCTATCTATCTATCTATCTATCTATCTATCTATCTATCTATCTATCTATCTATCTATCTATCTATCTATCTATCTATCTATCTATCTATCTATCTATCTATCTATCTATCTATCTATCTATCTATCTATCTCTCCAGGAACCTGGCCTCCACTCATTTTGAGCCCACCAGTGCTCGGATGGCGTTTCCTTGTTTTGATGAGCCGAGCTTCAAGGCTAACTACTCTATCAGTATCAGGAGGAGCCTGGCACACACCGCCCTGTCCAACATGCCTGTAGTGAGTAAACACACAAAAGCAACATGGTGGCAGGTGGATCATAGTATGTGAGTGTGCATTACAATGTGTGTGTGTTTCCCCTTTAGGAGCAGACAGTGGTCCTGGATGATGGTCTAATGGAGGACCGTTTTGCTGTGAGTGTGAGGATGAGCTCCTATCTGGTGGCCTTCATCGTGTGTGACTTCAGATCTGTCAGCGCAACAACTGCCTCAGGGGTCAAGGTAGGTGGGACAGGGGTGTGTGTGAATGTGTGTGTGTGTGTACAGGCGGTATGTGTGATTTCAGAACATCCCTGTCATATGTTTCAGGTATCTGTCTATGCTGCTCCTGAGAAATGGCAGCAGACCCATTATGCCCTGAAGGCTGCAGTCAAACTACTGGAGTTCTATGAGAAATACTTCAATATCAAATACCCTCTACCTAAACAAGGTAACTAAATACTTCAACATCAAATACCCACTACCTAAACAAGGTAACTAAATACTTCAACATCAAATACCCACTACCTAAACAAGGTAACTAAATACTTCAACATCAAATACCCACTACCTAAACAAGGTAACTAAATACTTCAACATCAAATACCCACTACCTAAACAAGGTAACTAAATACTTCAACATCAAATACCCACTACCTAAACAAGGTAACTTAACGGTGCTGATGACCAGGGTTCAGTAGCAGTTGTTGAAACAAGTAAGGTAATCATTGAAGTTGCTGCCTGCCTCCCCCCCTCCAGACCTGGTTGCTATCCCAGACTTTCAGGCCGGGGCGATGGAGAACTGGGGTCTGATCACCTTCAGAGAGACCAGCCTGCTCTACGACCCCGCCACCTCCTCAGCCTCCGATAGGGTCTGGGTTACCATGGTGATCGCCCACGAGCTCGCCCACCAGGTGAGAGCCGGACAGAAAGTTGTTCAGGGTGTTGAACAGGAAGTAGCAGGTCATGGCAGGAAGTGAACCTTGGTAGTGTGAAGAGGGATTAGACTTTCATGTCATAAACCTCTGCATTCTTCGGGAAGTTTATCCTCACTGGGAGACTAATGGATCTCCTCACAGTGAATGGACCTGAATGAAATGACTGCAACAGATCTCTGCCCTCCTCTTCTGCTGACATCTCTCATTGTCTGTCCTCTCCTGCCTGCCCGTTTGTCTGTCTATC
This sequence comes from Salmo salar, assembly GCF_965601325.2. Classification (NCBI taxonomy): domain Eukaryota; kingdom Metazoa; phylum Chordata; class Actinopteri; order Salmoniformes; family Salmonidae; genus Salmo; species Salmo salar. The sequence goes on along the minus strand of NC_138314.1, from coordinate 16,864,840 downwards.
AGTGGTTTGGCAACCTGGTGACCATGGAGTGGTGGAACGACATCTGGCTGAACGAGGGCTTCGCCAGATACATGGAGTACATCTCAGTCAACGCCACATACCCCAAACTCAGAGTGGTAAGATCCTGTTACTCATATGTTGTACACATTACAACTTCACAGTAGTATTAATGATTAGTATGAATGTTTCACATGTCCCTGAGGGATATTCCTGTTGAAAAGGTGCCCTTTTTATCTCTCAGGAGGATTATCTGGTGGACACCTGCTTCGCTGCGATTGGTCGAGACTCTCTTAACTCCTCCCGCCCCATCTCCAGTGCGGCTGAGAGCCCCACACAGATTGCAGAGATGTTCGACACAGTATCCTACGACAAGGTAGACAAAAAAGCAAACACGCACACACATCTTTTTCACATCACATTGCTTTTATCAACCCTGTGTTTACTTCAAGGGAGGGAGTAAGGATGAGTGTCTAAAGTATTGGATCAGGGCCACAGTGTTAATGTACTGTGGTGTTTGTTCCACCAGGGTGCATGTGTCCTGCACATGCTCAGACACTACCTGACTGACCAAGTGTTCCAGAGTGGAATCGTGCGCTACCTTCGCAGGTACAGCTACAGCAACGCTCACAACCAGGACCTGTGGGACAGCCTGGCCAATGTGCGTAGATTGATCAAATGATATATATTTTATTATAAACTGGGTTGTTCCAGCCCTGAATGCTGATTGGCTGACAGCTGTGGTATATCGGACCATATACCACGGGTTTGACAAAACATTTATTTTTACTGCTCTAATTACGTTGTTAACCAGTTTATAATAGCAATAAGGCTCCTCGTGGGTTTGTGATATATGGCCAATATACCATGGCTAAGGGCTGTATCCAGGCACTCCGCGTTGCGTCGTGCCCAAGAACAGCCCTTAGCCGTGGTATATTGCCGATAAACCACCCCCCCCGTGCCTTATTGCTTAATTGATCCCTCTGTGTAGGATGATTTAGTGTGTAAATGTAAGGTGCTGTGTTGTTGTTCTCAGACGTGTTCAGAAGAGGAGTTCACCTCTGGAGAACACTGTTACAGCAGCAGGCAGGCAGCTAAGAACGCAGTAAACACACCTCTCTTTACATAGCAATACATTACAATACCAACAGTCAAGTCTCACCACTGATTTAAGAGTGTGATGTTTACCTGTGTGTGTGTGTGTGTGTGTGTGTGTGTGTGTGTGTGTGTGTGTGTGTGTGTGTGTGTGTGTGTGTGTGTGTGTGTGTGTGTGTGTGTGTGTGTGTGTCAGTATCTGTACGCTGGGGAGCACCTGGACCTGACGACCATGATGAACACCTGGATGCTGCAGACAGGTGTGCCCTTGGTAACGGTTACTAGGCAGGGGTCTCGTCTCCTGCTGAAACAGGAGAGGTTCCTGAGGACCGCACATCCTTCTGATCCAGCATGGCCCAGCCTGCAGCAGGGGTAAACACACACACCACACACACAAACACACACACATTCTCTGTGATTCTCATGTGCAGCAAGGTCATATTCCTGCGCCTCATCCCCTCTCTGATCTCTCTGTGTTAGGTTCCTGTGGCACATCCCCTCTCTGATCTCTCTGTGTTAGGTTCCTGTGGCACATCCCCTCTCTGATCTCTCTGTGTTAGGTTCCTGTGGCACATCCCCTCTCTGATCTCTCTGTGTTAGGTTCCTGTGGCACATCCCTCTGACCTACAGGACTGACACCTCAACAAGTATCCACAGACACCTAATGACCACACTCACAGGTAAGACACCTAATGACCATACTCACAGGTAAGACACCTAATGACCACACTCACAGGTAAGACACCTAATGACCACACTCACAGGTAAGACACCTAATGACCACACTCACAGGTAAGACACCTAATAACCACACTCACAGTTAAGACACCTAATGACCACACTCACAGGTAAGACACCTAATGACCACACTCACAGGTAAGACACCTAATGACCACACTCACAGGTAAGACACCTATTGACCACACTCACAGGTAAGACACCTAATGACCACACTCACAGGTAAGACACCTAATGACCACACTCACAGGTAAGACACCTAATGACCACACTCACAGGTAAGACACCTAATGACCACACTCACAGGTAAGACACCTAATGACCACACTCACAGGTAAGACACCTAATGACCACACTCACAGGTAAGACACCTAATGACCACACTCACAGGTAAGACACCTAATGACCACACTCACAGGTAAGACACCTAATGACCACACTCACAGGTAAGACACCTAATGACCACACTCACAGGTAAGACACCTAATGACCACACTCACAGGTAAGACACCTAATGACCACACTCACAGGTAAGACACCTAATGACCACACTCACAGGTAAGACACCTAATGACCACACTCACAGGTAAGACACCTAATGACCACACTCACAGGTAAGACACCTAATGACCACACTCACAGGTAAGACACCTAATGACCACACTCACAGGTAAGACACCTAATGACCACACTCACAGGTAAGACACCTAATGACCACACTCACAGGTAAGACACCTAATGACCACACTCACAGGTAAGATAGTTGTGGTCTCGCTCGTCAGTATGGAGGTTAGTGAGGAGTTGATTGATTGACTGGTTGTTTCACTAATTTATTGATTGCCTAGTCTCTTCTCTCCTCAGACAGTGTGGATGTGGGGGAGGAGGTGGGCTGGGTGAAGGTGAATGTGGACATGGCTGGTTATTACCTGGTCCACTATGATGGTTCAGGCTGGGACAACTTGATACAACTACTGAAGGACAACCACACAGCTCTCAGCTTCATGGACAGAACACACCTCATACACAACGCCTTCCAACTCACCACGTAAGAAACCTACCTGTGTGTGTTAATATATAAATAGACAACACAAACAGACTTTTATTTCTGACGTCATCTCTCTATACTACTTCTATAGGGCAGGTCGGTTGTCACTCGATAAAGCCTTGGACCTTATTGGCTACCTGCGATCAGAAAGTCACACCGTGCCCTTACTCGAGGGGTTGGGCTACCTGGAAGCTTTCTACAGGATGGTGGAGAGAAGAGACATACCTGATGTCACACAAAACCTCAGGGTAGGGCACATACACATACATCACACAAACACATAAAACAATTCTAAAAACATTCTGGTTCAGTTGCGGAGTTTGAGTGCGTGTGTGGTCTGATGTCCTCTCTGTGTGTGGTCTGATGTCCTCTCTGTGTGTGGTCTGATGTCCTCTCTGTGTCGGGTCTGATGTCCTCTCTGTGTCGGGTCTGATGTCCTCTCTGTGTGTGGTCTGATGTCCTCTCTGTGTGTGGTCTGATGTCCTCTCTGTGTGTGGTCTGATGTCCACTCTGTGTCGGGTCTGATGTCCTCTCTGTGTGTGGTCTGATGTCCTCTCTGTGTGTGGTCTGATGTCCTCTCTGTGTCGGGTCTGATGTCCTCTCTATGACGGGTCTGATGTCCTCTCTGTGTGTGGTCTGATGTCCACTCTGTGTCGGGTCTGATGTCCTCTCTGTGTCGGGTCTGATGTCCTCTCTGTGTGGTCTGATGTCCTCTCTGTGTGTGGTCTGATGTCCTCTCCGTGTGTGGTCTGATGTCCTCTCTGTGTCGGGTCTGATGTCCTCTCTGTGTGTGGTCTGATGTCCTCTCTGTGTGGGGTCTGATGTCCTCTCTGTGTGTGGTCTGATGTCCTCTCTGTGTGTGGTCTGATGTCCTCTCTGTGTGTGGTCTGATGTCCTCTCCGTGTGTGGTCTGATGTCCTCTCTGTGTGTGGTCTGATGTCCTCTCTGTGTGTGGTCTGATGTCCTCTCTGTGTGTGGTCTGATGTCCTCTCCGTGTGTGGTCTGATGTCCTCTCTGTGTGTGGTCTGATGTCCTCTCTGTGTCGGGTCTGATGTCCTCTCTGTGTGGTCTGATGTCCTCTCTGTGTGTGGTCTGATGTCCTCTCTGTGTGTGGTCTGATGTCCTCTCTGTGTCGGGTCTGATGTCCTCTCTGTGTGGTCTGATGTCCTCTCCGTGTGTGGTCTGATGTCCTCTCTGTGTCGGGTCTGATGTCCTCTCTGTGTGGTCTGATGTCCTCTCTGTGTGTTGTCTGATGTCCTCTCTGTGTGTGGTCTGATGTCCACTCTGTGTGTGGTCTGATGTCCTCTCTGTGTGTGTTTTCCGCAGACGTACATCCTGTGGTATTTCCGTGATGTGATTGACCGTCAGACGTGGAGCGACAAGGGCTCTGTGTCTGAGAGGCGACTGAGGTCGGAGCTCCTTTCCCTGGCCTGCCATCTAGGAGACCTCCCCTGCTTGAAGCAGGCCCAGCGCAGCTTCACACACTGGCTGGACTCCAACAGCACACTTAAGTATGTCTGTCTGCCTGCCTGCCGATCTGTCTGTCTGTCAGCTATTTGAGAGTGTGGTTACATCCCTTTGACAGTAACATACCTCCTCAAATCTATGACCAATCAAAGGTGCAAACTTTGCCTGACTGCAGAAGTAAACCATGTCCTGTCTGTGCCTCTCCATCCACCAGCCTGCCTGCAGACGTGGCAGAGACAGTGTATTCAGTAGGGGCCCAGGAGGACACGGGCTGGGCGTCTCTCCTCCAGACATACACCCACTCCCTCTCAGAGACACACAAACGCAAGATCCTCTCTGCCCTGGCCAGCAGCCGAGACACTAACAAACTAACCAGGTATGTACAGTCTTCTATACTCTGTCAATTCAATTCAATATTTGACATCATTACATTCAGTTTGTGTGTGTGTTTCTACCACAGGTTGTTGGAGCTGGGTGTAGAGGGAGAGGTGATCCGTACCCAGGACCTGGACTCCCTCATCGTCATGGTAGCCAGGAACCCCAGGGGACATCATCTGGCCTGGAGCTACGTCCAGAAATACTGGAGCACCCTGGTGGACAAGTAGGTGGTCGAGAGGGAGGGGATAGAGGGAGGGGGGAGAGAGCTAGAGAAGGAGACTAACACTAAGGATAAATAGGTGGAGCCTATCCGTGTGGTGGAGAATGAGAGAGGGAAAGGGAGAAAGATGAACTGAGAGACTAACACTGATGACAAAGTAGGTAGTAGTAGGCCAGCAATCCCATAGCCTGGGGGCTTTAGCCAACCTGTGGTGTTTTGCTCTTGTTTCTACACTGCAGGTTCCAGTTGGGATCGTTCTCTATTAGAAACATCATCATTGGTACCACAGCCCAGTTCTCCTCCACAGAGGAACTCACTGAGGTGAGATTACTGATCTTTCTGTGGCAATATCATTTGTTGTCAGAAGCAAAGTTCTGTTTGAGCGAGGGAGAGGGTGTGTCCCATAACCCACGGCCATGCTTACCAGGTGTGTGTGTTCCCCAGGTGCGTGTATTCTTTGAGTCGATCCATGAGCAGGCATCTCAGCTGAGAGTGACTGAGGTTGCCATGGATAACGTCCAGAAGAACATCCTCTGGCTGCAAAGAAACCTGGGAACTCTGAGGAGCTGGCTGGACCAACAGATAGACTGAAGAGAAAGAGAGGCAGAGGGAGGGGAGGATAGCGAGAGAGAGAGAGAGAGAGAGAGAGGGAGGGGGGATAGGGAGAGAGAGAGAGACAGAGGGAGGGGGAGATAGGGAGAGAGAGAGACAGAGGGAGGGGGGATAGGGAGGGAGAGAGAGACAGAGGGAGGGGGAGATAGGGAGGGGAGAGAGACAGAGGGAGGGGGAGATAGGGAGAGAGAGAGAGAGAGAGAGAGACAGAGGGAGGGGGAGATGGGGAGAGAGACAGAGGGAGGGGAGATAGGGAGAGAGAGAGAGACAGAGGGAAGGGAGAGAGAGAGAGACAGAGGGAAGGGAGAGAGAGAGACAGAGGGAAGGGAGAGAGAGAGAGAGGGAAGGGAGAGAGAGAGAGAGAGAGAGAGGGAGGGGAGATAGAGAGAGGGAGGGGAGATAGAGAGAGAGAGGGAGGGGGAGATAGGGAGAGAGAGACAGAGGGAGAGAAAGAGAGAGACAGAGGGAGGGGGAGATAGGGAGAGAGAGACAGAGGGAGGGGGAGATAGGGAGAGAGAGAGAGGGGAGAGAGAGAGAGACAGAGGGAGGGGGAGATAGGGAGAGAGAGAGAGACAGAGGGAGGGGAGAGAGAGAGAGGCAGAGGGAGGGGAGGATAGCGAGAGAGAGAGAGAGAGAGAGAGAGAGAGGGAGGGGGGATAGGGAGAGAGAGAGAGAGAGACAGAGGGAGGGGGAGATAGGGAGAGAGAGAGACAGAGGGAGGGGGGATAGGGAGGGAGAGAGAGACAGAGGGAGGGGGAGATAGGGAGGGGAGAGAGACAGAGGGAGATAGGGAGAGAGAGAGAGAGACAGAGGGAGGGGGAGATGGGGAGAGAGACAGAGGGAGGGGAGATAGGGAGAGAGAGAGAGACAGAGGGAAGGGAGAGAGAGAGAGACAGAGGGAAGGGAGAGAGAGAGACAGAGGGAAGGGAGAGAGAGAGACAGAGGGAAGGGAGAGAGAGAGAGAGGGAAGGGAGAGAGAGAGAGAGAGAGGGAGGGGAGATAGAGAGAGAGAGGGAGGGGAGATAGAGAGAGAGAGGGAGGGGGAGATAGGGAGAGAGAGACAGAGGGAGAGAAAGAGAGAGACAGAGGGAGGGGGAGATAGGGAGAGAGAGACAGAGGGAGGGGGAGATAGGGAGAGAGAGAGAGACAGAGGGAGGGGAGAGAGAGAGAGACAGAGGGAGGGGAGAGACAGAGGGAGGGGGAGATAGGGAGAGAGACAGAGGGAGGGGGAGATAGGGAGAGAGACAGAGGGAGGGGGAGATAGGGAGAGAGACAGAGGGAGGGGGAGATAGGGAGAGAGACAGAGGGAGGGGGAGATAGGGAGAGAGACAGAGGGAGGGGGGATAGGGAGAGAGAGACAGAGGGAGGGGGAGATGCAGTGGTAGAAAATGCTTGACTAGAGCTTTGTTTTTTTATGGATAGTTGTGTGTGTATATAGTTTGGTCATGATTTTCAGTTTACATCAGGGACTTGGAATTGTTTTTGTTGAATTTGATTAAAATGTTTAATAATAAAGTGTTGTCAAAGTACTCTTTGAAGAGCAGTAAGAAGACCAAGATCATGTGGAATTACACAGAGTAAGAGCAAATTAAATACAAACAGAAAACCAATTTGTAGGTGTCTATAGTGAATGTAGGAGTGGCCTGAAAAGGCAAAAAAAGCAGTCTGTATGTGAGACAGAATGAAGCTTGGCCTCACACACTACAACCTCACAGCCACTAGAGGGAGGGAACTGCTGAAAATTCAGTAGGAAACATACAGTTGAAGTCGGAAGTTTACATACACTTAGGTTGGAGTCATTAAAACTCCTTTTTCAACCACTTCACAAATTTCTTGTTAACAAGCTATAGTTTTGGCAAGTCGGTCAGGACATCTTCTTCGCGCATGACACAAGTAATTTTTCCAACAATTGTTTACAGACAGATTATTTCACTTATAATTCACTGTATCACAATTCCAGTGGGTCAGAAGTTTACATACACTAAGTTGACTGTGCGTTTAAACAGCTTGGAAAATTCCAGAAAATGATGCCATGACTTTAGAAGCTTCTGATAGACTAATTGACATCATGTGAGTCAATTGGAGGTGTACCTGTGGATGTATTTGTAACGGCCGTCGTCAAAATGAGACCAAGGTGCAGCGGAGGATGTGTTCATCTTGAAAGACTTTAATGGACTAAATGAACACTTACAAAATAAACCAAAAACAACCAGCAACAGTTCTGTCAGGTAGTAAAACTAAACAGAAAAATATTCACCCACAAAACCCAAAGGAAAAACAGGCTGCCTAAGTATGACTCCCAATCAGCAACAACCATGTACAGCTGTTCCTGATTGGGAGCCATAGCTGGCCGAAACAAAGCAATCCCAAACATAGAAAAACCAACATAGAATGCCCACCCAAATCACACCCTGACCAAACCTAAATAGAGACATAAAAAGGATCTCTCAGGTCAGGGCGTGACAGTATTTCAAGGCCTACCTTCAAACTCAGTGTCTCTTTGCTTGACATCATGGGAAAATCAAAAGAAATCAGCCAAGACCTCATAAAAACAATTGTAGACCTCCACAAGTCTGGTTCATCCTTGGGAGCAATTTCCAAATGCCTGAAGGTACCACGTTAATCTGTACAAACAATAGTATGCAAGTATAAACACCATGGGACCACGCAGCCGTCATACCGCTCAGGAAGGAGACACATTCTGTCTCCTAGAGATAAACGTACTTTGGTGTGAAAAGTGCAAATCAATCCCAGAACAACATCAAAGGACCTTGTGAAGATGCTGGAGGAACAGGTACAAAAGTATCTATATCCACAGTAAAACGAGTCCTATATCGACATAACCTGAAAGGCTGCTCAGCAAGGAAGAAGCCACTGCTCCAAAACCGACATAAAAAAGCCAGACTATGGTTTGTAACTGCACATGGGGACAAAGATCGTACTTTTTGGAGAAATGTCCTCTGGTCTGATGAAACAAAAATATAACTGTTTGGCCATAATGACCATTGTTATGTTTGGAGGAAAAAGGGGGAGGCTTGCAAGCCAAAGAACACCATCCCAACCGTGAACCACAGGGGTAGTAGCATCATGTTGTGGGGGTGCTTTGCTGCAGGAGGGACTGGTGCACTTCACAAAATAGAAGGCATCATGAGGTAGCAAAATTATGTGGATTTATTGAAGCAACATCTCAAGACATCAGTCAGGAAGTTAAAGCTTGGTCGCAAATGGGTCTTCCAAATGGACAATGACCCCAAGCATACTTCCAAAGTTGTGGCTTAAGACAACAAAGTCAAGGTATTGGAGTGGCCATCACAAAGCCCTGACCTCAATCCTATAGAACATTTGTGCAAGCAAGGAGGCCTACAAACCTGACTCAGTTACACCAGCTCTGTCAGGAGGAATGGGCCAAAATTCACCCAACTTATTGTGGGAAGTTTGTGGAAGGGTACCCGCAACGTTTGACCCAAGTTAAACAATTTAAAGGCAATACTACCAAATACTAATTGAGTGTATGTAAACTTCTGACCCACTGGGAATGTGGTGAAATAAATCATTCTCTCTACTATTCTTCTGACATTTCGCATTCTTAAAATAAAATGGTGATCCTAACTGACCTAAGACAGTGAATTTTTACTAGGAAAACTGAGTTTAAATGTATTTGGTTAAGGTGTATGTACACTTCCGACTTCAACTGTATATGTGTAAACATGTTGTACACATATCTATGTTTTTCATTTTGCTGAATTTCTGCGTGTTGGTTTAGTCAAAAAACAGACCCATCGTGCATGCACATTGCTTGAATCATGTATGGAGGGATGGATGGAGAGGCAACGAGAACCTCAGAATCTCTCCTGTTGTCTTGGAAATAGCCTGGAAACAAGTATTTGGCGCTGACCTGATACTTGTTCTGGAAAAAAACTGAAAAATCTGTTGGAGTAGTACAGTGCCTTCAGAAAGTATTCATACCCCTTGACATATTCCACATTCTGTTGTGTTACAGCCTAAATTAAAAATGGATTTAATATATCTTTTTTCTCACAATACACACAATACTCCATAATGACAAAGTGAAAACATGTTTTTAGAAATGTTTGTACATTTATTGAAAATGAAATACAGAAATATTGTTAGAATCACCTTTGGCAGCAACTACAGTCTTTCTGTGTAAGTCTAAGAACTCTGCACACCTGGATTGTACAATATATATGTATTAAATGTTTAGGGGGTAGATCAGCTTTAATATTACAGATTGTGTGTTCTATCAATGTAATTATTTGCATCATTTCCTATTCCCCATATTTTTTTTGCTTATTTATTTGATATATTTTCTGTTATTATTTTCCTCTAACCCTAACTCCCATCCTCTAATTGGAGTAAACTAATGGACAACAATACTTCGGCTTATACTTCCAGTTAATACATACTATATACAGTGGGGGGAAAAAGTATTTGATCCCCTGCTGATTTTGTATGTTTGCCCACTAACAAAGAAATGATCAGTCTATAATTTTAATGGTAGGTTTATATGAACAGTGAGAGACAGAATAACAACAACAAAATCCAGAAAAACGCATGTCAAAAATGTTATAGAATTATTTGCATTTTAATGAGGGAAATAAGTATTTGACCCCTCTACAAAACATGACTTAGTACTTGGTGGCAAAACCCTTGTTGGCAATCACAGAGGTCAGATGTTTCTTGTAGTTGGCCACCAGGTTTGCACACATCTCAGGAGGGATTTTGTCCCACTCCCCTTTGCAGATCTTCTCCAAGTCATTAAGGTTTCGAAGCTGACGTTTGGCAACTCGAACCTTCAGCTCCCTCCACAGATTTTCTATGGGATTAAGGTCTGGAGACTGGCTAGGCCACTCCAGGACCTTAATGTGCTTCTTCTTGAGCTACTCCTTTGTTGCCTTGGCCATGTGTTTTGGGTCATTGTCATGCTGGAATACCCATCCACGATCCATTTTCAATGCCCTGGCTGAGGGAAGGAGGTTCTCACCCAAGATTTGACTGTACATGGCCCCGTCAAATGATGCGGTAAAGTTGTCCTGTCCCCTTAGCAGAAAAACAGCCCCAAAGCATAATGTTTCCACCTCCATGTTTGACGGTGGAGATGGTGTTCTTGGGGTCATAGGCAGCATTCCTCCTCCTCCAAACACGGCGAGTTGAGTTGATGCCAAAGAGCTCCATTTTGGTCTCATCTAACCACAACACTTTCACCAGTTGTCCTCTGAATCATTCAGATGTTCATTGGCAAACTTCAGACGGGCATGTATATGTATTCTTGAGCAGCGGGACCTTGCGGGCGCTGCAGGATTTCAGTCCTTCACGGCATAGTGTGCTACCAATTGTTTTCTTGGTGACAATGGTCCCAGCTGCCTTGAGATCATTGACAAGATCCTCCCGTGTAGTTCTGGGCTGATTCCTCACCGTTCTTATGATCATTGCAACCCCACGAGGTGAGATCTTGCATGGAGCCCCAGGCCGAGGGATATTGACAGTTCTTTTGTGTTTCTTCCATTTGCGAATAATCGCACCAAATGTTGTCACCTTCTCACCAAGCTGCTTGGCGATGGTCTTGTAGCCCATTCCAGCCTTGTGTAGGTCTACAATCTTGTCCCTGACATCCTTGGAGAGCTCTTTGGTCTTGGCCATGGTGGAGAGTTTGGAATCTGATTGATTGATTGCTTCTGTGGACAAGTGTCTTTTTTACAGGTAACAAGCTGCGGTTAGGAGCACTCCCTTTAAGAGTGTGCTCCTAATCTCAGCTCGTTACCTGTATAAAAGACACCTGGGAGCCAGAAATCTTTCTGATTGAGAGGGGGTGAAATAACTATGTCCCTCATTAAAATGCAAATCAATTTATAACATTTTTGAGATGCGTTTTTCTGGATATTTTTGTTGTTATTCTGTCTCTCACTGTTCAAATAAACCTACCATTAAAATTATAGACTGATCCTTTCTTTATCAGTGGGCAAACGTACAAAATCAGCAGGGGATCAAATACTTTTTCCCCCCACTGTACATTTTACGGAAATGGTACACGGACACGGTACATTTTACATTCGTTTTTTTTTTACCCTTCAGCTACCGTCAACCCCTCCAATCTATCTCTAAACACCATCCAGTATTGACTTCAATTTGACAAATATTTTACTGTGCTGTGCTGTGATGTTTCACAAAAGTTCTGAACCTTTTTATTCTCATTGTTTCCACAGATTCTAAATGAAAGATGAACACCTTTACTAAAAGTAAAATTATATTATTGATCGACTGGCCATGACTTTTTAAGTCACCCAGCAGTGCTATTTGCACATTATTCTTTTTTTATTCTTCAAGCTCTGTCAAGTTGGTTGTTGATCATTGCTAGACAGCCAATTTCCAGTATTGCCATAGATTTTCAAGATGATTTAAGTAAAATCTGTTACTAGGCCACTCAGGAACATTCAATGTTGTCTTGGTAAGATACTCCAGTGTATATTTGACTTTGTGTTTTAAGTTATTGTCCTGCTGAAATGTACATTTGTTTCCCAGTGTCTGGTGGAAAGCAGACTGAACCCGGTTTTCCTGTAGGATTTTTCCTGTGCTTGGCTCTATTCCATTATTTTTATCCCCAAAAACTCCCTAGTCCTTGCCGATGACAAGCATGCCTATAACATGACGCAGCCACCACCATGCTTGAAAATATGAAGAGTGGTACACAGTGATGTGTTGGATTAGCCCCAAACATAACGCTTTGTATTCAGGACATAAAGTTAATTTCTTTGCCACATTTTTGGGAGTTTTACTTTTGTGCCTTATTGCAAACAGGATGCATGTTTTGGAATATTTGTATTCTGTACAAGCTTCCTTCTTTTCACTCTGTCATTTAGGTTAGTATTGTGGAGTCACTACAATGTTGATCCATCTTCAATTTTCTTCGATCACAGCCATTAAACTCTGAAAATGTTTTAAAGTCACCATTGGCCTCATGGTGAAATCCCTGAGCGGTTTCCTTCCTCTCTGGAAACTGAATTAGGAAGGACGCCTGTATCTTTGTCTTTTTTAATTTATTTAACTAGGCAAGTCAATTAAGAACAAATTCTTATTTACAATGACAGCCTACCTGGCCAAACCCTAACCCGGATGACGCTGGACCAATTGGACAACACTGGCGCCGCGCTATGGGACTCCCAATCACGGCCGGTTGTGATACAGCCTGGAATCAAACTAGGGTCTGTAGTTATGCCTCTAGCACTGAGATGCAGTGCCTTAGACCGCTGCGCCACTTGGGAGCCCGAGTGTATGTAGTGACTGGGTGTATTGATACACCATCCAAAGTGTAATTAATAACTTCACCATGCTCAAAGGTATGTGTGGGGTGCAGATATGAGGTAGTCATCAAAAAATCATGTTAAACAATACTATTGCACACAGAGTGAGTCCGTTCAATTTATTATGTGACTTGTTAAGCACATTTTTACTCCTGAACTTATTTAGGCTTGCCATAACAAAGGGGTTGAATACTCAAGACATTTTAGCTTTTCATTTTTTATTAACTTGTAAAAAATTCTAAAAACATAATTCCACTTTGATTGTGTGTAGGTGAGTGACACAAAATCTAATTTTAATTTATTTTAAATTCAAGCTGTAAACAATAAAATGTGGAGGTGTTAATACTGATGGCACTGTACAGCTTTCTCACACTGCTGAAACAACCACTTCCTGAAATCACACACACACACACACACACACACACACACACACACACACACACACACACACACACACACACACACACACACACACACACACACACACACACACACACACAAACACAAACAACGATTCCGTTTCCTTGGCTCCTTTGACCCATAATGAGCTTCTTAGCTATTGAACATTTACAGATGCATACCCACACTGAACTGCTGTCAAGCATCCACCTCTACATTGAATAGCTGTCTGTGGTGACTGACTGTCTATTGATAAAGACAGGGACATAAGTAGCCAAAGCTCACTCACATGCTGATTGTGGGCCATGGGGACATCGTCTTACTGCATGTGACTCCTGACTTCCTGAACAGTGTGTGTGTGTGTGTGTGTGTGTGTGTGTGTGTGTGTGTGTGTGTGTGTGTGTGTGTGTGTGTGTGTGTATGTGTGTGTGTGTTTATATATGTATGTATGTATGTATGTGTGTGTGTGTGTGTGTGTGTGTGTGTGTGTGTGTGTGTGTGTGTGTGTGTGTGTGTGTGAAAGAGAGAGAGAGAGAGAGAGAGAGAGCGAGAGAGACACAGACAGGCCAGTGTAATAACTCTGTCCTCGGGACCCCAAAGGGTGCACGTTTTGCTTTTTGCCCCTAGCTCTACACAGCTAATTCAAATAATCAACAAATGATCAAGCTTTGATCATTTGAATCAGCTGTGTACTGTTACAGCAAAAATCAAAAAGAGCACCCTTTAGGGAACCGAGGACCGAGTTTGGAAAACGCTGGGCTATTTTGTAAAATTCATGAAAACTAAAATGAGCTTTTTGGTCTTAATTTAAGGTTAGGGTTAGACATAACGTTAGCAGTGTGGTTAAGGTTAGGTTCAAAATCACATTTTAATAAGATAAATTGGAGAAATAGGCGGGGTGACGACCCACAGGGAAGGTCAAACACAGAGGTCTAAGTGTCTTTTAATCACAGGTGGCCGGTGGCACCTTAATTGGGGAGGATGGGCTCATATTTTTTTGTATTGACCACCAGAGTGTGTGTGTGTGTGTGTGTGTGTGTGTGTGTGTGTGTGTGTGTGTGTGTGTGTGTGTTTTAATCTGAACAGACAGAAGCCCTTTATTTGTGTTAATAAAGTTGTAGAGCCATAAAGCAGACAGCTTCAGCAGAGGGGGTAGTGCTACTGAACCTACAGCAAGAACCTGCTGGTCCTTATCAGATTGAGCACACACCCCACATAAGGAGTCCTATCAAAAGCACAGGCTTGACCAAGCAAACAGTTGAGTAAGTTAAAAGGAAATGTAAAAAAAAGGCACATAGGGTTGAGTTGTGGGATAAACTCAACTGACTCACATAATGTAGGCCAACTGGAGTGTCACCTGCAGTTGCTCGTGTGAATATTGCACAGAGCAAGGTTAATCTCCAACAGCTCACAGTGCCTTTAGAACAGATAAACAAACTACTGACAGCCTATCCCGGACAACGCTGGGCCAATTGTGCACCGCCCTATGGGACTCCAGATCACCGCCGGTTGTCATACAGCCCGGGATCAAACCAGGGTCTGTAGTGACACCTCTAGCACTGAGATGCCGTCCCTTAGACACACTCGGGAGCCAATAGTAATGACTGGAATGGAATAAATTGAATGGTATTTAACACATCAAACACATGGTTTCCATGTGCTTGATACCATTCCATTTACTCCGAGAATTGTGAAACATGTAGCCTACCGATAACAATATGTGTATGATGAGGATGTTCCCAACATTTAATAAGGGATGAACAAAAAAGTACATGGAAAATCCAGTACAATAAGATATAGTTGACACGCACACGAACTTCCCAAATTGTAGTTTGTTTTCACAGCAAGCGGTAGGGATTTGTCTTTTTACTTACGAGCCACCACTCTTAGCCCCGACCAATAGAATGCCGGTAAATACATGACAGAAATCTGTCAATAACTGCCCGGAGAGAAAGGGAATGGGAAGCTATCATTGAAATGCATGGCGAACAGTTTGTTGACAGACTATCGTTTGGACGATTGACCATATTAATTATTTTATTCCGTAAGGTACTAACTTCACCGATTGTGACTCGTATTTATAATTCAAAAACGTTAAAGCATGGAGAGGAAAGTTGTGGCCGCTCTCTAGTGTCAGAAGTTAGCTAGCAGCCAAGCTAGCTAGCCCACTGAGCCTGGCTGTACAGTCACCTGATCTGACTAGCGACTGATAGCTAGTAGCATCAGTCTTTTTGGTGGCGGAGTTTGGTCAGCAGTGGTTCCCTCGTCCTCCAGCGGGGTGTTGTTATTGGTGAAGTGAGGACAGTTCGGCTCGTCCAGATATCTTGTCATGGAGGACCCATTTGACAGTGGTAAGGAATGACGACGCTCGCGTATCTAGCGAACTGCTACCCAGACTTTCTAGCCAGCCACATTCTCCGTAGTAACTAGCAGTCGAGCTTGTAGTAAGGTTAGCTAGATAGCCGAATGTTTCAAGTCAACAAATGTCAGGCTCTTGATTGCCAAAACTGCTCCCTGGCTAACGGACTAATCAGCAGTATATGCACTTATAATGATGGGTGTGTTATCTGATATACGCCTGCCTTGAGTATAGTAACTACATTCGGGTTCGTCTGAATAAACTGGGAGTCTCTTAGCTAATGTGTCTATGTCAGTGTGACATTCACTTGGGGACACAAACACATTCCCCAGTCGGGCTGAGGTCAGGGTTGACTTTTGACTCTTGTCACCAGAGGGGTTATTTATTTAGCCAGCCCATTAAAGGCTAGCTAGCTACATATTAGCCATCTAAAGAGCAGGAAATTGAAATCTTATGGCAGCCCAGTTGCAGCTGCAGCCCAGTTCCTACTGTTATCTGAGGGGAAAATCAGAGCAAACCTGTTGGATTGAAAAACTCAATTGCACTGACACCCCATCCTCTCTTTATGTTTATTGGGACATTATTCTTATTGATCAGCCTTGGCCTACACTTTGCCCTACCAAGGAAGGTGAGGAAATCCAACTCAGATTGGTTTACATTTTCTGCTGCTCGAAAATGCTATATCCTCTTGTTTTAGAGGCTAGGCCAAGCTGTGTTAGTGTTATTTACAGTCTTGACTGGAGGCTGCATTAGTTAAGTAGTTTGTTTATGTTCTAGAGGCACATAAAATGTCCTTTTAACTTACTCAACTGTTTGCTTGGTCAAGCCTTTTGCTTTTGAAAGGACTCCTTATGTGGGGTGTGTGCTCAATCTGATAAGGACCAACAGGTTCTTGCTGTAGGTTTAGTAGCACTACCCCCTCTGCTGAAGCTGTCTGCTTTATGGCTCTACAGCTTTATTACTGCAAATAATAAATAAAGGGCTCATGTTTGTTCAGATTGGAACACACACACACACACATACTGGTGGTCAATACAATCCATAATAGTCAATGGAAACACTGCTGCTCAATAGACATAGACACTGCTATATTTCTCTCGGAGTGCTTTTGCCTAATTGAAACGTTCCATGTACAGTGGAAGTCGGAAGTTTACATACACCTTAGCCAAATATATTTAAACTCAGTTTTTCACAATTCCTGACAATTAATCTGACTAAAATGTCCATGTCTTAGGTCAGTTAGGATCACCACTTTATTTTAAGAATGTGAATTGTCAGAATAATAGTCGAGAGAATGATTTATTTCAGCTTTTATTTCTTTCATCACATTTCCAGTGGGTCATTAGTTTACATACACTCAATTAGTATTTGGTAGCATTGCCTCTAAATTGTTGAACTTGGGTCAAATGTTTCAGGGAGCCTTCCACAAGCTTCCCACAATAAGTTGGGTGAATTTTGGCCCATTCCTACTGACAGAGCTGGTGTAACTGAGTCAGGTTTGTAGGCCTCCTTGCTTGCACACGCTTTTTCAGTTCTGCCCACAAATGTTCTATAGGTTTGAGGTCAGGGCTTTGTGATGGCCACTCCAATACCTTGACTTTGTTGTCCTTAAGCCATTTTGCCACAACTTTGAAAGTATGCTTGGGGTCATTATCCATTTGGAAGACCCATTTGCGACCAAGCTTTAACTTCCTGACTGATGTCTTGAGATGTTGCTTCAATATATCCACATAATTTTCCTGCCTCATGATGCCATCTATTTTGTGAAGTGCACCAGTCCCTCCTGCAGCAAAGCACCCCCACAACATGATGCTGCCTCCCCCGTGGTTCACTGTGTGCTTTGGCTTGCAAGCATAACGATGGGCATTATGGCCAAACAGTTCTATTTTTGTTTCATCAGACCAGAGGACATTTCTCCAAAAAGTATGATCTTTGTTCCCATGTGCAGTTGCAAACCGTAGTCTGGCTTTTTTATGGCGGTTTTGGAGCAGTGGCTTCTTCCTTGCTGAGCGGCCTTTCAGGTTATGTCGATATGGGACTCGTTTTACTGTGGATATTGATACTTTTGTACCTGTTTCCTCCAGCATCTTCACAAGGTCCTTTGCTGCTGTTCTGGGATTGATTTGCACTTTTCGCAGCAAAGTACGTTAATCTCTAGGAGACAGAACGTGTCTCCTTCCTGAGCGGTATGACGGCTGTGTGGTCCCATGGTGTTTAAACTTGCGTACTATTGTTTGTACAGATGAGCGTGGTACCTTCAGGTGTTTGGAAATTGCTCCCAAGGATGAACCAGACTTGTGGAGGTCTACAATTTTTTTTATGAGGTACACCTCCAATTGCCTCAGACTAATTGACATAATTTATCAGAAGCATCTAAAGTCATGACATCATTTTCTGGAATTTTCCAAGCTGTTTAAATACACAGTCAACTTAGTGTATGTAAACTTCTGACCCACTGGAATTGTGGTACAGGGAATTATAAGTGAAATAATCTGTCTGTAAACAATTGTTGGATAAATGACTTGTGGCATGCACAAAGTAGATGTCCTAACCGACTTGCCAAAAATATAGTTTGTTTACAAGAAATTTGTGGAGTGGTTGAAAACAAGTTTTAATGACTCCAACCTAAGTGTATGTAAACTTCTGACTTCAACTGTATGTTATTTCGTTAGCCTACTTCAATTCAGAATGCACAGGGCCTACATGTAAAGCCTAACTGATAGGTGAATCCTGTCCTGGACACTGACTGCAGTAGTATGTAAATGAAATGCCCAGAGATTATTCCTTATTCAGCAGACACAGGTTGTTTTCACTAACACACAGCCCAAAGGAAAGGCCTCTTGCCTGGCCTTATCTGCCCTGAGGCACCAAGTATACCTGGTCTGGGCTCTGCCTGGGGTGAGTGTAGTCCCAGTACCACTATGGTCTTGAACTTCAGGTCTGTGTGGCCCTAGCTTAGTCATATTGGGTAAACGTATACGTCTGTAGACTGTCTGTGGGTCTGTTTGTTTGAAAACAGGAAGAGTCTGGTGAGATGCTGCAGACACTTTCAGTTTCATTGCTGCTTCAGCTATAACGTTAGACCTTGCTGCGTCAGTTTGAGGTGCACTAATTTTGGTCTTAGTAACAGCTACCACATTTTTCGAATGGCCTCATTTGACAATACAAGTTCTAACATGGAATGAAAGGTTGCTATGGTTCTTATTTTGATCTGGGTATTATTAAATATGTGCCAGCAGCATACCACCCTGCATTCCACTACTGGCTAGCCTCTGAAGCTGATCAGGGTTGGTCCTGGTCAGTCCCTGGATGGGAGACCAGATGCTGCTGGAAGTGGTGTTGGAGAGCCAGTAGGAGGCACTCTTTCCTCTGGTCTAAAAACAATATCCCAGTGCCCCAGGGCAGTGATTGGGGACATTTGCCCTATGTATGGTTCCGTCTTTCGGATGGGACGTTAAACGGGTGTCCTGGCTCTCTGTGGTCACTTAAGATCCCATGGCACTTATCGTAGGAGTAGGAGTGTTAACCCCGGTGTCCTGGCTAAATTCCCAATCTGACCCTCATACCATCACGGCCACCTAATCATCCCCAGTTTCCAATTGGATCATTGATCCCCTCCCACCTGTAACTATTCCCCAGGTTGTTGCTGTAAATGAGGAAGTGTTTTCAGTCAACTTACCTGGTAAAATAAATAAATATTCAGCTCCATATCAAGGCCTATTAATAGGAGCAGAACTCTCTGCAGACCACAGGACTTCTGAGTCAGGACAAGATCTGCTGCACGGAGGGATAGGATGAACTCTGATGGCTTCAGTTAGCCTTCTCTGAGTCACTCAGTCTAGGCAGCTGGGCCCTACCAACACGCATGCATGTTCTCACACAATGGAACACGCGCAATAGAACGTACTAGGTGTATGAGATGGCTTTTTTTATAGTGTCATCGGTTATGATGATACTGGCTCTCTGTTCACTTACACGCAACACCCACTATTCACTGACTGGGACTTCAGGGTGTGTGTGTGAGAGCTTTGTTTGGGCCCAGCCCTGCATTCACCCACCATTGAATCAGAACACACATAGGGGCTCAGTCCCTCTGCACGGTTTTATTACAGGAGAAAAATGGGACCCTTTATAAAGAGGCACAACGGGAATTTTTTTTTACAGTTTGACTACTGTTTTAATTATTATTATTTTATGAAATAGTTGACCATTTCTCTGTTTTTCTGAGGAGATACTGGGGAGAATCAAAAGAATGGGAGCTCCATGCACGTTTTATTGAACGTGTGTGTGTGTGTGTGTGTGTGTGTGTGTGTGTGTGTGTGTGTGTGTGTTAACCGTTTGTTTGTTTGTATGTGTAACCAGAGCGAACGTCCCTGCCCAGGAACATGATAGAGAACAGTATGTTTGAGGAGGAACCTGACGTAGTGGACCTGGCCAAAGACTCTACAGCCTTCCCGGTAATTACATACTATACCACACTGACATTAACCCGTACCCTCATTACTATTCCCTTTTCTTCCAACTGTTTGTTTTTCCAGATTTTCATATCTTGCCTTGTCTTTTTATTTTCTCGCTCTTCTTTCTCTTTTTTTACACCTCCCCCCTCCAGGAGTTCCCGGCGTTGGACCCAGATGAGGTGGTGTATGAGCCCCGTAGCTCCCGTCTGCTGGTGCGAGGTCTGGGAGAAAACGACCTGGACGATGAGGAGGAGGACTATGAGTCGTCAGCCCGCCTACTGGGCATGTCCTTCATGAACAGAAGCTCCGCCCGCAGTCCTAGCGCCTCCCCTTACATCAGACATGCTCCACCCAGGTTACTTTTCAAATCGAAATAAACTTGTTTTAAAGAAGTGCATTTAAATATGACAGACACTTTACAGTAAAATAGAAACAATGAAATAAACAAAACTAAAGATAGATATTATTAAATAGTTTAATTTGTTGTTTTTTGGCCAGGTCATGTTCCCGTCCCTCAGCTCGTATGCTGGTGGTGGGCGTGTTCATCTTGGTACTGGTCACGTCCATGGCGATGGTTCTCTATTTCCTGCCTGGCTGTACCTTCACTAAGGTAGGTGTTTGTGTGAGTGAAGAGTGTGCGGTTACTGCATCGGCCTCCACAGCTACGGGGGTGTGTCTGTGTTCACCATGTTGATCCTCTCTCCCCAGGCTGGCTGTCCTAAGGCGAACTCCTCCACTCCTATGGAGCTGGTCTATCCTAAAAGCACCAATGGGGAGCTGTTTCCTTGGAATGAGCTCCGCCTCCCAGCCAGTGTACGACCTGTAAACTACGACCTCTCCCTGACCCCTAACCTGACTTCCATGACCTTCACCGGCCGCACCATCATCAACATGATTATACAACACGACACCAAGCGCATCGTTTTGCACAGCTCCGAGATCAATATCATCAAGGCAACCTTTCAGGTAGCAATGCTACGAACATTGACTATTTAATCGGAAATGGTAATATTATTGAAAACCTAACTGTTATTGTTCTTATGTAACTTCCTTACTTGCAATGTGAAGAGGGTAAGAGTTGCTTTCCCTGTGGAGATAAATTATGTTTTACTTAGCTTAACTATGTTTCCCTTGCTAAATAATGTTTTTACCTAGTTAGATTGTTTCACCTTGTTAAATACTGTTTTTACTTTAACCCTTCCAGGTTGGAGAGGGTAAGAGTGTTGAGGTCAAGGTGTTGGAGTATAAACCATGGCAGCAGATAGCTGTCAGCTTCCCAGAGGATCTGAAGGAAGGCCAGGTGTGTGTGTTAACATTGGACTACACAGCCAGCCTTTCACACACCTACGACGGCTTCTATAACAGCTCCTACAATGACAAGACTGGAGCCAAGAGGTATGCAAAACACTCTAAAGACTATTTACTAAAGTTTGTCCTAAAAATAACAACCTAACTCGGTGTGAATGCAGTGAGACACATTCTTTAAGTGTGAAAATTTGAGTGTATGTTGACCTTTAGTAAACTTCCAGCCTAGTCCTTGCTCTCTGTGACAGTGATTCTATTCAACCCTCAGGGTCCTAGCTGCCACACAGTTTGAGCCCCAGGCAGCCAGGAAGGCCTTCCCCTGTTTTGACGAGCCTGCCTTTAAAGCCACCTTCCTGGTCAGGATCACCAGAGAACCTGAATACATCGCTCTGTCCAACATGCCCAAGGTACACTGTGTGTGTGTGTGTATGCACTTGTGAGTTTGCGTGCAGCTGTGTATTTTTAAGTTGTAAATATACATTACAAAATGTGTTGACATGAAATGATTATTGGAGACGCTTCACATGAACAATACCAGTGTGTAAACCATCTGTTAATGAAGCTATGCACTAACTACTGTAATTCGATCTGGATAAGAGCCTTTGCTAAAATATAAATGTAATCTGTGTTGTGTTTCCCAGGCTAAGACGACTACGTTACCCAGCGGCATGCTGGAGGATGAGTTTGAGCAGACTAGTGTTAATATGAGCACCTACCTGGTGGCCTTCATCGTAGCCAACTTCACCAGCATCACTAGAAATGTATCCAGTACACTGGTACGTACAGAGTCCCTGCCTCAATCTATTCACACTAGTTATATGGCCTGCAACACACTAGAATGCGACTCTGTCTACTCTGTGCCTATCCCCCCCCAACTTTGGTACTATTGTATTTATTCAATTTGTACGGTGTGTGTTGCAGGTGTCAGTGTACTCTGTGCCAGAGAAGAAGGAACACACACAGTATGCTCTGGACACCGCGTCCAGGTTGCTGCAGTTCTACAACACCTTATTTGACACCGAATATCCTCTGAGGAAACTGGGTGAGAGGAGAGACAGAAACACACAGACACTCAGCCCTCACACAATTAGCTCAACCGATGAACACCTTTTACATGTAGTAGTTAAAGGTTAAATAAAAAAAATATTAAAAAATGAAGGCCAAAAGATGAATAAAAAAAAATCTGAGGGAAAAGTCTGTTTTCAATAATGTGACACAAAATACGCATTGGTATTGACCCCTCCACGTTTCTGTATCTCTCTCTCGCTCTACCCTTCCTCCCTTCTCTCTCCCCCTCCTCCAGACCTGGTTGCTATCCCAGACTTCCTGGCGGGAGCGATGGAGAACTGGGGTCTGATCACCTTCAGAGAGACCAGCCTTTTGGTACAAAACCAGTCCTCTCCTCTCGACAAACAACTAATCGCTAACGTCGTAGCCCACGAACTCGCTCACCAGGTGTGTAGACGATTACGCGGCGATGGAACACGTGTGTATGCATGTCAGCAGTCTTAATGCTGTCTTGACGTGGTTAAGAAGCGCTGCTGTTCTTTTTGCAGTTGCTTTAACAGTGTCTAATGCTCCTATGATACTGTTATAAAGCTGCCGTAACACTGTTCTAATGCCGCCATGTGTCAGTGGTTTGGGAACCTGGTGACAATGCGCTGGTGGAATGACCTGTGGCTCAGCGAGGGCTTCGCCACCTACTGGCAGTACGCATCTCTAATGACAGAGTTCCCACAGCTGTACCTAGTAAGTAGTACCACGTCACACGTGCGTGTAAGTGCTGTGCAAGGGGTCAATGTAGATTAAGATGGCCGCGGTAGAATGACCTCTCTTCGGTCTCCAGGGCAATGTGTTCCTGGAGGAGCGGTTCAAGGCGATGGCCAAAGATTCTCTGAACTCCTCCCACCCAGTCTCAGTGTCGGCCCAGGTGACCACACCTGAACAGGTGTCTGAGATGTTTGACTCGATCACCTATGAGAAGGTACTTCAATTACATTATTTGCCTTTACTTACATTATTCGCCTTTACTTACAACTTAATTGATTAGTGTAGTGAATGATATCGAGTCCTATGGTCACAGCAGTGATGTGTGTTTGTCTCTAGGGTGCGTCCCTCCTGCTGATGTTGAACTCCACTCTGCCAGAAGGTCAGTTCAGGAAAGGACTCATCGAGTACCTGCATCAATACAGTGGATCTAACACTGTTACTGACGACCTCTGGAACAGCATCACACAGGTAGCAGTGGTCTGTCTGAGAAACCCCGTCTCTTACATTCATCTCTGTTTCCTGATTTTACTTATTTTCACAGGTTCCTTATTTTGCGTCTGCAAAATCTGGTGTCGTACCCTTCCCCTTTTCACAACCATCACGCTGTATGCGTATTGTGTGTGGAGATGTCTTGTCTATTCTGTTAGTACTAGTGATGGTGATGACACTCCATCTCTCTCTGGCCCAATGTGATGAGTAGTAATATTATTAGTAGGGCTGTCCCTGACAAAAAAAAAAGATTGGTCGACCGAGGAAAAAATGAACCGTGTATTTTTCCATATGTTTGAATACAATCTACTGTATCTAGGCTACTGAGCTTGTCTGATGCTTTAAACACTGCGATTAAAAATGAAGAGACACAAATCACTAAAGAGGGAGCCAGAGATCAATATAGCCTCCTCCCGCTGCTGTTGGCCTTTGCAGATTCTGCCGTTACGCTCCTGAAGTTGCCGGTAACGGGCAACACCAGCCGTCGGCAACCTTTTCCGTTTGGAGTGCTAAGTTATCGTACCATTTCAACTGATCTTGCGTGCAAGTTATAATTTTCATATACTAATGTAAAAGTAACGTCTATTGCCATTGCCAATATATAAAAATACCCTACATAAAGCCAACAAATAAAAAAATTGCAGCCCGCAGGTAGAAAATATCCTGATAAATATCTATGAATCACATTGGCTACGTATGGCCTGTCTACAAGTAACTTGAAACATTGTCAGCTATTAACTTGGTCTGGCCCCGATGCTCGTGCTAGCAAACTTCCGACATTGTATAAAATCTCACCATATCCTCCTGATTCCTGCTTACAAGCAAAAACTAAAGCAGGAAGTAGTAGTGACTCACTCAATGCGGAAGTGGTCAGATGACGCAAATACTAAGCTACAGGACTGTTTTGCTAGCACAGGCTGGAATATGTTCCGGGATTCTTCCGATGGCATTGAGGAGTACACCACATCAATCTCTGGCTTCATCAATAAGTGCATTGATGATGTCGTCTCCACAGTGACCGTACGTACATATCTGAAGCCATGGAATACAGGCAACATCCGTACTGAGCTAATGAGTAGAGCTGCCGCTTTCAAGGAGCGGGACTCTAACCCGGACGCTTATAAGAAATCCCGCTATGCCCTCCGACGAACCATCAAACAGGCAAAGCATCAATACAAGACTAAGATTGAATCCCACTACACCGGCTCCGACGCTCGTCGAATGTGGCAGGGCTTGCAAACTATTATGGACTACAAAGGGAAGCACAGCTGTGAGCTGCCCAGTGACACGAACCTACCAGACGAGCTGGTAAGGCAAGCAACACTGAAGCATGCATGAGAGCACCAGCTGTTCTGGACGACTGTGATCACGCTCTCCGTAGCCGATGTGAGTAAGACCTTTAACCTCTCTGGGACATGTGGGACGCTAGCGTCATTCAAATTTAATTAAAATGTAAATTTCTCTAACATACAACTATTATATTCCATTTTAAAGATACACTTCTCGTTAATCCAACCACATTGTCCGATTTCAAAAAGGCTTTACGGCGAAAGCATAACATTTAGATTATGTTAGGACAGCGCCGAGACAAGAGAAACCACACAGCCATTTTCCAAGCAAGGAGAGGCGTCACAAAAACCAGAAATACAGCTAAAATTAATCACTAACCTTTGACGATCTTCATCAGATGACACTCCCAGGACTCAATGTTACACAATACATGTATGTTTTGTTCGATAAAGTTCATATTTATATCCAAAAACCCCATTTTACATTGGCACGTGATGTTCAGAAAATGTTTTGCCTCCCAAAACTTTCGGTGAATGAGCACATCAATTTACAAAAATACTCATCATAAACGTTGATAAAATTTACTTAAATTTATTTAAATTCACAGTTATTGAAAGAATTATAGATACACTTCTCCTTAATGCAACCGCTGTGTCAGATTTCAAAATAGCTTTACGGCGAAAGCACATTGCTCAATATTCTGAGTACAGAGCTCAGCCATCAAAGCAAGCTATACAGTTACCCACCAAGTTCTGGAGTCAACAAAACTCAGAAATAGTATTATAAATCTTCACTTACCTTTGCTGATCTTCGTCGGAATGCACTCCCAGGACTCCCACTTCCACAAGAAATGTTGTTTTTGTTCGATAAACTCCATATTTATGTCCAAATACCTCCGTTTTGTTCGCGCGTTCAGATCACTATTCCAAAGGCATAATTCGTGAGCGCAAAACCCGAGATGAAAAGTCAAAACGTTCCATTACCGTTCGTAGAAACATGTCAAACGATGTTTACAATCAATCCTTAGGGTCTTTTTATCATAAATATTAGATAATATTCCAACCGGACGATAGCGTATTCATTACAGAGGAAAAAGAAGGAACAGCGCGCCTGCGTGACTGCGCAGTAAACAACTCATTGGTCTCAGGCAGTCCACTTGTTGAGTCAGCTCTTATTCTCTCCCCAGTAACAGTAGAAGCATGAAACAAGGTTCTAAAGACTGTTGACATCTAGTGGAAGCCTTAGGAAGTGCAAAATGACCCCACAGACACTGTAGTTTGGATAGGCAATCACTTGAAAAACTACAAACCACTTCCTGGTTGGATTTTTTTCTCAGGTTTTTGCCTGCCACATGAGTTCTGTTATACTCACAGACATCATTCAAACAGTTTTAGAAATTTCAGAGTGTTTTCTATCCAAATCTACTAATAATATGCATATCCTACCTTCTGGGCCCGTGTAGCAGGCAGTTTAATTTGGGCACATTCATCTGAATTTCCGAATACTGCCCCCTGTCACCAAGAAGTTAAACGGGTCAACATTCACAAGGCCGCAAGGCCAGACGCATTACCAGGGCGTGTACTCGGAGCATGAGCTGACCAACTGGCAAGTGTCTTCACTGACATTTTCAACCTCTCCCTGACCGAGTCTGTAATACCAACATGTTTCAAGCAGACCACCATAGTCCCTGTGCCAAGAACACCAAGGTAACCTGCCTAAATGACTACAGACAAGTAGCACTACAGTTGACCGGTGCAGCTCTAGCAGGGCAGAAATTTGATGAATTGACTTGTTGGAAAGGTGGCATTCTGTGACGGTGCCACGTTGAAAGTCACTAAGCTCTTCAGTAAGGCCATTCTACTGCCAATGTTTGTCTATGGAGATTGCATGGCTGTGTGCTCGATTTAATCACCTGTCAGCAACAGGTTTGGCTGAAATAGCCAAATCCACTAATTTGAAGGGGTGTCCACATACTCTTGTATGTGTAGTGTATTTGCCACTACTTGACTAAAACATTTTCTTCAACCAACAGCCTATCGATCAAACAATCGACCAGTTGATTAAATTGTGTTAGCCCTAATTATTAGTAGACATATATATTTTTATATCATTGGTTATTACAAGATTCAAAAGGCACTCGCACATCTGAGCAATCTTGTTACAGGTGCATGGCAACAGTTGAAACAGGATGAAGGAAAAAAAGGAAACCGCACACTGATCTTGATAGTATCACTGATATTTAATAAGCTTACGTATCGGCCTAACGGCCTTCGTCAGAGCTTTTGTGAATTTTCTGAAAACAGCACCTCTATGTAGACCTAGCCCCACCCACATCCGTTCCACGTATGGAAAGGGGTTGGAGGCAAAGGAAAATAAATAAATAAGTGCTACCAAACATAACAATATGCATTTCACAAATATTACAAAAGTGTATAGACAAGACGCACCGAACACGTCCATAAAATCACAACGAGGACATAGCAAGTTTTCATTAATCATTGGGTACATCATACGAAAAAACAAAGTAATCTTGAATAGGAACATATTTTAAATTCACAACATAACATACATAGGCATTTCATCATTAAGTCCTTTAGGAAATAATGTCTGGAGGGTGAAAATCCAAAAACATTCTCTTTTGCTCAGAGTATTATTAATATCACCTCCCCTGTCTGATATCTTGACTTTCTCTATACCACAAAATCTAAAGGTAGAAATGTCATGTTTTAAGTCATTAAAATGTACTGCGACTGGATAATCCCTGTCGTTTCGCCTGATTGAACTTTTATGTTCACTAATTCTCTGTTTGAGAGAGTGGGAGGTCTTACCAACATAGCAGAGCCCACATGGACATTTAATAATGTTAATAACATGGGTGGTGGTACACGTGATGATATCGTTAATTTGAAACCGTTTTCCTGTGTGTGGGTGGCAGAAATATTCACACTTCATCATATTGTTGCACTGTGCGCATCCTCTACATTTATAGCTACCATTTGGTAGAGGGCGTAAAAGAGCCTGGCTGATTTTCTTTCGTGGCTGGCAGTTGGCATGAACCAATTTATCGCGCAAATTGCGACCTCTCCTATATACAATGAGTGGTGGATTCTTGAATTCAGCCGGCAAAGCTGGGTCCGATGATAAAATATGCCAATATCATTGGTTATTGTTTCTGAATGTGCCAGGTCCAAGTGCTTCCCCAGCAGGAGAGTGTGTCAGACATGATGAGAACATGGACGCTGCAGAAAGGCTTCCCATTGGTTACCGTCAGCCGCAAGGGTGGTGATGTGATCCTCACACAGGAACACTTCCTGCTCTCCACAGACAACACCACACACACCTCCAGGTGAGATGCACGCGCGTAAGCATATTCGTGCGCGCGCACGCACACACACCAACCTGATTCTTTTTGTGTCCTCCTCAGCCTGTGGCACATCCCTGTGACATACGTGAATGACAGCTGTAGCTCCGCCCCTTCCTGCAGACAGATGTTCACTCTGAAGAATAAGACAGGTATAACACAGACAACTTCTGTACATTGAGCTGGGTAGCTGTCATTTAGTTTGACTTAATGTTATGCATTGTCTAGTTCGTGTGTCAGGCTTGTATAGTACTTAGTGATGTTTGGCCTGCTGGTTGTATGCTCTGAGGTAAGAGCATGTTCATGTATCTGAGTGTAGTGTTCTGTTTTCTCCTCTTAGCGACTCTAAAGGTGTCAGAGAGTGTTAAGTGGCTGAAGTTGAACTACATGAACACGGGCTTCTATATAGTTCACTATGGAGACGAGGGCTGGGCAGCTCTCATAGACGCTCTAAAGACTGACGTCAGCACACTCACACCCCACGACCGCGCTTCGCTCATACACAACATCTTCTCCCTGTCCAGGTCAGTGTGTGTGTGTGTGTGTTTGTACTGTGGCATGGTACACTCAATGGAGGGTAATACTCACTCGGTGATATCTCTCAGAAAGACAGGATTTCATTTTTTTTAGACGTTGGTCGTTGCTGTAAAAAAATGTGTTCTCAGTCAACCTACCTGGTAAATAATGAAGAAATGGATGAATTGGAGGCCTGTCTTAATACTCTGCCTGGACTTGTATGATTACTTGAACATGTCTATATGTTAGATGTTTTGGATGCTCAACTGAACAGACAACGGGCACAAATAGACTAAATTGATTCATATCTATTCATTTTTTTCTCTCCCTCTCATCAGGCTGGGTCGTGTGTCCTTCCGTCAGGTTCTCAGTCTGTTGGACTATACTACCAATGAGACTGAGACTGCTCCTCTGACAGAGGCCCTATCACAGCTCAGCTCTATCTACAGACTACTGGACAAGAGACAGGAGCGAAGACTGGTGGCCCGCATGAAGGTGCACACACTAGATTGTCAGGTACCTTGTTCTGGGGCCTAGTCCCACCATTTGGGACAAACTGACTGTACTAACGTTCTCTTTGTAATGTGTGTTCCAGGCGTACATCTTGGGTCATTTTGGCCCTCTGATGGACAGTCAGGACTGGGGAGTGAAGGAGAGTGTCTCCAGTCAGAAGCTGAGGTCAGCCCTGCTAGAGTTGGCATGTAGTCTTGGACGGCAGAACTGTACTGACCAGGCCACAGCCCTCTACGAACAGTGGACCAACTCGAACCAAACCAATCGGTACACACATGGACTGACTGAAAATTGTTCAAACGATGTAGTAAAACAAGATTATATTTTGGGTTCTGATGGGGTACAACAGTTGAACTAAGCTCATGAGACATTTATATTCTTCAATAATCAATGACTATATATCATGAATATAAAAAAGGTCAAAAATGTATGTATTTATCGTATATTGCCCCTTTATGAATATAAACAATGAAGACAGGCTTGCTCGTTTAAAAATATATATATATACAGTGGGGCAAAAAAGTATTTAGTCAGCCACCAATTGTGCAAATTCTCCCACTTAAAAAGATGAGAGAGACCTGTAATTTTCATCATAGGTACACGTCAACTATGACAGACAAAATGAGGGAAAAAAAATCCAGAAAATCACATTGTAGGATTTTTAATGAATTTATTTGCAAATTATGGTGGAAAATAAGTATTTAGTCACCTACAAACAAGCAAGATTTCTGGCTCACACAGACCTGTAACTTCTTCTTTAAGAGGCTCCTCTGTCCTCCACTCGTTACCTGTATTAATGGCACCTGTTTGAACTTGTTATCAGTATAAAAGACACCTGTCCACAACTTCAAACAGTCACACTCCAAACTCCACTATGGCCAAGACCAAAGAGCTGTCAAAGGACACCAGAAACAAAATTGTAGACCTACACCAGGCTGGGAAGACTGAATCTGCAATAGGTAAGCAGCTTGGTTTGAAGAAATCAACTGTGGGAGCAATTATTAGGAAATGGAAGACATACAAGACCACTGATAATCTCCCTCGATCTGGGGCTCCACGCAAGATCTCACCCCGTGGGGTCAAAATGATCACAAGAACGGTGAGCAAAAATCCCAGAACCACACGGGGGGACCTAGTGAATGACCTGCAGAGAGCTGGGACCAAAGTAACAAAGCCTACCATCAGTAACACACTACGCCGCCAGGGACTCAAATCCTGCAGTGCCAGACGTGTCCCCCTGCTTAAGCCAGTACATGTCCAGGCCCGTCTGAAGTTTGCTAGAGAGCATTTGGATGATCCAGAAGAGGATTGGAAGAATGTCATATGGTCAGATGAAACCAAAATATAACCTTTTGGTAAAAACTCAACTCGTTGTGTTTGGAGGACAAAGAATGCTGAGTTGCATCCAAATAACACCATACCTACTGTGAAGCATGGGGGTGGAAACATCATGCTTTGGGGCTGTTTTTCTGCAAAGGGACCAGGACGACTGATCCGTGTAAAGGAAAGAATGAATGGGGCCATGTATTGTGAGATTTTGAGTGAAAACATCCTTCCATCAGCAAGGGCATTGAAGATGAAATGTGGCTGGGTCTTTCAGCATGACAATGATCCCAAACACACCGCCCGGGCAACGAAGGAGTGGCTTCGTAAGAAGCATTTCAAGGTCCTGGAGTGGCCTAGCCAGTCTCCAGATCTCAACCCCATAGAAAATCTTTGGAGGGAGTTGAAAGTCCGTGTTGCCCAGCGACAGCCCCAAAACATCACTGCTCTAGAGGAGATCTGCATGGAGGAATGGGCCAAAATACCAGCAACAGTGCGTGAAAACCTTGTGAAGACTTACAGAAAACGTTTGACCTGTGTCATTGCCAACAAAGGGTATATAACAAAGTATTGAGAAACTTTTGTTATTGACCAAATACTTATTTTCCACCATAATTTGCAAATAAATTCATTAAAAATCCTACAATGTGATTTTCTGGAGAAAAAAAATCTCATTTTGTCTGTCATAGTTGAAGTGTACCTATGATGAAAATTACAGGCCTCTCATCTTTTTAAGTGGGAGAACTTGCACAATTGGTGGCTGACTAAATACTTTTTTGCCCCACTGTACTTTTAGATATTTTGGCTGCCTTTGTCTTCATCAGAAATGAGTAAAGCTAGTGACCTGTTCTATGGTGACCTGTTCTATGGTGATCTTGTGGTAATGTAATGATGTGTTGTCTCTTCCAGCATCCCAGGTGATCTTCAGCGAGTGGTGTTTTCTGTAGCAGCCCAGTCTGACCCTGGTTGGCTGTCTCTGCTGGACACCTACAGACTCACCACTTACGACTCGGAGAAACGCAAGATACTGCAGGCCCTCGCCTCCACACAGGACCCACGACGCATCGTATGGTGAGGGAGACCGTGTGTGTGGGGGGCGGCGGGGGGGGGGGGGGGGGGGAGACATGGTAGAGGTCTTCACGGATCCACCTGTACTCGAATACCCGAGACCAGAATTCAAAATGGCTTCAATGGTCTGAGTCGGATCTGATATGATTGTCTCAGGTATGTGTAATTTTAACTGACTTGTCCAGAAGAACCCATACAGATCCGAACGCAACTGCTGCAGTGGAGGGAGAGGGAGAAATCGTATAATTTATGCTGCTGGTCTTTGCTTTTCACAAGAGTGGTGCTGGTTGGAAGCAATAGGCTACAGTCAGCCTTCGTGTGGGGAACAAGTTAGGAGATATCTTATCAATGATGGAATGGAAAGTTAAAGGCGAAGGATGAGCTACAACAACCAAGAGCCAACAGATAGGCTGCTACTTTATATTCTGAATGGTGTTGTTGTTGTTTGTAACTGTAGGATGAGAAAGCGCATGCAGCTTCAATTAGCCTAGATGGTTAGTTAACCAGGTTCTCCTGGTTTGATGCAGTCAAGACAGGTACAACGTAGTCATATTGGATGATAAATAACCTAGCTACAGTATGGCAGCTATTAGTCTACTATAGTGCGAGTCAGCTTGTTTGGTTGCGGTCTCTCCCTCCCTGTACCCTGTGTCACCCGCACAGCACGGCCCCTGCTAGATCGTCACTTCTCTCTACCTCCTCGCCAATGTGCTTAATCAGCTCTGGGTTAGTAAAGTAGCTTAAAAATGGACTTTTCTGCTGCTTCCCTCACTCGGATCGGGTCTGGATCTGACGAGGTCTAAACGGAACAGATCTAGTTGTCCTCGGGTCCGTATGGAACGGGTCTGTATATTTAAAAAATGTATTCGTGCATATTGGGTCCGGATTGGAATTCCCCAGGTCCATTTCAGAACGGATCCAGCTTTTTGGACCAGTGAAGGCCTCTAGTCCATGGTACTTAATCAATATACAGACAATTAACTGGCCAAATTAACCTCTACCCAGAGGTTATGCGGAGAGTCACACAGTTGTAATTAAGCTGTGCCCAGATATATTTGTAGCGCCCTGTGGTGTGTGTCTCTGCAACACTCTAAACACATCTTCCTTCAGGATTCTGAGTGAGGTGCTCGAGGGAGGGAATATCCACACCCAGGAGCTGCCATTGGTCATCAGCACTGTGAGCGACCGCTTCGCTGGCCACTTGTTCGTCTGGGACTTTGTCAAAGAGAGCTGGGACAGGATCATAGAGAAGTGAGTGCCCCTAAAGAATAAGATCAATTATACGTTTAGATACTTACACCGTCAACATACAGAAATGGACGCAAAAACAATACAGTTTCCCAATCAGAATCAATGGCCCTGTTTTGATTGCATGATGTGGAGATGTGGCCTGTTTTAATTGGCTGTGTGTGTGTGTAGGTTTCCAGTGGGGTCTTATCCCATCCAGAGCATCATCAAGTCCACCACCTCCCAGTTCTCTACTCAGACACACCTGGAGGAAGTGAGCTTACACCTCAGAACCATGCTGACTGTATATCATGTCTGTGTATCAGATGCGTAGAGCGTGTGAGTCCTCTTCTCTCATGTCAACTCTTGTCTGTGTAGGTCCAGGGTTTCTTCTCCAGTCTGAAGGAGCGGGGCTCTCAGATGCGTAGCGTCCAGGAGGCTTTAGAGACCATCAGACTGAATCAGCACTGGATGGACAGGAACCTCGCAACACTTAGAGACTGGCTCTAACATGGCCGCTTGGCAACTGTAGCCCCCGACAACCCGCTCTGGGGACCGTGTTGGCATGGCAACAGCAGCTTTTGCACTGTCGTAGGGCTTGTCTCAAATGATCTCATATTCCCCTTTTTGTTACTACTTTTTTAAACTACTTTTCGCTAGGGATGGGCACCGTTAATCGAATATCCGGATATACGGACAGACATTAGTATTCGATTACTTGAGTGTTCATTTTTGGAAGAATCAAAATTGGAAGCTTATTTTTTTTTTATCAATGGAAAAAGCTTTGTCTAAATTAAATTAAGCAAGGCAACAGTAAACATGATGTCCCCCACAAATGATGCAGAAATCTAAATGGCAGAAAATCCATCATGGCGGACCTTATTGTGTTTGTGAGGAGAGGAACCTCTGTACCGAATGTCATGACATTAGGTCAAATGGGTGAGAGGCGTGACCTTTCAGTTTGCATTTTCATTTTCAATTTCGTTATAGCACCACCATCTGGCCATAGCTGTAATTTTGTAAATGCCGTATCTCTATGGCAATACGCATTATTCACCCAAGTTTCGTCAATCGGGCCAGTGCTATCTGAAATATTGCGCGTAAAGACAGATCGGGGAGGACAATTATACTTGGGACATTTTTACCTACAAGGATATACAGATAACTGCCAAAATAAAGGACACACCAACATAGTGTCTTAATGGGGCGTTGGGCCACCACGAGCTGCCAGAACGGCTTCAATGCGCTTTGGCGGAGATTCTACAAGTGTCTGGAACTCTATTGGAGGGAAGCGACACCATTCTTCCGTGAGAAATTCCATAATTTGGGGTTTTGTTGATGGTGGTGGAAAACACTGTCTCATGCAACGCTCCAGAATCTCCCATAAGTGTTCAAGAATGGGTGACTGACCCACCCACCCACACTCTTTAAACCCCCTATGCTCCTTTGATACCCCTCTTTCAAAGTAACAGATCTCTTCTAGCCATGGTAGCCAAAATAATGGCCACTGGGCATTTTTAGACATGACCCTAAGCATGATGGGATGTTAAATGCTTAGTTAACTCAGGAACCACACCTGTGTGGAAGCACCTGCTTTTTAATTTACTTTGAACCCCTCATTTACTTAAGTGTTTCCTTTGTGTTGGCAGTTACCTATACCGTGACATTTGAAATTCTTAATTTAATAAAACAACATTTTGAATGTAGCTAGTTTTTATAACAGTGTGTTGCGCTACTGCTGCACATTTAGGCCTACAGGCTGCCCTGACATCGGCATGCTATTTTTCCCACTTCCAATAGCGATTTACAGGCACTCATCTTACTGAGTTTCCACAATACCTGACAGATCATTGAAAAACACTCACCAGAAAACCTTTTTGTAACAGAATCAGTTCCATCTTGGTGAAAATCAGACTTCTCTTTCGCTGTTGCTGTTAGCCAACCTGGAGGAAAGCAGCATGTCCGCTGTTTACCTCTGCCATGTGCACTTTCGTCATTCTGATTGGTCGGCGGTCAATATCCGGATATCCGAAAAAGTATCATGATATATTATTTGAATAGGAAAATAATTTCAAAGGCCCATCCCTACTTTTCGCAATGATCAGAAGTAGTGCACTTTACTGTATAGGGAACATGGTGTTATTTTTAGGCTTGTCCTATGAGTTTATTTAGTAGTATTTAGCTCAGGGTGACCTCAAATTCCTCTCTCTATGCTGTTGAGCAAACTTCATCTACAGCTTTCACCACAACACCATGCCTGGATACAGCAGCCCGTCTCTCTTTCTTTCAAACTCGACGTGCTTCACATTGTATGGAGGTAACTCGCCCTTCCGCCACCATATAGTGTATGTGTAGCAGCCACCTGAGAAATAAGGAAAGGGAATACAGGAAGAGAACATGCTGTGTGTCATCAACGCTGGCCACGTGTCATCAGTATGCGTCACCTGTGAAACTCATGGTGCAGTGACTAACTGCTCTCTCAGGCCCTGGCACCAACCTCCTCATGACTGTCCTACTGACGGTGAGCAGTGGGGGAGATGGGAGAATGTCTGTTGAAGCCCAGAGTTGGGCTATAGAGCTGATACACAATGCAAAGGGGTTAGGTGACAGTGTAGACAGCATGCTACCCAGGCTTCAGCTAGAACATGTACAGCTACCAGTTACATGTTGAAGGAACATGAAAATACCTTCTCACTGTTTTAGATGCTCCCAAAGTTCCACTGTACCACATTTCCACCTCTAGGTCTTTTATTTAGACCTCAAGAAGTATTGGTCGGATAGTGGAAACGTTGCTGAAACGTTGTTTGATGAATCTTGAAGCATCTAACCCCCCCCCCCCCAGCACTCCCTGTGAGCACTTCTTCTGTTGATGTAACTTTATTTGTTACATTTTGACAGTTAAAGGAAAACTCCACCAAAAAAGGATCTTTTGGTATTTATTTCATTAGTCCATTGTTGATATAGTCCCAAAACCGCTTTTCTAATTTCCTTTGCATATGAGGCAATCTTTGTACAGAATATTTCACTCTCACAATGCTTGTAAAGATGTAATTATTATTACTCCTATCTCTACCTTGCTTTTTGCTTGTCATATTTTGTGTGAGCAAATCTGTCACTTGTTTTTTAAGTTTGGTTTCTGTTGTGTGTGTGTGTGTGGTGTGTGTGTGTGTGTGTGTGTGTGTGTACAGTGTGATACCACGTAGACATAAGAGTCCCGGTCAAATGCTTTTAATGGTTTTGTTTTTTCTAAACAATGACGTATACTGATTTTTAATGTTGGCTCACTTCAATGCCCCATGTTCGTATATGGCAGGGTTTCCCAAGCTCTGCCCCCTCCACAAGGGGAAATGTTTTGGTTAAAATACAGGGTTGCCTGATTATGTCTCTCTTTTCCATTAAAGGACTTGACAGTGAGTGACCCAGTGTTGCGTCTGTAGAGCTGGGTAGAGTCGTTTTCTATGCCGCGTCTGTAGTCCCAACAGTGTGGATAATCAGAAAGTAATTTCACCAGTTTTTCTCTGTGATTGGTTAACCTGGCTCAGTCAGGGCTAGGTTACGTTGTCTCACTGTGTGTGAGGTTTATGGTATTCAGTTCTTTATGGTAGCCTTGTTGTTGACGTAATTGTTTCAGCCTCCCGGCTGGCTATGTTAGAAGTTCCCTATAAGAACAGATCTAGGGCCAGTTACCCCCACCAATGCCAATGAAGACCTTAACCAAACATGGAGCTGACCTTGGATCAGTGTTTAGGGGCATCTTCATGCTACCGCCTCTCTGCTACAGCAGCACTAGCTCCAGTGGTCAACCACTGAATGTCCTGAAGGAACTCTTCTATTACAGAACAGCATGACCAATGACTGAGTGTCTAGCTAGCTCCTCTTCTAATCTAATGCCTCAGATGTCTGTATGTCTCCTGTTGGTACTGGCTCATTCTGAAGGAGGATTTTACTTCACTGTCTCACTCTGAATGTTATGTCATGTTGAAAACATTGGAAAAGCCAGGTCATATTGGTGGTTATGATATTTATTTTTTATTTAACCCTTATTTCACCAGGTAAGTTGACTGAGAACACGTTCTCATTTACAGCAATGACCTGGGGAATAGTTACAGGGGAGAGGAGGGGGATGAATGAGCCCAATTGATAGCGCTATGAAATCAAATATGTTAGCTTTGGGGCAGAATTGTTGATTTTAGATAATCATTCCCTCACTCACCAGAAAACAACAGCCTGTACTGTACCTCAGAGCTCAGGGAGATATGTTAGTAACTGTTAACTCTTCACTGAACCTACTGCCATAAAGCCTACCTAACACTGCCACAAAGATGGCATAACATGTTATAACCAGTCATCATTACAGCTGATGCAATCTCATGAAAATGGCCTTTTCCACCACCATAACTCAAACTATTATT
This sequence comes from Salmo salar, assembly GCF_965601325.2. NCBI lineage: Eukaryota > Metazoa > Chordata > Actinopteri > Salmoniformes > Salmonidae > Salmo > Salmo salar. The sequence goes on along the minus strand of NC_138314.1, from coordinate 16,827,483 downwards.
TAGGTTTGATTTTATATCAAGTTAATTAGCCAAAGCCTACATAATGACTGCGTGTTTCCTATGTCATTCTTACGACAGTGTTATAATACCTTTTGACAGACGGTTTAGGTGAAGTGTTAGTGTATGAAGACCCAGATGGAGGTGGCATGTCGCCAGGCTTGTAGCCTGTCTCTAGATTATGATTCTATGTTAGTGTATTCCTATGCCAAGCCCACCTTGATTGTTGCTCATCATTTTAAACTTTTTTTGCACTGGGGTTGAATGATGCTGAAAAATGTCAGGCTCTTCATGTGATGAAAGATAAATAAATATGAATAAAAATGTTTTCTGGACTTTCATTGCTTTGTGTTTTGTGTTCAGCAGGTCAAGTGTTAGTTTGGGATATATCCAAATGTGCTACAGATAGGAATGTAATGTAGACTATACACAGAGCTAGAGTTGTTAGGACTGTATGGTTAATTAGACAACTAGACCACCTGCCCTGGGGACCACCTGCCCTGGGGAGGCTGCTCTTTCCCCCCTCTCCAAGTGACGTCTCACTGTCTTCAGTCTTGCTCGTCATATTTCTGTGGTGGAGGGCTCATTTTAATACACCATAGATCGTTTGTCTTATTCCTTTTCCCCAACACGAAAACACAATGTTTAAGATGATTTCTGTCATGTTTGTGCTCCAGACATACACAACTGCACCACCTATCGCACCTTCACAAAAAACATGAAGACATGGCTAAAGGCCAATCAGACTTGAACATAATCTCTAGCTGTGTATTTCCTCTTTCCATGTGTATAGTTTGTGAGGTGTAGAAACACTGTTGCTTTTATGTGTTTTGTGCTATTGCTGTCAGCATGCTACGTGTTGCTTGTCCTATGTTGCTCTGCATGTGCTCACTACTCATTGTTTGTATTGTAATTGTTTTTAATAACCTTCCCAGGGACTGCAGTTGAAAATTAGCCGGCTAGCTAAAACCGGCACATTTACTGAGATGTTGATTAATGTGCCCTGTAAAAATAAACCCAATAAATTCCTGTCATACACTGGCAATGGGGCTGTGTAAAAAATAATTCACCACCCCGTTCACGAAATGGTTCGCTCATACAGAGCGGTGGTTTGCTATATAAAGCAGGCATCGAGGCATTGTTACTGTTCATTTGAACGTTAGGTCACTCGTTTTGCCCATTCTACGCGGCTTTGAGCGTGGCATTATCATTGGTGCCAGGCGCGGCGTTCACAGAAACGGCCAGCCTCCTTTTCACGCACGATAGTGTCTAGGGTTTACAGAGAATGGTGCGACAAACAAAACATCCAGTCAGCGGCAGTCCTGTGGGTGAAAACAGCTCGATGAGGGGTCGAAGGAGAATGGCAAGACTTTTGCAAGCTGACAGGCCACAAACAGGAAAATAACTGCGCAAAACGGCATTTCGGAACGCACAACTCATCGATTCTTGTCACGGATGGGCTATTGCAGCAGGATACCACACTGGGTTCCACTCCTATCAGCTAAGAACAAGCAGCTCCAGTTGGTACACGATCACCAACACTAAACAATTGAGTGGAAAAACATTGCCTGGTCCAACAAAACCTGGTTCCTGATATGTCATGCTGATGGCAGAGTCAGGATTTGACGAAGCAGTATGAGTTCATGGCCCCATTCTGCCTGGTGTCAACAGTACAGGCTGGTGGTGTAATGGTGTGGGGAATGTATTCCTGGCACACGTTAGGCCCCCTTATACCAATTGAATAACGTTTCCATGCCCCAAAGAATTCAGGCTGTTCTGGAGGAAAAGGTGGGTCTGACCTGCTACTAGATGGGTGTATATCCACAGAAAGTAAAAACACTACTTAAAGTTGGCCCCAAAGTAACATTACTCTACATCTGCAAACCAGAATGTTATTACTCGGCTGTACGTGGTAACTACATAATTGTATTTGTAATGATATAAATGGGTGGCATTTAGATTTCATTGAATTAAAGTTACATGTAACGACAGACATTTGTACACTGCTCAAAAAAATAAAGGGAACACTTAAACAACACAATGTAACTCCATGTCAATCACACTTCTGTGAAATCAAACTGTCCACTTAGGAAGCAACACTGATTGACAATAAATTTCACATGCTGTTGTGCAAATGAAATTGACAACAGGTGGAAATTATAGGCAATTAGCAAGACACCCCCAATAAAGGAGTGGTTCTGCAGGTGGGGACCACAGACCACTTCTCAGTTCCTATGCTTCCTGGCTGATGTTTTGGTCACTTTTGAATGCTGGCGGTGCTTTCACTCTAGTGGTAGCATGAGACGGAGTCTACAACCCACACAAGTGGCTCAGGTAGTGCAGCTCATCCAGGATGGCACATCAATGCGAGCTGTGGCAAGAAGGTTTGCTGTGTCTGTCAGCATAGTGTCCAGAGCATGGAGGCGCTACCAGGAGACAGGCCATTACATCAGGAGACGTGGAGGAGGCCGTAGGAGGGCAACAACCCAGCAGCAGGACCGCTACCTCTGCCTTTGTGCAAGGAGGAGCAGGAGGAGCACTGCCAGAGCACTGCAAAATGACCTCCAGCAGGCCACAAATGTGCATGTGTCTGCTCAAACGGTCAGAAACAGACTCCATGAGGGTGGTATGAGGGCCCGACGTCCACAGGTGGGGGTTGTGCTTACAGCCCAACACCGTGCAGGACGTTTGGCATTTGCCAGAGAACACCAAGATTGGCAAATTCGCCACTGGCGCCCTGTGCTCTTCACAGATGAAAGCAGGTTCACACTGAGCACGTGATAGACGTGACAGAGTCTGGAGACGCCGTGGAGAATGTTCTGCTGCCTGCAACATCCTCCAGCATGACCGGTTTGGCGGTGGGTCAGTCATGGTGTGGGGTGGCATTTCTTTGGGGGGCCACACAGCCCTCCATGTGCTCGCCAGAGGTAGCCTGACTGCCATTAGGTACCGAGATGAGATCCTCAGACCCCTTGTGAGACCATATGCTGGTGCAGTTGGCCCTGGGTTCCTCCTAATGCCAGACAATGCTAGACTTCATGTGGCTGGAGTGTGTCAGCAGTTCCTGCAAGAGGAAGGCATTGATGCTATGGACTGGCCCGCCCGTTCCCCAGACCTGAATCCAATTGAGCACATCTGGGACATCATGTCTCGCTCCATCCACCAACGCCACGTTGCACCACAGACTGTCCAGGAGTTGGCGGATGCTTTAGTCCAGGTCTGGGAGGAGATCCCTCAGGAGACCATCCGCCACCTCATCAGGAGCATGCCCAGGCGTTGTAGGGAGGTCATACAGGCACGTGGAGGCCACACACACTACTGAGCCTCATTTTGACTTGTTTTAAGGACATTACATCAAAGTTGGATCAGCCTGCAGTGTGGTTTTCCACTTTAATTTTGAGTGTGACTCCAAATCCAGACCTCCATGGGTTGATAAATTGGATTTCCATTGATTATTTTTGTGTGATTTTGTTGTCAGCACAATCAACTATGTAAAGAAAAATGTATTTAATAAGATTATTTCTTTCATTCAGATCTAGGATGTGTTGTTTAAGTGTTCCCTTTATATTTTTGAGCAGTATATTTACAGTGCCTTTGGAAAGTATTCAGACACCTTGACTTTTTCCACATTTTATTAGGTTACAGCCATACTCAAATGTATTTATGTAGTCTTTTTCCCTCTCAATCTACACACAATACTCCATAATGACAAAGTAAAAACTGTTTTTTACATTTTTGCCAATTCATTAGAAATAACATATCACGTTTACATAAATATTCAGATCCTTTACTCAGTACTTTGTTGAAGCACCTTTGGCAGCAATTATAGCCTTGCGTGTTCTTGGTATGACGCTACAAGCTTGGCACACCTGTATATGGGTAGGTTCTCCCATTCTTCTCTGCAGATCCTCTCAAGCTCTGTCAGGTTGGATGGGGAGCGTTGCTGCACAGCTATTTTCAGGTCTCTCCAGAGATGCTCAATCGGGTTCAAGTCCGAGCTCTGGCTGGGTCACTCAAGGACATTCAGAGACTTGTCCCGAAGTCACTCCTGCGTTGTCTTGGCTGTGTGCTTAGGGTCATTGTCCTGTTGGAAGGTGAACCTTCACCACAGTCTGAGGTCCTGAACACTCTGGATCAGGTTTTCATCAAGGATCTCTCTGTACTTTGCTCCGTTCATCTTTGCCTCGATCCTGACTAGTCTCCCAGTCCCTGCCGCTGATGCTGCCACCACCATGCTTCACCGTAGGGTTGGTGCCAGGTTTCCTCCAGATGTGACGCTTGGCATTCAGGCCAAATAGTTTAATCTTGGTTTCATCAGACCAGATAATCTTGTTTCTCATGGTCTGAGAGTCTTCAGGTGCCTTCTGGCAAACTCCAAGCAAGCTGTCAGGTGCCTTTTACTGAAGAGGGGCTTCTGTCATGCCACTCTACCATAAAGGCCTGATTGGTGGAGTGCTGCAGAGGTAGTTGTCCTTCTGCAAGGTTCTCCCATCTCCACAGAGAAACTCTAGAGCTCTGTCAGAGTGACCATTGGGTTCTTGGTCACCTCTCTGACCAATGCCCTTCTCCCCGATTGGTCAGTTTGGCCGGGCAGCCAGCTCTAGGAAGAGTTGTGGTGGTTTCAAACTTCTTCCATTTAAGAATGATGGAGGCCTCTGTGTCCTTGGGGACCTTCAATGCGGCAGAAATATTTTGGTACCCTTCCCCAGACTTATGCCTCGACACAATCCTGTCTCGGAGCTCTATGGACAATTCCTTCAACCTCAGGGTTTGGTTTTTGCTCTGACATGCACTGTCAACTGTGGGACCTTATATATCCTCTATATAGACAGGTGTGTGCCTTTCCAAATCATGTCCAATCAATGGAATTTAGGTGTACTCCAATTAAGTTGTATAAACATCTCGAAGATGATCAATGGAAACAGGATGCACCTGAGCTCAATTTCGAGTCTCATAGCAAAGGTTCTGAATATTTCTGCTTTTTGTTTTTAAACATTTCTAAAAACCTGTTTTTCACTTTGTCATTATGGGGTATTGTGTGTAGATTGCTGAGGATTTGTATTTAATCAATTTTAGAATAAGGCTGTAGCGTAACAAAATGTGCAAAAGGTCAAGGGGTCTGAATACTGTCCGAAGACACTGTATTTATTTATAGGGACAGTGAACATTAATCAACATCTGTCACGAATCCCACCGAAGGTGGCTCCCCTGCCTGCTCGGGCGGCGGTCGTCGTCACCGACCTACTAGCCGCCGCTGATCCTTTTTTCCTTTTCGTTTGGTTTGTCTTATTGTTTGCACCTGTTCCTCATTTGTCTTTTGATTTTGGTTATTTAAGCCTGGTTAGCCCGCCCAGTGTTGTGCGGGATTATCTTAGCGTCAGGTTGTGTTTTTGTCGTTGGATGTGCTGGCAATTTACGACTGTGATATTGTATGCTGGCTGTGCACCTGATTTGGACACTTGGCATTTTTTCCACGCCGTTTGTGTTGGCGTTGTTCGTGTTGTGTTTTTTTAATTTAAATAAACACAAAGTTCCGTACCTCTGCTCTCTGCGCCTGACTCCTACCACCACTCCTAGCAATCGTCTGACAGAATCCCGCACCAACTATGGAGTCAGCAGGAGCAGCCTCCCCTCCTCTCCCATCGATGGAGGAACGGGTCCTTCACCATACCACCATCCTCCACCGAATCGGCTCAGCGATGGAGCAGATGATGGAGAGGATGGACCGATGGGAGAGGAGTGGCCTCCCTACCGCATCCCCAGCACCAAATCCCCCTCCACCATCTACCCCTCCACCGACGTCCGGACCCGGAGCCCTACGCCTGGCTCTCCCCAGGGAGTACGATGGAGCGGCGGCTGGGTGCCAGGGGTTCCTGCTACAGTTGGATTTGTACCTGGCTACCGTTCATCCAGCTCCCTCGGGAGAGGAGAGCGTAAGCGTCCTCGTCTCCTGCTTAACGCCGTGAGCTAGCCTGTCGGGACACTACCCTGTCACTAGACGAACTAATCGACATGTCCATTCGTCTTGATAATCTGCTGGCTGCGCGCGGGCGTCCAGACGGGGCCCTGTTGGTTCCACCTCCAGGTCCTCCAGCTCCCATACCTATGGAGCTAGGGGGGGCCGCGTCCAGGGGAACCGGAGGAGGAGGCTCTCTCCCTTGTATCCAGTGTGGTCAGAGAGGACACACTACCGACCGGTGCTGGGGGAGCTCCTCTGGGAATCGGGATGGCAGGCGGAGCACTCCTCATCCATCTCAGGTGAGTAAGCACCAACCTCACCCAGAGCTCCCTGTTGGTCACATGTTCGTTTTAGTAACTTTCCCCTTGTTTTCTCCCTCTTTCCAGCATAAGGCGCTAGTCGATTCAGGCGCAGCTGGAAACTTTATGGATCGTGGGCTCGCATTAAGGCTAGGGATTCCCCTGGTGTCGTTGGACCAACCTTTCCCCGTGCACTCCTTAGATAGCCGACCATTAGGGTCAGGACTGGTCAGGGAGGCCACGGTGCCACTGGACATGGTAACGCAGGGGGATCATGGGGAACGGATTAGTCTCTTCCTCATTGATTCTCCTGCGTTTCCGGTGGTGCTGGGGATTCCCTGGCTGGCCAATCACAATCCCAATATTTCGTGGAGACAGGGGGCTCTCAGAGGGTGGTGAGAGGAGTGCTCAGGCAGGTGTAAGGGTGTTTCCATCGGTGCGACGACGGTGGAGAGTCCAGACCAGGTTTCCACTGTGCGCATTCCCTCAGAATATGCCGATTTGGCTATCGCCTTCTGTAAAAAGAGGGCGACCCGATTACCACCTCATCGACGAGGGGATTGCGTGATAAATCTCCAGGTAAACTCTGCACTTCCCAGGAGTCATGTGTACCCATTGTCACGGGAGGAGACGTTGGCTATGGAGACATATGTCACGGAATCTCTGAGACAGGGGTATATTCGGCCCTCCATGTCACCCGTCTCCTCGAGTTTCTTTTTCGTGAAGAAAAAGGATGGAGGGTTGCGTCCGTGCATTGATTATCGAGGTCTAAATTCCATCACAGTAGGGTTCAGTTACCCACTACCTCTCATCGCTACGGCGGTGGATTCATTTCACGGCGCGCGTTTTTTCACGAAACTGGACCTCAGGAGCGCGTACAATCTGGTGCGTATCCGGGGAGGGGACGAGTGGAAAACCGCATTCAGTACCACATCGAGCCACTATGAGTACCTCGTCATGCCGTACGGGTTAAAGAATGCTCCAGCCGTCTTTCAATCCTTTGTTGACGAGATTCTCAGGGACCTGCACGGACAGGGGGTGGTGGTGTATATTGACGACATCCTGATTTATTCCGCCACCCGCGCCGCGCATGTCTCCCTGGTGCGCAAGGTGCTTGGGCGACTGCTGGAGAATGACCTGTACGTCAAGGCTGAGAAATGTGAGTTTTTCAAACGAGCCGTTTCCTTCCTGGGGTATCGCATTTCCACCTCGGGGGTGGTGATGGAGGATGACCGCGTTAAAGCCGTGCGTAATTGGCCGACTCCGACCACGGTAAAGGAGGTGCAGCGGTTTTTAGGGTTTGCCAATTACTACCGGAGGTTTATCCGGGGCTTTGGTCAAGTTGCTGCTCCCATTACCTCACTGCTGAAGGGGGGTCCGGGTCCGGCGCGCTTGCGCTGGTCAGCAGAGGCGAACAGAGCGTTCAGTCGCCTGAAGGAGCTGTTTTCCGTCGCTCCAGTGCTGGCTCATCCGGATCCCTCTTTGGCATTCATAGTGGAGGTGGACGCGTCCGAGACTGGGGTGGGGGCCGTGCTATCACAGCGCTCGGGCACGCCACCCAAACTCCACCCGTGCGCTTTCTTTTCTAGGAAGCTAGGGCCGGCGGAGCAGAACTATGACGTGGGGGACATGGAGTTGTTAGCTGTGGTCAAGGCTCTGAAGGTGTGGAGACATTGGCTTGAGGGGGCAAAGCACCCTTTCCTCATCTGGACTGACCACCGTAATCTCGAGTACATCCGGGCAGCTAGGAGACTGAATCCGCGTCAGGCCAGGTGGGCCATGTTCTTTACCCGTTTCCGGTTCACGATCTCTTATCGGCCAGGTTCACTGAACATGAAGGCCGACGCACTGTCCCGCGTATATGACACCGAGGAGAGGGCCATCGATCCGGCTCCCATTCTTCCGGCGTCGTGTTTGGTAGCTCCGGTGGTATGGGAGTTGGACGCGGAGATCGAGCAGGCGTTACGGTCGGAACCTGCACCATCGCAGTGTCCGGCAGGTGTTCAGTACGTACCGCTTGGTCTCCGTGATCGATTGATTCGATGGGCCCATAATCTCCCCTCTTCGGGTCACCCTGGGATCGAGAGGACAGTGCGGAACCTGAGGGGGAAGTACTGGTGGCCCACCTTGGGTAAGGACGTGCGGTTTTATGTTTCCTCCTGCTCGGTGTGCGCTCAGAGCAAGGCTCCTCGACACCTGCCTAGAGGGAAATTACACCCCCTCCCCGTTCCACAGCGGCCGTGGTCACACTTGTCAGTGGACTTCCTCACTGACCTTCCCGTATCTCAGGGGAACACCACTATCCTGGTCGTTGTGGATCGGTTCTCGAAGTCCTGTCGTCTCATCCCGTTGCCCGGTCTCCCTACGGCTCTGCAGACTGCGGAGGCCCTGTTTACCCATGTCTTCCGGCACTATGGGGTGCCCGAGGACATCGTTTCTGATCGGGGTCCCCAGTTCACGTCCAGAGTTTGGAGGGCGTTCATGGAACGTTTGGGGGTCTCGGTCAGCCTGACCTCGGGTTTCCACCCCGAGAGTAATGGGCAGGTGGAGAGGGTGAACCAAGAGGTGGGTAGGTTTCTAAGGACGTATTGCCAGGACCGGCCCAGAGAATGGGCGAGATACGTGCCATGGGCAGAAATAGCCCAAAATTCTCTACGGCACTCATCAACCAACATGTCACCGTTCCAGTGCGTGTTGGGCTACCAGCCGGTCCTGTCTCCATGGCACCAGAGCCAGACCGAGGCTCCTGCGGTGGAGGATTGGGTGCAGCGCTCGAAGGACACCTGGAGAGCCGTCCAAGACGCACTTACAAAGGCGAGTGGACGGCAGAAGAAGAGCGCTGACCAGCACCGCAGTGAGACCCCTGTGTTTGCACCAGGGGATCGAGTCTGGCTCTCGGCTAGAAACCTGCCCCTCCGCTTGCCCTGCCGGAAGCTGGGCCCGCAGTGTGTAGGGCCGTTTAAAGTCCTGAGGAGGATAAATGAGGTGTGTTACCGGTTACAACTTCCATCTTACTACCGTATTAACCCCTCGTTTCATGTGTCTCTCCTCAGGCCGGTGGTGGCTGGTCCCATGCAGGAAGGTGAGGTGCCGGAGGTTCCTCCCCCCCCGCTGGACATTGGGGGGTCCCCGGCGTATAAAATACGCGCCATTCTGGACTCCAGACTTCGGGGGGGGGGGGGCCTACAGTACCTCGTCGACTGGGAGGGGTACGGCGCGGAGGAGAGGTGCTGGGTACCCAGGAGGGACATTTTGGACCCCCCACTACTGAGGGAGTTCCACCGCCTTCATGGGGATCGCCCTGCGCCTCGTCCTCCGGGTCACCCTCGAGGTCGGTGGCGGCTCCCCTGCCTGCTCGGGCGGCGCTCGGCGGTCGTCGTCACCGACCTACTAGCCGCCGCTGATCCTTTTTTCCTTTTCGTTTGGTTTGTCTTATTGTTTGCACCTGTTCCTCATTTGTCTTTTGATTTTGGTTATTTAAGCTTGGTTAGCCCGCCCAGTGTTGTGCGGGATTATTTTAGCGTCAGGTTGTGTTTTTGTCGTTGGATGTGCTGGCGATTTACGACTGTGATATTGTATGCTGGCTGTGCACCTGTTTTGGGCACTTGGCATTTTTTCCACGCCGTTTGTGTTGGCGTTGTTCGTGTTGTGTTTTTTTTATTTAAATAAACACAAAGTTCCGTACCTCTGCTCTCTGCGCCTGACTCCTACCACCACTCCTAGCAATCGTCTGACAACATCCATTTAAATGTGCCTGGGATAGCCAAAAGCTAATTTGCACCAGTAGTCCCAGGGCAGGTAAGGGCAATTACACAGCCATAATACAAATACATTACATAATCAGTACAGTTTCTCAAGTCCGTGGGGTATTGAATTCCAGTATATTGTAGCTCTAACAGAGAAGGCCCGATTGACCGAGTTTAGTGTGTCGAAAATGGACAACGCAATCCCCTCTAGTTACTGCCCTTGTTATCCTGGAGGTGCTTTCCTTGAGCATGATATGTCAAAATATTGTAGAGGTGGAGGGGCAAGACCATGCAGGATCTGAAATACAAGACGTGCATCTACATACTGCTTAAAGCTGTCCAGATTGAATAAATTATGTTTGTGAAAGATGTGACAATGGTGGTAACGGTTTGATTTGTTATCAAAAATCGTAAGTGTTTGTAGAGTTATTCAATTGGTTTCAGAATAGTAGCTCTTGCTTGTGACCAGCATGTGAAGCAACATCTCAGATGTGAGATCTAGCATGCATTTATAGTTTGGTGGCCTCCAGGGGAAGATAAGGTCTTATAAACCTAAAGCTGGATAATCCAAACTTGAACCTGTTAACCACCACCTTCACTTGTTTCTTAAATGTCAAGTTGGGGTCAAATGACGCCGAGATACCAGAAGATAGACATAACTTTCAGATTCTCCCTAATGACTAGAACAGCTCTTTGGGAAGAATGAATGGTTTTCTTAGAGAAGTACATACAAACAGTCTTGTCAATATTCAAAACCGGTACCATAGCTTCAGTTAACTTGTTAACAACTTGTTTGTTTTTTGAGTGTACATACAGGACTGTATCATCTGCATGTTAACTTGTGGGCAAGCAAGTGGGAGATTGTTTATATAGATAGTAAACAGAAGGGGGCCTAATATTGACCCTTGTGGGACCCCAATGTTATAGTAAAGAGAGTCTGACTGAGTGTCCCCCAGACGAACCCTTTGGCTTCTATTATTCAGATAGGAATACATCCAACTAATGGCTTCCGTGGACACATTAAGGGAGGATAGTTTGGATAACAGGACCTCGTGATTCACAGTATCAAAGGCCATTTTAAGATCCAAAAAGACTGCGCCGACTTCACCACTTATATCCAGCTTAGATTTAATATACTCCAGAAAATGGCAATTGGCTGTTTCGGTAGAATGGTTAGTTCTGAATCCAAATTGCATTTGATGTATGGAGTTGCCCTGATTGAGGTGATCAGTCAGATGATCAGCCACCCTTGATAGCACTGGAAGAATGCTTAAAGGTCAGGAATTTTCCACCAGTGTTGGGTCACCAAATTTTAAAACATGACATTTTCATACACAACTGAATGCATTCAATCGAAATGTGTATTAACCCAACCCCTTTGAATCAGAGAGCTGTGGGGGACTGCCTTAATCGACGTCATGCTCAAGAGCAGAAAGGCAGATTTTTCCACTTTGCCGGCTCGGGATTCAAACCAGTGACCTTTTGTTTACTGGCCCAATGCTCTTAACTGCTAGGCTACCTTAACCCTACAGCTACATGTTATATGTACCCAACTTCTTAGGGCTAGGCGTCCCGCTAGCGTGACAACTTCCAGTGAAACTGGAGGGCGTGCGATTCAAATAAATAATCATAAAGATTAACTATGGATATTAAACATTTAGGTACATACAAGTGTCTTATATCGGTTGAAAGCATAAATTCTTGTTAATATAACTGCACTGTCCAATTTACAGTAGCCATTACAGCAAAAGCATGCCATGCGATTGTTTGAGGACGGCGCCCCACATCAAAATATTTTTCCACCGGCATAGGTTTAATAAATTCACAAATAGCGATTAAACGTTGACTTACTTTTTGAAAATCTTCCTCTGATTTGTCATCCAAAGGGTCCCAGCTATAACATGTAGTGTCATTTTGTTAGATAAAATCATAAAATCCTTCTTTATATCCCAAAAAGTCAGTTTAGTTGGCGCCATCGATTTGAGTAATCCACTCGTTCAACATGCAGAGAAAGGAATCCGAAAATCTACCCCTAAACATTGTTTCAACAAGTCAAAATATGTTTCTATTTACTCCTCAGATACCCTAAAATGTAAACAGACTATAATATGTCTTACGGAAAGAAGTATGTTCAATAGGAAACCGATTTTAGCAGGTGCGTTCTGTCTACATCGCGCGCGCATACATGAATTTCCAAGACTGTGTCCCTATACTAAAACTCATATTTCTTATTCGTTTTGGAAGTTACAAGCCTGAAACCTTGAACATAGACTGCTGACACCCTGTGGAAGTCATAGGAATTGCACCCTGGGAGCTAGAATTCAGATGCCCCTTTACTTTCCATTGTAAGAGCATGGGCTCTCCAAAAAAAAAATTCTGGTTGGTTTTTCTTTGGAATTTCTCCAACCATATATATTGTGTTATATTCTCCTACATTTATTTTAACATTTCTACAAACTGCAAATTGTTTTCTTTCCAATGGTACCAATTATATGCATATCCTGGCTTCAGGGCCTGAGCAACAGGCAGTTAACTTTGGGCACGTCATTCAGGCAGAAATTGAGAAAAAAGGGGCCTATTATTAAATTAAGAATATTTGAACTGGTGAACTGCAACTTCCCTGCTGCACTCTAGCTCTTATCCAATTGTTCATTCAATAATCAGGACAGAATCTTCTAGTAGAGTAACTACAGTAATTATGCATTATGTAATGGCATGTTAAGAATGTGCTACCTGATACCACTATAAGACTCTGTAAGGTCAAGCCCATTGTGTGTGTGCCAATGGGCTTGACCATACATTCTTACAGTGCATACCACTATATGGGTAGAGTGTGTCTGAGGGTGGTGCGTGTCACTGTGTGTATGAGGATTGGTATGTGTGTGTGTCCCATGACTACTCGAAGATACATATGATGGTGGCATTTTCAAAGAGCAACAACCCTGAGCTTTTGTTAGAAAAATAGACTTTTATTAGAATTCAAACCAAGCAAGTATGAAAGTACATAACTGTGGTAATATCCACTTTATAGCAGAGTTAGATATAATACCATACACCGGGATGACCTGCTGTAGCCCTACCTGAGTGCTAGTTACCTGAGTGCTAGTTACCTGAGTGCTAGTTACCTGAGTGCTAGTTACCTGAGTGCTAGTTACCTGACGGCTAGTTACCTGAGTGCTAGTTACCTGAGTGCTAGTTACCTGAGGGCTAGTTACCTGAGGGCTAGTTACCTGAGGGCTAGTTACCTGAGGGGCTAGGTTACCTGAGCTTTGGGTATTTTTCAGAAGTAATAAACAATAAGATAAGTTACATACAGTATGTATAATGCTAAAACGAACACTTCAGACACCGTCTACAAACACACACACCCATCTGTCCTTTATCACCTGAGTCTCTGCTACTCTATGTACATAGTAAATCATCTGGAGTCTGTTGATGAGCTCAGACATTTTCTGCCATGCTACTCACTTCACCCAAGGCCCCCTCCATCATCTCTCCCTCCTGAATCATAATTTCATTCATGTGCTTGCCTTCCATCCCATCACCATTCTCTTTCCCATCCATTCTCTCCATCCTCAGCACCTCTTTATCGTTACCTAGCAGCTCTTGCTCCTTTGCCCTCCACTTTTCCTCATCTCTTTTCTTCTCTTCCTCTCTTTCCTTCTCCTCTCTCTCCAGCTTCTCCTTCTTGCGGAGCTTCCAGAAGAAGCGCAGGTTCCTCTCGGGGTAGGCCACGTTAGCCAGCGGCAGCTTGAATATGGTGTTGGTTTCCGTGGTAAATAGAAGGAAGGTGAGGGCGGAGAGACAGAAGGGCCAGGTGCAGGCTGGCAGGCCAAACTGAACAAAGAGAGAGAGGGAGAGAGAGAGAGTCAGTGTTCCGAGAAATATGTTCTCAATGTTAACTTCAATTAAAATACTCAGTCTGCAACCTGGGATTTTGTTAGATTCTGGTTGAATGAAACAGACAGTCTACAAGAGGCAGAATGTTTATTCACGAGAACGTTCTGAAGTCCATTGTACAGAGACATAATTTTTATAGGTCACTTCTTACTTATGCACACACACGTACACACAAACATTAAGGCCCCAGATCTCTTAACACTGTAGATCATTACCCAGCCGACAGTTTCATTCCTCTGAGATTAGGGAAACCTTGAGGGGTACTCTCTCTCATATCTTAAACCCTCAGAGTTCAAGCTAGGGCAGGTCAACTACAGTTTAACGGTTCTTGGTGTTTACTTAAACACACAGACACAAATTCTTCTCTTTCCCAGTCCAACCTCGTTAGATTTATGCTTAACCCTTTAGTTACTCATTCTACATGCTATATAGACCATATCCCTAATAGTTAAGTTTCAGGGTAGAATTATTTAATCATTACATTCAAACATATAAATTCCTTAACAGTCAGATTTCAGAGATTAAAATTTGTATTTGTCACATGCGCTGAATACAACTGGTGTTGACCTTGCTGTGAAACGCTTACTTACAAGAGTTAAGAAAATGTACTGGGCCATATGTACGACCCTCTGTAGTCAGTCAGATATCGAGCAGTTGCCATACCAGGCGGTTATTCAACCAGTGAGGATGCTCTCGATGGTGCAGCTGTAGAACTTTTTGAGGATCTGAGGACCCATGCCAAATATTTTCTGTCTCCTGAGGGGGAATAGACATTGTCGTGCCCTCTTCACAACTGTCTTGGTGTGTTGGACCATGTCAGTTTGTTGGTTATGTGGACACCAAAGAACTTGAAGCTCTCGACCTGCTCCACTACAGCCCTGTTGATGTGAATGACCTTCCTTTTCCTGTAGTCCACAATCATCTCCTTTGTCTTGATCACGTTGAGGGAGAGTTTGTTGTCCTGGCATCACACTGTCAGGTCTCTGACCTCCTCCCTATAAGCCGGTGCCTGATGTGGTGTACTCCTCAATGCCATCTGATGAATCACGGAACATATTCCAGTCTGTGCTAGCAAAACAGACTTGTAGCTTAGCAATTGCGTCATCTGACCACTTCCCTTATTGAGCGAGTCACTGGTACTTCCTGCTTTAGTTTTTGCTTGTAAGCAGGAATCAGGAGGATAGAATTATGGTCAGATTTGTCAAATGGAGGGCGAGGGAGAGCTTTGTATGAGTCTCTGTGTGTGAAGTAAAGGTGGTGTAGAGTTTTTTCCCTCTGGTTGCACATGTTACATGCTGGTAGAAATTAAGTAAAACGGATTTAAGTTTTCCTGCATTACAATCCCCGGCCACTAAGAGCGACCACCTGTGAATGAGCATTTTCTTGTTTGCTTATAGCCTTATATAGCTCGTTGAATGTGGTCTTAGTGTGTTTTCAAAATGTGTTTATGTGTCCCACATTGTGTGAATGAAATTAGGCTACTGTATAGATAACAGCATGACTGTCATATTCTCATAACATTGTACTTACTGTGGACATGACATTAGCGATGGCTGAGCCCAGATATGCACAGAAGAAAGCTGGTGAAGAAAAGCCACAGTCAAATTCAGTCATATTGCTACAGCACCACCCATCCAAACCTTTAAGGCCTTTAACCGGTCATGTGACACTGAGACAAGAGGTCCCCAGTTGTCATTGCAGTGTGAACTCACCACAGGTGATTGCCAGCAGGTGTACCTGCCAGGTGAGAGCGTAGAACATCCCTCCAATAGCGATGCAGGCTAGAACACAGTTATACCCCCACAGACCAAAGTAGATTGCCTCAAATGGAGCTGCCAGGGCCAGACCTTCAGGAAAAGAGCCCACACTGGAATTCACTCAGCAGAACGATACTGTCCACTTCAAATACCTAATCTGGAACACTCGTGTTGGGTGTAGTCTGGTGGTTATGTACGTGTGTGTGTTTACCTGAGACCATGCCGACTGCGGATCCAATGGTAGCGTGAGCACAGGTGATGGGAGAGGAAATGAAGAGAGCGACTATGAAGATTCCTCCTGTCCAGGGGTTATCACACCCATACACCTGGCCTATACCTACTGGCACTGCTGTGAACAGCTGAGGAGAGAGACAGAGAGGTGATCAGACTCGCGTGTGTGTGTGCATGCGTGTGTGGCCAGGGGCAATCACGTCATCAAAACCCACAGGCACCAAACCACAGATGATCTGAGTGACACAAACACACCTTCTGACTCATATATAAAACAAAATCGGACAAAAATAGAATGATGGTTGAAACCCTCAACGCATGCACAAGAATGTATCCATCTTTTTTCGCATTTTGAAAAGGCTAAAGACATAGTTTTCAGGGAACCTACATCTCAGTGTGTATGTGAACTATTTCTGGCATGTGGCCATTCCAGATAGATGGGATTCCTAGAGTTACTGAATGACTCAGCCTGGAAGTTTCTAGAATACACCTGTACACACCTTCCTGAACACACTCACACAACCACACACTAGGCATTGACACAACACACAGAAACAGTATACACACACACTCACTTTCTTTCTCACACACACGCACCCACATGTACAACCTGCTTTGTTTATTACCTTAGCTACGTCGACCTCAGCCCAGGTGATGTTGGCTAGTTCTGTGCGTGGCTGGATGAGGACTTGGGGGAAGTGGTGGTTGTAGTGGCCAGTAGCCACCATGTGGAGACATACCAGGATGTTGAAGGGAAGAGTGAACACTGGCAGGTCCCAACGACTGTTAATGGATGCCAACGCACTGGACACTATAGGGCTGGAGGAGAGGAGCTTAATGTATGCTGCTCTACCATAATGATACATAATAACCTCTAAATTTCTCCAGTAGTCACAGTCGAGGTCAAATCTAGTCAGGCATCGTCAAATCTTGTTTTTACCATGTGGGGGAAAGTTATTTCCCTGTCCGTTCTGAGAAATGGTGATTGTCACAAGTCTATTAGTGCACTGCAGAGATGGCTCGATATGTGCCAGTAAGACAGGACCATAATAACTGACATTAGTGAAAGTGAGCTAGACAAGGTAGAAAGAAAGTCATGAATGTCCTTTTGACCCGATGATGTGATGTAATAGAGGCAAAAAAGTGGGTCAGTTTGACGTCATGATGTGATTCTGATCTTAATGGGCCAGATAGCCATCTTTTCCTGGTACTGAAAAGATTACATTATTCAAATGTTAGATTCACGTGCAAAACCCCATGAGATGGTGGTTATCAGGTCATCTGATGGGTATCTGGTGGCACTATCTAACTCACCAGGTCATAGACATGACGATGTTGGGCAGTAGGAGCCACCAGTACCAGTCTCCAGCGTTAGAGAACACGGCCATCAGCAGCCCCACCAAGATCCCATTGTAACCATACAGCCCCGCTGCAATCGCACCCCTAAAAGAGAGACAGACACACACAGTCAGAGATTGCATACGCACATGTTCACTCACGTGCACGCACACTCAGACACACGCACACACATGGACACACACACACCTGCTCTGTTGCAGTATGAGGGCAGAGATGGTGGCGAAGAGTGTGCCCACGAAGCCGTTGAGAGCCCACCAGCGGTTCTGCAGGATCAGCCCAGCAAAGATCACTAGGCCACTCAGAGGATTGTTGACAAACATGACCTGGGCAGCACCACGGAGAACCCAGTCTAACAGCTGGAGCAGGAAGAACTGTTCTGGAGGGGGAGAATGGAGATGGGCAGCGGGTGAGGGAAGAAAGAGAGAGTCAGGTTCATAAAAAAATATGATATATGTTTCTTTGCACACAAAGCTATAGATAATCTGGTCATTGTATGCAGGTTTCTGTATTCTCACACACATACATGTACCTACAGTCCCCAACACAGGTCCTATTCGGGCTGTCAATTTGCAGAGAGATTTCAACAGAGCTGTATTGTATACTTTGCTGCATTGTCTAAAGATTATGAATGTCTTTCTTTTTCGGTGTCACAGTCCTTTTTGGGACGGTCCTGGGCTTGGGACGGTCTGGACGTGTTTTCTCTGCTCATGGACATTGCCATTGGACAAAGAGTCAGAATCACACACTGTACAGTAAAATATGGAATTGGGGTTCTAGTGTCTGTCTCTGTGTTGGATAATGACGAATTATGTATTTTCCTTGTTGTAAGCGTTCTGTTGAATTCACTAGCTCAAGGTATATGTTAAGTTATTTGAAAAATGAAGTTTTTACTCAATGATTTGTCAATGTTTTTGACTAACTGTATAGCAGATAAACTTATTTGCCTATTTGGAGAAGTGCAATGTTAAAATATCATCCATAATTACTTTTCATCCACTCTGCAAACACCTCCATGTCTCCTGAGATGTAGGACAGTAACAGTAGGAGCCGGGCCTTGGCCTTCTGCTGGCAGGTGGGGACTGCAGACTTCCTAGGCTCTGCGTTTTCCCCCTGGGCCTTCTTCTGCTCCCCACCCCCTGACACCTCTGGATCTGGGTTGGCCATCAGTGGCTGCTGCTCTTGCTGCGTGGAGGAGAAGAACAGAGAGTTAAACTTGCTGTAAACCTGGACCCAGACAAAGATCCAAGTCTATACAACTACTTCGACACAACATAGAAAACGTTCAACATTGTTCAATTGTACAAATATTATACTGAACAAAAATATAAATGCAACATGCAACAATTTCAAAGATTTTGCTGAGTTACAGTTCATAAAAGGAAATCAGTCAAAATGAATTCATTAGGTCCAAATCTATTGATTTCATATGACTGGGCAGGGGTTGCAGCCATGGGTGGGCCTGGGAGGGCATAGGCCCACCCACCCGGGAGCCAGGCCCACCCAGTGGGGAGCCAGGCTCAGCCAATCAGAATGAGTTTCCCCTACAAATGTAAACAAATTTGTGCACAACATTTTTGATAAATAAGCGTATCGAACATTTCTGAGATCTTTTATTTCAGCTCTTGAAGCATGAGACCAACACTTTACAAGTTGGGTTTACATTTTTGTTCAGTGTATGTACAGTTCTTTCTATTGATAATGGTGTACCCTGTTATTTTATCTTGTTCTGTCATTCTTTTCTTCATCAATATTTTAGTAGGCATAGCTACTATTACTTAGTTTTAGTTAGCGCTTTGTGCATAATCTCCTAAAAACAACCCTCTGAGCAGCCTGGTGATGTCTTAAAAAACTACACACAAAGTGATTAAAATCGAATCAAATCAAATTGTATTTGCACCTAATAAAACAGGTGTAGACTTTAAAGACTTTACAGAGTTTATGGGGCGGCAGCATAGCCTAGTGGTTAGAGCGTTGATCGAATCCCGAGCTGACAAGGTACAAAATCTGTCGTTCTGCCCCTGAACAAGGCAGTTAACCCACTGTTCCTAGGCTGTCATTGAAAATAAGAATTTGTTCTTAACTGACTTGCCTAGTTAAATAAAGGTAAAATAAAACGGTGATATGCTTACTTATGAGCCCATTCTCAACAGTGCAGAGATAAAAAGTAAGACAAATATTTGCTAAATAAAAAAAGGAAATAGTAGCACAGTAAAACAATAAGGAGGCAGTATACAAGAAGTACCAGTACCGAGTCAATGTGCTGGGATACCAAGTAGTTGAGGTAATAGAGGTAATACAGGATGTACACTACCGTTCAACAGTTTGGGGTCACTTAGAAATCTCCTTGTTTTTGAAAGAAAAGCACATTTGTTTGTCCATTAAAATAACATCAAATTGATCAGAAATACAGTGTAGACATTGTTAATGTTGTAAATGACTATTGCAGCTGGAAACGGCTGATTTTTAATGGAATATCTACATAGACGTACAGAGGCTCATTATCAGCAACCATCACTCCTGTGTTCCAATGGCACGTTGTGTTAGCTAATCCAAGTTTATCATTTTAAAAGGCTAATTGATCATTAGAAAACCCTTTTGCAATTATGTTAGCACAGCTGAAAACGGTTGTTCTGATTAAAGCAGCAATAAAATTGGCCTTCTTTAGACTAGTTGAGTGTCTGGAGCATCAGCATTTGTGGGTTCGATTACAGGCTCAAAATGGCCAAAAACAAAGAACTTTCTCTTCAGTCTATTCTTGTTCTGAGAAATGAAGTCTATTCCATGCGAGAAATTGCCAGGAAACTGAAGATCTCGTACAACGCTGTGTACTACTCCCTTCACAGAACAGTGTGAACTGGCTGTACATGTTCTCTCTAATTTATTTTCCACAATGAGCAAATTTCAGGTCTGCTGAGCGCAAATTTAAACTTCTGAAAATTCTATGCAACTTCCAGTGGCGCATTTACTATGAACACTGAAGATGTAGCCGCTTACAGTTTTAACAGTGGCCAAGTAGGCTACTGTGGCTATTTTATCATAATGTAGGCCTACCAAAGGGGCCTACCATCAAAAACAATGGAGAAACATGAAAATAGCTGTTCTATCATTCAGCCTACAGTAGCAGCCAATGTGTGGTGTTAAATGTATGGCTACATTCCATGAGACTTTAGAAAAAAACACGCAGGGCTTGATATTAACCTGTTTATCATCTTGTCCTTCAGACAAGGAGGTGACTGAAAATGTTATTGTGTTATTGATGCAAAAAAAAGCATTATTCTTCCCATACCATTGTAACAGAGAATCAGACAAATTATGCTACCCTCTGTCTACTGGCTACTTAGCTTATTCAAGCCTGTCTCAAAATACAACACTGCCCCTTTAAGACAAAAAAAAGCTGTTTACCTGACTTGCTTTTTTAAAAAGATGTCTAGAAAGGTACACATGCTATACTCTTGTAGGAAGCAATCACTCCCCTATTGCTGACTACAAATGATCTATAACTGGGCTAATAACTCACTAACTAGCAAAGGATATGAACAAAATGTGCATAAGTGTCTACATTCAGCTCTTGCTTTGATCCCAAAACAAGCACATCTACTCAGAACCACAGCTGTAAACACAGTTCAGTTTGAATTAAATGGCACAGATCATCCATACATGGCAATGGTCATATACAGTGCATTCGGAAAGTATTCAGACCCCTTTACTTTTTCCACATTTTGTTACGTTACAGCCTTATTCTAAAATGGATAAAATTGTTTTTGTTCCTCATCTATATACAGTTGAAGTCGGAAGTTTACATACACCTTAGCCAAATACATTTAAACTCAGTTTTTCACAATTCCTGACATTTAATTCTAGTAAAAACTCCCTGTCTTAGGTCAGTTAGGATCACCACTTTATTTTAAGAATGTGAAATGTCAGAATTGAGTTTGAAGGTAGGTTTTGAAATACATCCACAGATACACATCCAATTGACTAAAATGATGTCAATTAGCCTATCATAAGCTTCTAAAGCCATGGCATCATTTTCTGGAATTTAAGCTGTTTAAAGGCACAGTCAACTTAGTGTATGTAAACTTCTGACCCACGGATATTGTGATACAGTGAATTATAAGTGAAATAATCTGTCTGTAAACAGTTGTTGGAAAAATTACTTGTGTCATGCACAAAGTAGATGTCCTAACCGACTTGACAAAACTATAGTTTGTTTAACAAGAAATTTGTGGAGTGGTTGAAAAACGAGTTTTAATGACTCCAACCTAAGTGTATGTAAACTTCTGACTTCAACTGTACACACAATACCCCATAATGTCAAAGCAATAACAGGTTTTCAGACATTTTTGCAAATGTTTTAAAAATAAAAAACTGAAATATCACATTTACATAAGTATTCAGACCGTATACTCAGTACTTTGTTGAAGCACCTTTGGCAGCGGTTACAGACTCAAGTCTTCTTGGGTATGTCGCTACAAACTTGGCACACCTGTATTTGGGGAGTTTCTCTCACTCTTCTCTGCAGATCCTCTCAAGCTCTGTCATGTTTGATGGGGAGCATCATGCACAGCTATTTTCAGGACTTTCCAGACATGTTCGATCGTGTGCTTAGGGTTGTTGTCCTGTTGGAAGGGAAACCTTCCCCCCACTCTGAGGTCCGGACCACTCTGAGGTCCTGAGCGCTCTGGAGCAGGTTTTCATCAAGGATCTCTCTGTACTTTGTTCCGTTCATCTTTCCCTCAATCCCGACTAGTCTCCCAGTCCCTGCCGCTGAAAATCATCCCCACAGCATGATGCTGCCACCACCATGCTTCACCATAGGGATGGTGCCAGGTTTCCTCCAGATGTGACGCTTGGCATTCAGGCCAAAGAGTTTAATCTTGGTTTTATCAGAGTAGAGAATCTTGTTTCTCAGAGTCCTTTAGGTGCCTTTTGGCAAACTCCAAGCAGGCTTTCATGTGCCTTTTACTGAGGAGTGGCTCCGTCTGGCCAGTCTACCATAAAGGTCTTATTGGTGGAGTGCTGCAGAGATGGTTGTCCTTCTGGAAAGTTCTCCCATCTCCACAGAGGAATTCTGGAGCTCTGTCAGAGTGACCATCGGGTTCTTGGTCACCTCCCTGACCAAGGCCCTTCTCCCCCAATTGCTCAGTTTGCCGTCAGAGTTTGGTGCTTCCAAACTTCTTCCATTTAAGAATTATGGAGGCCACTGTGTTCTTGGGGACCTTCAAAGCTGCATTTGTTAGTACCCTTCCCCAGATCTGTGCCTCGACACAATCCTGTCTCGGATCTCTATGGACAATTCCTTCGACCTCGGCTTAGTTTTTGCTCTGACATGCACTGTCAACTGTGGGACCTTATATAGGGTATGAACACTTTCCGAATGCATTGTATGTCAATGGTCTATGTTGGCCTACTGCAGCTCTGATTGGCTGTGCCGCATGGTCTGTGTAGGATACAGTCTCATGCACAACAGAGTTGTGAGCAATAGAGTCCAATAGAGTCCTGGGTTCTGCCTACAAAAAAATATCTTGCATAGTTCATTTTGTTTCGGTATGATGTATTGAAAGTGGATAATTGAGTCTCATAATTAAAGGGAAATGTTGATAGTGTTAACTAACAGGAAAAACTTGAAGTTCAACCCTGTGCTTCTCTCAGTGGGCTGATATTTCTCTGCACTCTGCATGCCAGTCCTTGGGAGCTGCTCAGCAGTTTCAGGCAAACCCTCACACACATACAGCTTACAGGGAACATTGCATGTGGGTTGGGGTAAAGTGACTAGGCAATCAGGATATAATGAACAGAGTAGTAGCATAGGGAAAGTGTAGTACAGTGAGGGGAAAAAGTATTTGATCCCCTGCTGATTTTGTACATTTGCCCACTGACAAAGAAATGATCAGTCTATCATTTTAAATGTAGGTTTATTTGAACAGTGAGAGACAGAATAACAACAAAAATATCCAGAAAAACGCATGTCAAAAATGTAAAAAATTGATTTGCATTTTAATGTGGGAAATAAGTACTTGACCCCCTCTCAATCAGAAATATTTCTGGCTCCCAGGTGTCTTTTATACTGGTAATGAGCTGAGATTAGGAGCACACTCTTAAAGGGAGTGCTCCTAATCTCAGCTTGTTACCTGTATAAAAGACACCTGTCCACAGAAGCAATCAATCATTCAGATTCCAAACTCTCCACCATGGCCAAGACCAAAGAGCTCTCCAAGGATGTCAGGGACAAGATTGTTGACCTACACAAGGCTGGAATGGGCTACAAGGCCATCGCCAAGCAGCTTGGTGAGAAGGTGACAACATTTGGTGCGATTATTCGCAAATGGAAGAAACACAAAAGAACTGTCAATATCCCTCGGCCTGGGGCTCCATGCAAGATCTCACCTCGTGGAGTTGCAATGATCATGAGAACGGTGAGGAATCAGCCCAGAACTACACGGGAGGATCTTGTCAATGATCTCAAGGCAGCTGGGACCATAGTCACCAAGAAAACAATTGGTAACACACTACGCCGTGAAGGACTGAAATCCTGCAGCGCCCGCAAGGTCCCCCTGCTCAAGAAAGCACATATACATGCCCGTCTGAAGTTTGCCAATGAACATCTGAATGATTCAGAGGACAACTGGGTGAAAGTGTTGTGGTCAGATGAGACCAAAATGGAGCTCCTTGGCATCAACTCAACTCGCCGTGTTTGGAGGAGGAGGAATGCTGCCTATGACCCCAAGAACACCATCCCCACCGTCAAACATGAAGGTGGAAACATTATGCTTCTGGGGTGTTTTTCTGCTAAGGGGACAGGACAACTTCACCGCATCAAAGGGACGATGGACGGGGCCATGTACCGTCAAATCTTGGGTGAGAACCTCCTTCCCTCAGCCAGGGCATTGAAAATGGGTCGTGGATGGGTATTCCAGCATGACAATGACCCAAAACAAACGGCCAAGGCAACAAAGGAGTGGCTCAAGAGAAGCACATTAAGGTCCTGGAGTGGCCTAGCTAGTCTCCAGACCTTAATCCCATAGAAAATCTGTGGAGGGAGCTGAAGGTTCGAGTTGCCAAAAGTCAGCCTCGAAACCTTAATGACTTGGAGACGATCTGCAAAGAGGAGTGGGACAAAATCCCTCCTGAGATGTGTGCAAATCTGGTGGCCAACTACAAGAAACGTCTGACCTCTTGTAACGCCCTGGTCATAGAGAGGGGTTTTTGTTCTTTATTTTGGTTAGGCCAGGGTGTTACATTGGGTGGGCGTTCTATGTTCTGTGTCTATGTGTTTGTATTTCTTTGTTTTGGGCCGTGTGTGACTCCCAAATCAGGCACAGCTGATGTTCGTTGCTGTTGATTGGGAGTCACACATAAGTGCATGTTTTTCCGTTGGGGTTTTGTGGGTAATTGTTTCTGTTCAGTTGTGTTTCAGCTGTCAGTGCTGTTGAGCTGTCGGTGTATTCTTGTTTTGTAGTGTTCCAGTGTTCTTTTTTGAATTAAATCATGTACACTAACTCCGCTGCACCTTGGTCTTCTTCTCTCCATGACGACAGCCCTTACACCTCTGTGATTGCCAAGGGTTTTGCCACCAAGTACTAAGTCATGTTTTGCAAAGGGGTCAAATACTTATTTCCCTCATTAAAATGCAAACATTTTATAACATTTTTTACATGTATTTTTCTGCATTTTGTTGTTGTTATTCTGTCTCTCACTGTTCAAATAAACCTACCATTAAAATGATAGACTGATCATTTCTTTGTCAGTGGGCAAACGTACAAAATCAGCAGGGAATCAAATACTTTTTCCCCTCACTGTATGTGTGAATGTGTGCATATAGTCTAGTGTGTGTGCACAGAGCCAGTGCAAGGGAGTCAGTGTAATACAATTAAGATAAAGAAAAAAATTATGAAGGTGGGTCAATGTAAATTGTCCGCGTAGCCATCTGATTAACCGTCCAGCACACTTATGGCTTGGGGGTAGAAGCTGTTCAGGTGCCTTTTGGTCACAGACTTGGCACTCTGTGACCACTTGCTGTGCGATAGCAGAGAGAGTCTATGACTTGGGTGGTTGGAGTCTTTGACATTTTTTACGGTCTTACTCTGACACCGCCTGGTATACAGGTAGGAGTTCGGTCCCAGTGATGTACTGGGCCGTACGCACTACCCTCTCTAGCGCCTTGCAGTCGGATGCTGAGCAGTTTTCATACCACACAGTGATACAGCCAGTCAAGATGCTCTCAATGGTGCAGCTGTAGAACTTTTTGAGGATCTGAGGGCCCATGCCAAATCTGTTCAGCCTCCAAAGGGGGAAGAGGTGTTGTCATACACTCTTCATGTGTTGGTGTGTTTGGACCATGATAGGTCCTTAGTGATGTGGACACAGTGGAACTTTGGCTCTCGATTGATGTTATCATTATGATTATGACTCACAAAGACCCGTCTATGGCCTGGCTTACCTTTGACTGGAATGCGGATGGAAGTTCTTGCGTTAAGGCACAATAGAAACTGGAGATATTCTTGGGAATATCCTACAGAAGATAAGTAATGTTAAAAAATATCCCCCCAAAATATTATTATATAATATTAGTGTACACCACTAATTGGTGTAGGTGCTGCACTGTAAAACAAATTCAACATATAAAAAGTGAATTCAGCTTAAATATCTAAGTTGGCTGGACTTCAAAATGGGAAATTGCTGAGCTGGTGTGGAATACTCCACGAACCTAATTAATAAAACAATGTTGAGTGAACTGAAATAGTGGAACTGAACTGAAAGTTTGCCATAACAACACAAATAGCTGAGTTCAGTTTGCTGAGATCCGCAAAGTAAAATACTGTGTTGGCTTAAATACGTGTCTCATTAACATATTACCCGGTGTGCCTTTCGGCAAGATGTATTTAACTTTATTTTTTATCAATTTACTTGTCAGGAACCACTTTAGAACTTAAACATTTATTTTAGAGGCTGAAATATGATGCATTAAACCAGATATATCAAAACGTGAAGTGGATTTGTTCAAAGCATTAGTGAGATTGTTTTAACTGTTTATCTGGTGTGTGGTTAGTCATAATCATTTCCTTAATTGAGGAAACAGCTATTTTATAGGTAATCCAACTTCGTATCTCTTGGTGTAATGACTAAGGGGACAGTCGCTGGACCTGGGGTTGAGTGCTTGGAGTTTAAATAGTTCAGCTGAGGATATTCTTACATCGTTAAATTAGGAGGACTTGAAATAAGAAGTAAAAAAAAAAGATCAAGATAACCAGCTGCAATATAATTTCTAGTTTACTACACTGTTGAGACAACTTAAGAATGCATGTTAGCAGAACTTTTAGGTCCCCCAAAGTTAAGTGAACTAGAAATTGTATTGTAGGTGGTTGCCTTGACTTTTTAAAGTTGGCTGAAAACACTTTTTACAGTGTGCCCTTTAGAAAAATAAATCTCAGTGAACAAAAAAAAAATAAAGGGTGCAACTCTACTGCATTCGAAGAGTAGTGTGAATGCAACTTCTTGAACACACACATTGAGTCAAACACAGGTGTCCCTCAACGATGTGTGCAACCAATAAAAAGTTGCATTCACACTGCTCTTTGAATGCATTCTGAGGAATGTCTAAGGACCAAAACATGCATGCTTCAATGCATCTGCTCTGAAGCTTTCCTTTCCTTTTATCATATTCATATTCTACTTGAAATAAATGATGTAAACAAAGGCTCAGAAACATGAAAGTCACACAGTCTTCTCATTTGCAGTGAGATTTATATTATAACCAACATTTTGTTCTGTTCTGTTCTGTATTCAGTACCTCACCTTAAAGAGGGGCCATTGTTTATTTCTTTATAATATTACCATTTAACATTATCCTTATATAATACTATCTACGTAGGATGAAGTAATGGCATGTCCACCCTTCCCATTTTTTACACAGATCTGTGCCCTTTTGCACTACAAAAATGTTGCCTCCATTTAGACAGAAAGGAAGACGAGAAGAATGAGTAGTGCAGTCTGTGTCCTACCTTTGTGCGATGTGGTCCAGGCATATATGTTTCCAGTAGGGCAAGGTGCTGTGTGTGGCAGCTGCTCTGAAGCTGTGCTGTAGCAGGGCTCCCACCACTGTTTTTATACCTCGCACAACATTCTTACTCTCCTCCTCTGATGAATAAGAGTGATAAAGTTCAACCACGCGCAACTTAACTTTGATATGGAATGTGTGTGTGAGGGAGAGATGGCCTTGACCTATGGGTGTTCTATCAGCAGGTCCTATCCATTACCCAGCCACACAACTGTTAGCATCTTGACTTTTGACCTCTGAGAGATTTACCCTATGGAGAGAGTTTTATAATTTTCCATACAGTGTTTGAATACAACTTGACATGCACAATTCATTTTTTTTTTTGTTTCATCCAATGGCAGATTGTGAGCATGTTGAAAAATGTGTCACTCTTACAATTTCATTATCCTTATATATAGGACAAATGATCTGTCACGTTCGTCATATACATAATGACCGGACCAAGGCGCAGCGTGAGTAGAGTTCCACATATTTAATAAAGGGAACCTTCAAAAAACAACAAAGAATAAACGAACGTGAAGTTCGTAGCGCACATAGCAATAAACCAAAACGAAACAATATCCCACAAACGCACGTGGGAAAAGGACCACATTAAGTATGATCCCCAATTAGAGGCAACTATCATCAGCTGCCTCCAATTGGGAACCATACTCACACCAACATAGAAATTCATGACTAGAACAACCCCTAGTCACGCTCTGACCTATTGCACCATAGAGAACCCCTCAGGGCGTGACAGTACCCCACCCCCCCCACCAAAGGTGTGGACTCCAACCGCAAAACCTGAACCTGGATGGGGAGGGTTAGGGTGGGCAACTAGCGTTGGTGGCGGCTCCAGTGCAGGATGTAGCCCCCGTTCAGACAGCGGATCTGACCCTGAAGCCTGGCTGAACGCCGTGCCCGGACTGGGCACCGGAGCAGAGGAAGGCTCCGGCCATGGAGCAGGACTGGACGCCGTGCCTGGATTGGGCACCGGCGCAGAGGAAGGCTCCGGCCATGGAGTGGGACTGGACGCCGTGCCTGGACTGAGCACCGGCGCAGAGGAAGGCTCCAGCCATGGAGCAGAACTGGACGTCATGCCTGGACTGGGCACCGGCGCAGGAAGCTCCGGGCCGTGGACCGTCACTGGAAGCTCCGGGCCGTTGACCGTCACTGGAGGCTCCGGGCTGTAGACCGTCGCTGGAGACTCCGGACTGTACACAGGCACTGGTGGACGAGTGCGGGGAGCCGGCACAGGACGTACCGGGCTGGGGAGGCGTACTGGAGGCCTGGTGCGTGGAGCCGGCACAGGTGGTACCGGACTGATGACACGCTCTCCAACCTAAGTGTATGTAAACTTCCGACTTCAACTGTACACACAATACCCCATAATGTCAAAGCAATAACAGGTTTTTAGACATTTTTGCAAATGTTTTAAAAATAAAAAACGGAAATATCACATTTACATAAGTATTCAGACCGTATACTCAGTACTTTGTTGAAGCACCTTTGGCAGCGATTACAGACTCAAGTCTTCTTGGGTATGTCGCTACAAACTTGGCACACCTGTATTTGGGGAGTTTCTCTCACTCTTCTCTGCAGATCCTTTCAAGCTCTGTCATGTTTGATGGGGAGCGTCATGCACAGCTATTTTCAGGACTTTCCAGACGTGTTCGATCGTGTGCTTAGGGTTGTTGTCCTGTTGGAAGGGAAACCTTCCCCCCACTCTGAGGTCCGGACCACTCTGAGGTCCTGAGCGCTCTGGAGCAGGTTTTCATCAAGGATCTCTCTGTACTTTGCTCCGTTCATCTTTCCCTCAATCCCGACTAGTCTACCAGTCCCTGCCGCTGAAAATCATCCCCACAGCATGATGCTGCCACCACCATGCTTCACCATAGGGATGGTGCCAGGTTTCCGCCAGATGTGACGCTTGGCATTCAGGCCAAAGAGTTCAATCTTGGTTTTATCAGAGCAGAGAATCTTGTTTCTCAGAGTCCTTTAGGTGCCTTTTGGCAAACTCCAAGCAGGCTTTCATGTGCCTTTTACTGAGGAGTGGCTCCATCTGGCCAGTCTACCATAAAGGTCTTATTGGTGGAGTGCTGCAGAGATGGTTGTCCTTCTGGAAAGTGTTGGCTTAAATACGTGTCTCATTAACATATTACCCAGTGTGCCTTTTGGCAAGATGTATTTAACTTTATTTTTTATCAATTTACTTGTCAGGAACCACTTTAGAACTTAAACATTTATTTTAGAGGCTGAAATATGATGCATTAAACCAGATATATCAAAACGTGAAGTGGATTTGTTCAAAGCATTAGTGAGATTGTTTTAACTGTTTATCTGGTGTGTGGTTAGTCATAATCATTTCCTTAATTGAGGAAACAGCTATTTTATAGGTAATCCAACTTCGTATCTCTTGGTGTAATGACTAAGGGGACAGTCGCTGGACCTGGGGTTGAGTGCTTGGAGTTTAAATAGTTCAGCTGAGGATATTCTTACATCGTTAAATTAGGAGGACTTGAAATAAGAAGTAAAAAAAAAAGATCAAGTTAACCAGCTGCAATATAATTTCTAGTTTACTCAACTGTTGAGAGAACTTAAGAATGCATGTTAGCAGAACTTTTAGGTCCCCCAAAGTTAAGTGAACTAGAAATTGTATTGTAGGTGGTTGCCTTGACTTTTTAAAGTTGGCTGAAAACACTTTTTACAGTGTGCCCTTTAGAAAAAAAAATCTCAGTGAACAAAAAATAAATAAAGGGTGCAACTCTACTGCATTCGAAGAGTAGTGTGAATGCAACTTCTTGAACGCACACATTGAGTCAAACACAGGTGTCCCTCAACGATGTGTGCAACCAATAAAAAGTTGCATTCACACTGCTCTTTCAATGCATTATGAGGAATGTCTAAGGACCAAAACATGCATGCTTCAATGCATCTGCTCTGAAGCTTTCCTTTCCTTTTATCATATTCATATTCTACTTGAATAAAATGATGTAAACAAAGGCTCAGAAACATGAAAGTCACACAGTCTTCTCATTTGCAATGAGATTTATATTATAACCAACATTTTGTTCTGTTCTGTATTCAGTACCTCACCTTAAAGAGTGGCCATTGTTTATTTCTTTATAATATTACCATTTAACATTATCCTTATATAATACTATCTACGTAGGATGAAGTATTGGCATGTCCAACCTTCCCATTTTTTACACAGATCTGTGCCCTTTTGCACTACAAAAATGTTGCCTCCATTTACACAGAAAGGAAGACGAGAAGAATGAGTAGTGCAGTCTGTGTCCTACCTTTGTGCGATCTGGTCCAGGCATATATGTTTCCAGTAGGGCAAGGTACTGTGAGTGGCAGCTGCTCTGAAGCTGTGCTGTAGCAGGGCTCCCACCACTGTTTTTATACCTCGCACAACATTCTTACTCTCCTCCTCTGATGAATAAGAGTGATAAAGTTCAACCACGCGCAACTTAACTTTGATATGGAATGTGTGTGTGAGAGAGAGATGGCCTTGACCTATGGGTGTTCTATCAGCAGGTCCGATCCATTACCCAGCCACACAACTGTTAGCATCTTGACTTTTGACCTGTGAGAGATTTACCCTATAGAGAGAGTTTTATCATTTTCCATACAGTGTTTGAATACAACTTGACATGCACAATTCATTTTTTGGGGGTTTTATCCAATGGCAGATTGTGAGCATGTTGAAAAATGTGTCACTCTTACAATTTCATTATCCTTATATATAGGACAAATGATCTGTCACGTTCGTCATATACATAATGACCGGACCAAGGCGCAGCGTGAGTAGAGTTCCACATATTTAATAAAGGGAACCTTCAAAAAACAACAAAGAATAAACGAACGTGAAGTTCGTAGCGCACATAGCAATAAACCAAAATGAAACAATATCCCACAAAGGCACGTGGGAAAAGGACCATATTAAGTATGATCCCCAATTAGAGGCAACTATCATCAGCTGCCTCCAATTGGGAACCATACTCACACCAACATAGAAATTCATGACTAGAACAACCCCTAGTCACACTCTGACCTTTTGCACCATAGAGAACCCCTCAGGGCGTGGCAGTACACCCCACCCCACCCCCCCCCCAAAGGTGCGGACTCCAACTGCAAAACCTGAACCTGGATGGGGAGGGTTAGGGTGGGCAACTAGCGTTGGTGGCGGCTCCGGTGCGGGACGTAGCCCCCGTTCAGACAGTGGATCTGACCCTGAAGCCGGGCTGAACACCGTGCCCGGACTGGGCACTGGAGCAGAGGAAGGCTCCAGCCATGGAGCAGGACTGGATGCTGTGCCTGGACTGGGCACCGGCGCAGAGGAAGGCTCCGGCCATGGAGCGGGACTGGACGCTGTGCCTGGACTGAGCACCGGCGCAGAGGAAGGTTCCGCCCATGGAGCAGGACTGGACACTGTGCCTGGACTGGGCATCGGCGCAGAGGAAGGCTCCGGCCATGGAGCAGAACTGGACGCCGTGCCTGGACTGGGCACCAGCGCAGAGGAAGGCTCCAGCCATGGAGCGGGACTGGACGCCATTCCTGGACTGGGCACCGGCACAGAGGAAGGCTCCAGCCATGGCACCGGTGCAGGAAGCTCCGGGCCGTGGACCGTCACTGAAGGCTCCGGACCGTTGACCGTCACTGGAAGCTCCGGACCGTTGACCGTCACTGAAGGCTCCGGACCGTTGACCGTCACTGGAAGCTCCGGACCGTTGACCGTCACTGGAGGTTCCCGGACCGTTGACCGTCACTGGAGGTTCCCGGACTGTTGACCGTCACTGGAGGCTCCGAACCGTTGACCGTCACTGGAGGTTCCGGGCTGTAGACCGTCGCTGGAGACTCCGGACTGTACACACGCACTGGTGGACGAGTGCGGGGATCCGGCACAGGACGTACCGGGCAGGGGAGGCGCACTGGAGGCCTGTTGCGTGGAGCCGGCACCGGTGGCATCGGACTGATGACACGCTCTTCAGGGCGAGTGCGGGGAGCCGGCACAGGACGTACCGGGTTGGGGAGGTGCACTGGAGTCCTGTTGCGTGGAGCCGGCACAGGTGGCACCGGACTGATGACACGCTCTTCAGGGCGAGTGCGGGGAGACGGCACAGGACGGACCAGGCTGGGGAGGCGCACTGGAGGCCTGGTGTGTGGAGCCGGCACAGGTGTCACCGGACTGATGACGTGCTCTTCAGGACGAGTGCGGGGAGACGGCACAGGACGTACCGGGCTGGGGAGGCGATCTTCAGGGCGAATGCGCTGCAGAATACACCTAACTAACATCTCTCTCCGCTCTCTCTCCTCCAACAGCTCCATCGACTCACCGACGGTCTCTGGTTCTCTCCGCGGCTCGACCGACAGCCCCTTGTGCCCCCCCCAAAAATAAATCTTGGGTTTTCTGTGGCCATGGACCACGGCGTTGTCACTGTCCTTCCAGATTCCTTGGCGACTCCCTCCAAGGAAGGGTCTCACATCCACCCATTATTTCCACCCATGTCCAGCTCTCCTTTACCTCTATGGTATGCTGCTTGGTCCTGTAATGGTGGGATATTCTGTCACGTTCGTCGTATACATAATGAGCGGACCAAGGCGCAGCGTGAGTAGAGTTCCACATATTTATTGAAGTGAACCTTCAAAAAACAACAAAGAATAAACTAATGTGAAGTTCGTAGCGCACATAGCACTAAACCAAAATGAAACAATATCCCACAAACGCAGGTGGGAAAAGGACCACATTAAGTATGATCCCCAATTAGAGGCAACGATCATCAGCTGCCTCGAATTGGGAACCATACTCACACCAACATAGAAATTCATGACTAGAACACCCCCTAGTCACGCTCTGACCTATTGCACCATAGAGAACCCCAAGGGCTCTCTATGGTCAGGGCGTGACATGATCAGAAATAGGGGTATTGAAAAACTGTTGGCTATTGTAAAAACGTAGTACAGTGTGGTATACCATTTCTGCCCCATGTAACATTGATTAAGATCGCCTATTTTATGTGACTTGCCAACTGATCACTATCGCCTGTCTCTCTCCTTGAAATTCAGCGACAACTCTATCAGCAGAAATCACTAACAAAACTGGCGTTATCACTTGTTTGTACCCTATGTTCCCATCATGATCTCACACACCCGTAGACAAATATTATAAAAGCTGAGACCCAACTCTTGTTCGTTGGGCTTTTAACTCTGTACCTTTTGAGTGGTTGTTAACCACTCCATAACTGCAATTATTATAATAAATGCTTGTTGTTTGAAGAATCTACAGTCTCTCTTCCTTTCTGGTTAGAAATTCCACGAGACAGCTCACTCTCACCATTTTACTCACCCTAGCAGAGCTGGTTAGGGTGTTTTCATGTTATCCAGAGCGTTGGTGACTGCAACTGTGCTGTTGGCAACAATTTTATTACGCTTCTTTGCCAACGTTTACTGACTCCAGCCATATTCAACGAGTGTTGAGCGTTCGTAAATTTGTCAGTTATTCTGAGCAAATTTACCAGCTACGTCTATCGACAGATGTCGCAGTGACATTAACATTCTATTGAAATGGTTACTTGTATAGTGGAGTCTTTTCTTTAGACATGTAGCTAGCTAGCTAACTAGCTAAATAATGAACCATAATCCCAACTCATGATGTTACTACCCTGCATGAATCTGCAGGTAGCTAACCAACCGGGTTTAACGTTAGCTAGCTAACATTAGGCTATAACTAGCAATGCAAATGGCTCTGAGATACGAATAATATTACTACACAGATCATACATGTAACGTTAGCTAGCGAACCTGCCAGCTAACGATAGCCTGCTAGCCAACAGAACACTTTAACATGAAATGAAAGCGACTTTCTGACAAAATTAGTCATGTGTAATATCTGAAAATGTAGCTAGCTAGACTATCTTATCCATATACATGGATGGACGCTTCACCCTTTCTGTCCTGGATGCCATGATTGACTTAGTTTGAAGAGACAGGTGTTTTATACAACAGCCTTCTGTGTGTTCTCATTTCGACTCCGTCTGCATATTTGCAATCAACTGCCAGAATAAAGCGTGCTTTATGGCAGACCAATCTGAACTCATCTCTCGGCATGTCCAGCCCACTCATTATTTCAGCCAATCATGGCTAGCGGGAAGGTTGCTGACTTTTTCCGTGGCTAAACCAACTAGGCTCGTAACTTAACAATTGTATTCGTATTTACAGATGGCATACAATTTTGTTATTTAGGCACATGAAAGTTCATATGTTCCAGAAGGCGTTTCTGATTTTAATTTTTTTTTTCGTTCAAATGGCACTTCGCAAAGCTTTGTGTAACGAGTCACATTTATTCTAATGTATTCTCGTTGCACTATTCCCAACAACAGTCACTACAAGCTGCACTCCCTTAAGTATTTATTTGGACAGTGAAGCTAAAACCTTTCATTTGCCTATATACTCCAGCATTTTGGATTTGAGATCCTTTATATGAGGCGACAGTACAGAATGTCACCATTCATTTGAGGGTATTTTCATACATATCTGTTTCACCATTTAGAAATGAATGGTTAATAATGTATTGTGTCATTTTGGAGTCACTTTTATTGTAAAGAAGAATATAATGTTTCTGAACACTTCCACATTTAATCTAGTATTTCATGGGCAGGATAGACTCTAACAATGGAAATTCCAAACCACCCATTGTAACGGTTGTCGTCGGATTTAGACCAAAATACAGCGTGGAAATGTGCACTCATCTTCTTTATTATAAACGGACAAGAAGGAGAACCAAAACAAACACGTACACAAAGAAAACACAACGACTAATCACAGGCTGGTAAGGCACAAGGCTATACACAGAACAATCTCCCACAAAGTACTCAAACACATACCTATATATAGGACTCTAAATCAGAGGCAACTAGAAAACACCTGCCTCCAATTGAGAGTCCAACCCCAATTAACAAAACATAGAAATACAAAAGACTAGACAGAACATAGAAATACACTAACATAGAACAGTGCCCAAAAACCCCCGGAATACATAAATCAAATACCCTACTAAACAAACCACCACC
Organism: Salmo salar; assembly: GCF_965601325.2. NCBI lineage: Eukaryota > Metazoa > Chordata > Actinopteri > Salmoniformes > Salmonidae > Salmo > Salmo salar. The sequence continues at coordinate 16,792,124 of NC_138314.1, read as the reverse complement.
CCGAACCACATAAAACAAATACCCTCTGCCACGTCCTGACCAAACTACAATAACAAATAACCCCTATTACTGGTCAGGACGTGACAGTATTCCCCCCCCCCCCCCCCCCCCCAAAGGTGCAGACCCCGGATGCACCTCACACAAAAAAATAAATAATTACCCCAAAACAAACATAAATCCCCTAAACTAAAGGGAGGGAAGGGAGGGTGGCTGCCGTCAACGACGGCACCTGTGCTACACCCCCCCTCCCCAACCCACCTATACTGGAGGTGTCTCAGGTTCTGGTCTACAGCCACCCCCTGACCAGTCCACCCCTGCACAATGTTCAGGGCTGTAGAGCGTCTCTGGGGGCTCCGGACTGTGGACCAACTCTGGAAGATCCAGACTGTAGGCAGACTCGCTTGGTTCCGGACCGTAGTCAGACCCATTCGGTTCCGAGCTGTAGGCAGACTCACACAGTTTGGATTTATCGGCAGACTCACACAGTTCGGAGTTATAGGCAGACTCACACAGTTCGGAGTTATAGGCAGACTCACACAGTTCGGAGTTATAGGCAGACTCACTCGGCTCTGGACCGCAGGCAGACTCACTCGGTTCCGGACCGCAGGCAGACTCACTCGGTTCCGGACCGCAGGCAGACTCACTCGGTTCCGGACCGCAGGCAGACTCACTTGGTTCCGGACCGCAGGCAGACTCACTCGGTTCCGGACCGCAGGCACACTCACTCGGTTCCGGACCGCAGGCAGACTCACTCGGTTCCGGACTGCAGGCCGTCTTGCTCGGTTCCGGACTGTAGACCCATTCACTCCTCTCCGAACTGTGGGCCGTCTCACTCGGCTCCGAACAGTGGGCCGTCTCCTTTGGTTCCGAACTGTAGGCCGTCTCACTCGGTTCCGGGCTAGACACTCTTACCGGATACTCTGGACGGGGTACTGTTGTCGGATACTCTGGACGAAGCACTGTCGTCGGAAGCTCAAGACTGGACTGACGCACTGCAAGCCTGATGCGTGGTACTGGTACTGGATGTGCCAGTTTGGGGACATGCACACTTCTGCAAAACTCGGCGCCCTCCACTCCATACGATCCTGCGTATAAGCACGGGTAGCTGGCTTAGGGCTCACCCTTGGAAATGTGCACTCATCATCTTTATTATAAACGGACAAGAAGGAGAACCAAAACAAACACAAAGAAAACACAACGACTAATCACAGGCTGGTAAGGCACAAGCCTATACACAGAACAATCTCCCACAAAGTACTCAACAAACACATACCTATATATAGGACTCTCAATCAGAGGCAACTAGAAAACACCTGCCTCCAATTGAGAGTCCAACCCCAATTAACAAAACATAGAAATACAAAAGACTAGACAGAACATAGAAATACACTAACATAGAACAGTGCCCAAAAACCCCCGAAATACATAAATCAAATACCCTACTAAACAAACCACCACCCCGAACCACATAAAACAAATACCCTCTGCCACGTCCTGACCAAACTACAATAACAAATAACCCCTATTACTGGTCAGGACGTGACACCCATTGTATAAAGAGTCACACACATCCACACACAGAGGCATAAATATCATACCCCTCCCAAAAAATAATGCTAACATCAACTATTAATGGTAATGGTGACTGGTTAGCATGTTTTGGGGTATGATCTGTGTCTCTGTAACTTTCTCATTCATCATTATTCACAATTAATTCATGATTGTCTGTAGTCATGGTAGTATCCACATGAATGTACAAGCGTTTAGGAAAATATTATATTCTTTTGTACAATAAAAGTGACTCCAAAATGACACAAATCATTATTTACCATTCATTTCACACCATAATCCGAAACACAACCAAAACAAACTGCAAATGCATCCAAGAAGTTTGTAGTCACAAGCTTGATGTAGTCATCGCTAGCTAGGAATGTGGTATCAAATACTCAACTTTTACACTACACAGTGAATTTGTTCAAATACTTATGACATCTTAAAATGGGGGGACTAGATACATAAAGTGCTTTCATTTCTAAACGGTAAAACAGATATGTATGAAAATAGCCTCAAATGAAAGGTGATATTCTGTACTGTGGCCTCATATGAAACAGTTGATCTGAAATC